>NC_030435.2:5682726-6282726 GCF_001660625.3 Ictalurus punctatus
CGCTCACCGGTCAGAGAAGCGGACATGACGGGGCCGGAGAGGACGAGGGACACGGGGAGTCCCAAACTTACAGACGGTGAGTTCTTCACTCTGTTCTTTCTTTTCTAAATAAAAAGATCAATCTTACAGTTGAATCTTTTGATAAAAAATAAGAAAGACCCCGTAGGCACGCCGGTTATTCGTTAAGAATTTGCGCGGAATGCACTTCTTTCCCTCTATTAGCTACTGATTATTATTTTTATATAGGCTAAAATTTAATTTTCAGCACATAGTGGCCTAACGTAGATTTCTACCAGGAATATTTAGGAATTTTACAATCGTACAAATCACACGAATGCGTTAAAACACACACACACACACACACACACACACACACACACACACACACACACACATTGTTTTTGTTTTAACGTGAAGAGCGTGCATAGATCCGACCATCCTATTCTACAAAAACACTTCAAAATCACATTATCAAGCCAATTATTTTGTGAATTAATGAGTGGGCTCAAATGATTGGAAAATGTTTTGAAATAAAACGAAAACAAATATATAAACAAATTTTATTAAATAAAAAAATAAAAAATATGTTTAAAAAAAAATAAAAACAAAACAAAACAAACAAAAAAAACCCATATCAATATCTGCAACACACAGCATCACCTGCATTTGAGTTTATGGCTACAATCCATCACACTTTGTTGCATGGTTGAAAAAAATTAGACTACATTTAAATAGTTACTGAACTGAAACATAATAATAATAATAATAATAATAATAATAATAATAATAATAATAATAATAATACATTTGCACAGTGGGTAATGCCGCATAAAAAAACAGTATTCTAAAGGATTGTAACATTGAGATGAAAAAAATTAAAAATAAAATAAACTTGTAAGGTTTTAGTAGGCTGTATAATAATATCACAATATGAAAAGATTATTCTTTCTCCTCTTCTTTTTCTTCTTCTTATTAGGATTATTAGGCCTATTATTATTAACAAAGGTCATGATAATATTAGTACTAATGTTATAATAATAATAATAATAATAAGAAGAAGATACATTTGTGTATATTATAAACGTGTGCATATTTTAGTTCACGAATATGTAATATGTTTATAGCCCTATTTATATCAAATGTATATTTGTATTATTTTATCTCAGCTAGAATAATGCTGTAAATTATTTCAGAAAAACATATCTTCCCTTCAGATGCACTTTAGCGTGTTAGTGCAGTGCAGTGTTATATTATTTATACTCTGTTTTTGTTGCTATTACAGCAATAAATAAATAAATAAATAAATAGAAAGATTTGGCAAGCTGTTTATCCGGTGCTAATAACAGAGTAGTGAGCTAGCGTGCACCGTGTATATGTAGGCAATAAGGTGTAAATAATTAAAGAGCTCTCCTTAGGAGGACAAAACACTCGTGACTGATATCAGGCAAGCCGACTGCTGCCTTTAGCTACCAGACATTCATTTAAACCTCCTCAGATGGTTGTGGAGATCTCAGTCCGAGTTTCATAGCCATGCTCACGTTCTCGCGTGTCTAAAACAAACGGCTACTCGTGCACAATATTTAACGCTATTTGGGACGACTCCATTCCACTCCACTCCACTCTGCTTATTATTCTTCTTCTTGTCCGTGAAGGCATCCTGGACGTGAAAGAACGAAAAGAGGACGCCAAGCCGACAGAGGACGAGACGCAGACCAAAATTAAGCAGAGGAGAAGTCGGACTAACTTTACTCTGGAGCAGCTGAACGAGTTGGAGAGGCTGTTCGACGAGACGCACTATCCGGACGCGTTCATGCGCGAGGAGCTGAGTCAGCGGCTCGGGCTCTCCGAAGCGCGCGTGCAGGTACGTCACCTTCACCGTGCTGTAGGGTTCTAAAGGAATCCGTAAGGCATGACTTGCTTTTCATTGTGATCGTGTACCTGCAATATTTTCGGGCACAGTTTTAGATTTTTTTTTTTTTAAATCCCGGCTTGTTTTTGACGTGAGCTTTGAATTTGTAGGGAACGAAATGCGGGTTGATGTTGTGTGTACGACGTTGTGGGCTTCCTGCAGGTGAAATTAGGACCATGTTGAATGCGTGCTTACTGCAAACACCTCTCTGATGCAATCAGCCTGAAATGATTTCAAGTACTAATGGAGTTATGTAGAAACACAGACTGCTCTCTTAGAACCCGAATTCAAGGTTTCTGCTCTAGTGACAGGTTCAAAACATAAATAAATAAATCGGGAGATGTATAGATAAATAGATAGATAGGAAACTGATTAAATTTACATTCAAAATATAACATATAGGCTAGCTGAATATTACCATAAACAAAATTAATGCGCTAGACAATATGATTGCATTTATTTATTTATTTATTTATTTATAGACTAATACCATTCTATTTCTAAACCTCTTTTTGGTGTATCCTTAGGCTGTAAAATCTCTTCTTTTTTTTTGCTCGTTTTTTGCTACAAGTTGACCCCACAGGCGACATCTGTAGCATGTTTTTTTCCCCCCTTTTTTTTCCTCGAAAGGGAAAGGCCATCTGCACAGAAACATAATAAGCGCTTTTCGTTAAAGGCTTATAGTCTGTGTGTAACGAGAGACGAGCAACTGAGCCGAGCAGCAGTGATAATGAATATACACATCACATCACATCATGGTGTGAGTGATTTTAAAAAAGAAAAAAAAAAGAAAAAAAAAAGATAATTATCCTCTTTGGGTCTCTTTTATCTATTCATTTTCGTGCAATGGAGATAATGGAGATAATATTATTCGCTTTCTCAATATAGGCTTTATCAAAATTGTGCAAAAAAGAGAGAGAGAGAGAGAGAGAGAGAGAGAGAGAGAGAGAGAGAGACCTCCCTCGAATTAAAAGTGAGCTGAGCGCCTCAGTGGGGTTTTTTTTTGGCCGTCAGTCCCAGTGCGTATTGGGAAAAGCGCATTGTATCCCTCAGTGAGGGAGAGCGCGGATTAACATACATTATATATAATTTTTTACGCAAAATAAAAGATCTGGCTGCTCACATGTACACATTTACAAAAGAACTAATTTTTAAACAAACCAACAAAAAAAACGTTTCAAATTGCATCGTTAAAGCAAATTAGAATATGATTTTGAAATGTAATGACACACACACACACACACACACACACACACAAGCATTGATGAAAATGCATCCATCTCGAGCAAATAATTTACAGCCGTGCAAAACAGCCATTTCGTTTCGCATGAAATGTTTCCTTTCCAGCACTGAAGTTGGATCGTGTTGATAAACTGAGCCTCGGCTTCGTGTGTGTAGCTCTGTGCTCTGTGCTACAGGAGGGGATTCACAACAGATTAACATAGTAATGAGACGCCTAATCTCCAAAATCCCAGCTACTGATGACAAAAAAATAACAGTTTTTTTTTTTAATAAAAAGAAATCGGGTCCAAAAATCTTCAAAAGGAGGCCTTTGTGGAGAACTTGTTATGACAGTAATTAAGCTGAACTGTGCGCCATTAAACGAATCAGTAACACGAATTATCCTTCAGATAAAGGTAATTAATTTGGCCCGTTTTACTAATGGGAGAGTCAGATAGCCGTGCTCGGATGTCCAAGGCTATAATCTCATGCTGGTGTTTGGTATCAGAAAGTCGATTAGGTTCTTCTGGCACACCGAGGGAAAGATGAAACCGGTGCTGAGAAGGCCAGTTTATTGTGGTCCGATTAGAGAGGATCAAGCCTTTCTTTCTTTCTTCTTTCTTTCTCCTCGTTTATTTATACATTTGGAGTCGGTCTGGTCTTGTGGTTAACTGGATGTTTTCTTATTTATTTATTTATTTATTAAATTCCACCGGCTTTTCAACGCCTGCTTAGTGAAAAAGCATATTAATTAAAATCTGGGGTTAAGCATCATTAATATTTCAGTCTTCAGAGATTTTAGACTACTTTTCCTGTAGTTGTTGTCTCTCTTTTTTTTTGTGGAAAAGAATTACGCATGCCCTTGAATGCAGCTGTCAATCACAGCGGCGCTAATGAATTTCTTTCCCCACAGGTTTGGTTTCAAAACAGGAGAGCCAAGTGCAGAAAACAGGAGAACCAGTTACACAAAGGTGCGTTGCTTTCTTTGAAAATCTCTGAAATGTTATATTATATAATGTTATATAAGACATATAGGACACATAGAGTATAATCGAAATCTGATATCATGGCTTCAGTAGCAGCAGTATTTTTAACGAGAGAGAGAGAGAGAGAGAGAGAGAGAGAGAGAGAGAGAGAGAGAGAGAGGAATGTTGAAGAGTTAATTCATATATACGTTGAATGCGTGTACACAAGCTGCAACTGCTTGTTTATTCCAGTATGTTGATCATGTCACGTGCTATTCCAAATCCGCACTATAGTACCGCATTTAAAACCCTGCATAAGTTTTGGGAAAGTGGCCACTGTCTGGTTGGTCCGTGCTGAGGCTGGAGTGTGTCCACGACTAGCTCTAAACACAAGTGACACACTTGCTCTCTTTGCAGGGGTGCTCATCGGAGCTGCGAGTCAATTTGAAGCGTGCCGCGTCGCGCCATATGTCAACGTGGGAGCTTTGCGCATGCCATTCCAACAGGCAAGTGTCCACTGAAGCGCGAGCTCTTAGACAAATTGAGTGCATGGAGTTGAATGCTGCTTTGGCACGAGCTTGGTCCAATCGGCCTGCACTGAATCCTGGGTAATGGACGTGGAAGCATTTTTATATGATATGAGAAGTGATATGGGTTGAGTTATAATAAAGCTATAATGCGTAAATGGCACCATGAATGAAATTTGTATATATATATAAGATATTGTATTTCTGCGCATTATTTATAATAATCTAAATTACTCAGTTGTAGTTTTCATAGTCGATGTATTGCGCATTAAGTTTGAATCCTTTTTTTCTTTTATATTTAATATATTTAACTATTTAATTATACTGCTACACATCCAAAACCATCTCCATTGCCCAGTTATATCTCTGAAACCATTCTACACTCTAAAAAGAACAAAAGAGAAAAAATAAGATGGTTCCACTAGGTGTTTCTTTCAGGAACCATTAATGTTTGAAGAGTTCCTGGAGGCACTTTTAAGGGTTGCACTGGTGAAATCCATGAACCCTTAAAATCTACCTTCCGGGGCCCTTTTTGTTTTTAGAGTGTAGTTGCATTCTAGTGGAGTTAATGTGTATTTCCTCCCCTCTCTCCCCCCACGTGTGCGTCCGTAGGATAGTCATTGCAACGTGCCACCCTTCTCCTTTCAGGTGCAGGCGCAGCTGCAGCTGGACAGCGCCGTGGCCCACGCGCACCATCACCTGCACTCTCACCTGGCGGCGCATGCGCCCTACATGATGTTCCCCGCGCCGCCGTTTGGCTTGCCCTTGGCCACGCTGGCGGCGGAGTCTGCTTCAGCGGCGTCGGTGGTGGCCGCAGCCGCCGCCGCCAAGAACAGCAACAAGAACTCGAGCATCGCGGACCTGAGACTGAAGGCCAAAAAGCACGCGGCGGCGCTCGGGCTGTGACACGCCGGGGCGCGCGCGCACAGCTCCCACTCACAATACTAGGACATTATTTATACTCTCTTTATGAAGGACACTCCAGAATAAAGGCTTATTTATGACATGAACAACACAAACTGTGAAACCGAACTGAAGCCTGTCACGGACGCAGGTTGCAACCAGGACGAACCGGAAGCGGAAACGTTTGTCCAAGATAAAACTCGTTCCGAATATGTGATAACGCAGCTGGGACGTTCGACTCTTGTGTGACAAAGCGAACACTTTCTGCGTAGTCTGCTGTTTTAATATCTACGTTATTAGTTATCTTTGAGGAAAAAAAAGAAATAAGTTACAAAAAAAGAGGCTGGCCTCGTTTTATCTGAAACAGAGTTTCTCGTGAAAAGGACACTTATGGATGTCTGTGCGCAAGGACTATAACAAAAAAAAAAGAAAAGAAAAGAAAAGAAAAATCACATTAAAGCTTCTTTCTTCTAACGTGCCATCACGTGAGCTCGGTGTCGCAGTGTGTTGTGACGTCAGCGCACTCACGTGAAAACAGTACCCAGGTCAGATGGTGAACTTGGACACGTTGAACGCTCACCTGGACGATTTTTTTGGGGGTTCTCGAGCCAGTGGACGTTTGGGAAAACTAAAAAAAAAAAAGAAAAGAAAAACTATCACACATTTTAAACACATTTTTATTATTATTATTATTATTATTATTATTATTATTATTATTATTATTGAGTGTATGGTGAATTTAATCACATATCAGGTCTTTATCCAATACAGAGTGTCCACTTTTTGCAGCTTACATCGAGGTCCAAGTATTTAATGTACAGATTAGATTCAGATCTTTTACCAGGCGCATTCTAAGTGGCCGATGCGGTACGGGAACATGTACAATATGTCCAAATGGAAAGCTATTTTGGTTATTTTGTGCTTCATGAAGACATTGTGGGAACACTTCTTTGATTTGCATTCACACCGTGTTTAAAGTCATGTGGATCTCTATGTAATGTTGGTGGGTTTTTTTGTTGTTGTTTTTTTGTTTTGTTTGTTTTTTTTTTGTTTTTTGTTTTTTATAAAGTGAACGTACCTCGACTGCAGGCTCGGATCTCCTGGAATATCCCTGAAATACCTTTTAACATTTTTTTGTTAAAGGAAAACAAAAACAAATTATAATTTCGTCATTACTGTGAAACGTGAACTCACCTGACCACAGTGTTTTCATTTCATAATAAATCCACAAAACTTTTGTACAAGATCCGTGTTGTTCTGTGAATGGCTGAGTATTATTATTATTATTATTATTATTATTATTATTATTATTATTATTATTATTATGGAGGTACATATAACTGTTCATTGAATGTATACTATTTTAATTTGTTGATTACCAGACGCCAGTACTTGGTTTATCGACCTGTCACTAATTATCATTAATTATTAACGAGTTTATTATTAATTCGTGAGTGTTTTTCCTATTCAGATCTTTGAACGATTTTGGAGATTGTCCAATTGGCGCTCTGCAGAGACTGCCCTGATGAATGGGTCCATAATTACACCCTAAACCCAGTTTTACTAATAATTTAGCATTTATAACAATCTCAGTTGACCCTTGATAAACATTTTTAGAAAAGTAATATAACAGGAAAAGCTTGTGTTTAATGGGAAAAACGAGACGCGGTCGAATGTTTCACTGATGCAGTCCCAGTGTATCATTAACAGTCTATTAGGGGGCTGTTAGAAATAGTCTATACCGCAATGCTCGATTAAATCGGATGATGTTGACTCTTTCTATCCTGTCTGAGGGTACATTTAGTTTTTAACACATAATGCATGGCGCTGGTACTGACCTTGCTAACCAATTACTTGCCTGTTTAAAATCGGGTTATTATTTTATTTTCATTTAATATAAGCTTAATGTAATTTCATTTCATTTCATTGTATTTTCCACAGGAACTTAAAAAAAAACACTTAACCTTTAATAAACAGGGACTGCAGAAGGAAAAGAGCTAGTGGTTAATTCTGGTGCAAAAAAAAAAAAGAGCGGAAAAAACCTTTTAACTTAATTATAATATATTTATAATTATAATATTAACCAACATTTTTTCACATGCTATTTTATTGTGAATGGCTCTCTCATGTTGTTGTTGTTGTTGTTGTTGTTGTTGTTGTTATTATTATTATTATTAGTAGTAGTAATAGTAGTAGTATTATTACTATTTCTATTATTATTATCATTATTAGCATTATATTCACAGGAACACGCATTAAAATGGAAAAAAAAGAAAGAAAACATGGACAACAAAAATAACACGTGAAAAGCATCCTATCATTTCACATGCTGTGTTTTTGTTTGTTTGTCCGAGTCTTATTTTGGTTCATCATTTGACACATCAATCACCTAAGTTTTGTGTTCTGTTTTGAACCGGCCCCATTAGCAGGCCTGTGCTTTAATACACCGCGATGTTTTAAGCTATTAATTAATAGTGCTCAGAGGGATAAAAGGCGCTTGTGTATCGGGTTCAGACGCCAGTGATATTGAATTATTGATCCGCGCCGGTTCTGATAGAGGAGACGGACCTGAGAATGCGAACAATGGAGGCCAGTGCTTTCCGTCAAACCTGACCAACTCGACCCTGCACGTTCAGCTCATCCTCACATCCTCATCCATCCTCACACTGCCTCTCTTTCCACCCACGGCAAGAAAAAAGTCACGTGGACAATTCCTTTAATTCGGATTGAAAACTGTAATCTTATGCATTGACGACTTTTCATACGAGTTGCGTCATGCAAAAAAGATATAGACTCCCAGTTTGACGTTTATGTTTAGTTTTTTTTTTTTTTAGTACGATATTTTTTTATACAGAGAAAGCTTAGTAAAAGCTTGTTTGTTTAAAAAAAATATTTTAAATATTTAAACATGTCGTTTTTATATTCTTGTTTTTATGCTTTCAGTAACCATATGGACTTTTTAGTTAAGTAGCCAAATAAAAAAATGGCTTGGTTTGCAGGTTGTATAATTTAAAGAGTAAGTAAGAAAGTAAGTAAGAAAGTAAGAAAGAAAAAAAGTGACCATGTATATCCTGCAAACCAAAGCATTTAATTTGGCTGCTGAACTAAACAGCCCATGAGACCACCAAGACCATAAAAACACCATGTTCTCCTTTTCATTTCCTGCCCACTAAAGGATAATTAGTGCCTCAAAGTACTGGTTTCTAGACACTCTAATGGATTTAAACTTGACTTCTGGATAGCTGTTAACATGAGGCCTCTGACAGTGGACAGTGAAGTGATAATCTCTCTCTCTCTCTCTCTCTCTCTCTCTCTCTCTGCCAGGAGAAGCTGCACTTTATTCACTAGAATGTAGTGCACTTGAAATCTCACAATGCGCTATAAACTTGTAGCTCAGCAAGAAACAGACCTTTTCCCCATGATACAAGAGGAAGAGCCATGACTCATGTACAGACCAGATCATGAGCAAGTTCAAATGGACAGATTAGGTTTTGAAACAATGCCATGTTTCAAAAGCACATGGTAATCTTTCAGTCCCACAAAGTGCAAAGTGTTAGCATCCAATCTGAGACAAAAACGACTATATACATAGTGCATAGTATACAGTAGGGCTCATATGTATCTGGTTAATATGTTATCTCTGCTCTGACTAGGCATACACACATATGGCAAAGATGTAATGTCATGAAATTTTCAATTGAAATGGCAGTACCGTATACGAAAGGCGAGAAGAGATGGGCAAAAATTCTTTTTACAAAGAACATGATAAAGAATCAAATAGTGAGTAAAATGAGTAAATTACATAATGGACTGTCAGCTAAGTGTTCACTTCACAGGCTCTCTTTGACTGACATGTTAATGAAACATGCAAAGCATTTTTTCTCTTTAGGAATTTAGGATTTAGGGCTAGACATGATGCCCATGATACGATAAACCGCACTGTGATATAACCTCTCACAATAATGATAAGCTGTCATATCAGCCACCCGTTTTTACCAGACGCCAGGAGCCACACACTCCCCCTTCCTTTCCTCCATCTGCCCTCTGTCTGTTGTTTCCCCACTTCCACACCCTCCCTTCTCTTCCAGTCTGACTTTTCTGCAACTCAGCAATGTGAACTGCCAGAGTGGCGAGGTTCATGAACCTGTACGATACTGCAGGACTATTTGAACCTCTTAAGACTTCGAGGATTTGCCCTTAGGACGGTGATAACAAAATGACTGTAGTGCCGTAATTCACATCCGAGTCATTCATCTCATCTTGTGAACTGCCTGTGGTCCATATTGGGTCTTCATGGTCTGTTGCTAAATTTACCACCATAATATTTGGCTGGGAGTTAGCGCTGATTTATTTGCCATAAAAAAAGAAAGCACTTGGACGCTCAAGTGGGCACTTGGCTTGCAATCTTGCTCTGGGAGACCACTTCCACCCAAAACTTGTAGCCACATTAATAATCTTAAATTGGTATACAGTAGTTTTTTTTTATTTATTTTTTTAAACTAATAATACATTCTTTCTCACACTGTATGAGAGGATCTCAATAAAACCTTGGCTGAATTCTTTAACGGACTGTTTTCCATGTCAGAATATATGACGAAGATCCTCTAACGATAGACCTGTGATTAAAGAAAATTGCTACGTTCTGCTTATGTCATCAATCACCGCAATCTGGGCTCGAGCAGAAAACAGGGTCACATAGACAGAAACATTTTTCAAAGTGAGACGTTATGCTCTCTTAGCCTGCCAACTCTTGACTCACGACCCTACAATTCTTTTACGATTGTTTGTGTCAAGCCGAAAATCAAGCCGAAAATCATACAACGTCAAGCTGGCTTAGGATGCATAATGAAAGTAATGTTTCCTCCTAAGATATTATGATAATAAATGTTTCTTCAAGCTCTTCACAGATAAAGGGAGTATGTCAAATGACTTTTGAATGAAACCATGGATCCATCCTGACAGATTAGGGGGCAGACTGAGACTGAGAGAGTGAGAGAGAGAGAGAGATAAGAGAAAAAGAAGAAGGAAGCATGAACTCTCTAAAGGTTTGCCTTTGTTTTATATTAAGTGCTCTGTAAAAGAAAAGTGCACACACCATCGGACAGAAGACAACAGACATCATGGGGCTGGAGAGATGAAAGGGGAACTTCAAAGGCATGAAATGCAGTCTGAGTGAGAAAGAGACAGGCCAAAAACTTGCTCAAATAGCACTCCCTTGGCCAATTAGGCAGCCATTACACTTGAGCCCATTGCCCATGTAGTTAGAGAGCCTTTTAGAAACCACTGGGACCACTTTGGCTTGCACTGGTAATGAACCTATTGGTATTTTCTCCATGTTGAGATACAGGTACCATTAGAACTTGATGAAATCAACAAAGTTAATTTAATCCAGTTTTTAGCACTACTGGGAAATAGGGCGAGTCATATCATTCAGTTCAGGAGAAAATTATGAGTAAAACACAGCCACCCGATTTGAAAAAAAAGGGTTGTTCAACATCCTGTTTAAATGGTCTGGGCTGATCAACAACGGCTTTATGGACTTGCTGGGTTATTGTTGTAATTCCATTGCAGCTCGCAATGTGATGTGGGGATAAATAACTTGGCTTTAGAGGAAGACAGTACAACAGTGTATATTTGAGGTCTTTCTTTCTTCCTCACACAATTTGGTGTGTGTGTGTGTGTGTGTGGGGGGGGGGGGGGGGGGGCTCAAATGAAGAATAACAAAGTAAAATTATACTTAGCTGTACTGAAATTTTTTTGATAGATTTGATGAGTGATATTGAAGGTTATTTTGTTGAGTTGAAATTTTTTTAAACCCCCCGTTTTCTCCTATTTTGGTCAATTCCAATAATAATTGGGAAGATGCTTCATTCAAGACACATGAAGCCAACTAGCACATCTGCTGCTCATGCTATGCCACATGAACATAGCTAAACACACTCGGAGGAAAGCGCTAACTGCCATCTTCCAGCTCACACGTTAGTTAGTGTCCCTTTAATTGACAAGGAAGAGAGTACTCCAAACCCTTCCCACCCAAAGAGCATGACCAATTTTGCTCTATTGAACAAACGATCAAAGTGCGAGATGTTAAGTTAATTGTTAAACATCGATTTGGTTTTGGCGAGTTAAAAGTCGCTGAATTTTTCATGCGTACAGCAAGCCAAAAGAACGGTGTTACATGGATTTGTTACAAATACGTTAGCCAACAGACGTCTGGATCCAGTAATTGTTGGCCAAAAATGTTGTGGTCTTTTCTAACACTATGCTAGCAAATTCATCCACATCAAAAACAATCAGTTCTTCCGTGCATCTTAGGTAATGTTATCATTACTTAGTCATCTATTTGTGTTAACTTTAGCCAGTAAGCTAGAACAATCAAAAGAGGAGCAAGTGGTATTATTGCATCCTGTCACTTGCCTTCCAGAGAGATGTAGTGTATTAGTTTAACTAGTAATACATTTAACCTTTCACAATCCAAAGAACCCCACAAAAACCCACAATATTCACTCTGTTGTGAATGTATGCACTTAAAAGGACAGTCCAGGTAACAGTACTAAGTTGTATTTCATATCCAGTTAGCTTCCATTCAGTGTTAGCCATTCAGTGTTAGCATTTCACTAACTTTGATGTAAAAAAAAAAAAAAAAAAAAAGCAAACAAGAAGACTGGATTGTAGTGTCTGATTTTTTTATGGTCATTCTGTGTTTAAAGAAAAATGCATATAACCTAGTACTGAAATATAAGCTAATACCTGAAATATAAGCTACAAATACATGGTTTCTATGCGTAGCTGCTGGCTAGCTACTGACTGTAAAAACTTAACATTGATTCCTGACACAAAGTAACTCCCTTAAGGGTTTCAAGCTAAAATTTCATCCTTCGATGAGTGTGATCAGCATGTTTGGCATACAAGAAAAAGCTTACATAGAGACTGTCAAATATGGTGGTGGATCATTGATGCTTTGGGGCTTTGTGGCTGGTGTACAAGGAGTTCTTGTGAAGATTGTTGGCATCATGGATTTCAGTAAGTACCAAAATAGTTTAGCCTATAACCTGGCTGCCTCTGCCAAGAGGTAAGAACTCTGCCAGAGGTTAAACCTTGGCCATAGATAGATCTATTAGTAAGGCATTATCAAAGTTGAGTTTACATTCTCACAGGCAAAAGTCTGGTTATGAGAATAGCCCTAAAGGAAGAATGTGACACAGTGAGTAGATTATATTGTACGAAATGCATAGTGCACTAAGACATGGCTTTATTTTCCAGTGATTGTATTCAGATGTATGTATTGATTTCAGTCCACCTACTCCTAGCAGTATTGACAGGTGCATTACTATGGAAATCTTAGCCACAGTGTAGCCTTGGATGGCTTGATTAATGCCTAAATGACACACTCTCTCATAGCTTATAAGATTATAGGATCCACACACCCTAAAATGTATAACAGCAGGAGACAATGTCAAAATTGATAGGCAGTGTGGGTTTAGTTGGGTCTGTGTGTGTGTGTGTGTGTGTGTGTGTGTCAGTGTATGAATTTAATGCAATGTATGTAAATTAATGTCATAAGGCCTAAAGAGGATTGACAAAGGAGATGAGAAATGCATCTCAGGCCAGTGTCAGGGGCAAGCGGGCGTTTAAAGAGAGAGGATTTAACAAAGGTCTTACCGTGCTATTGGATTACTGACTTGGCTCAAGGATCTGGCAACATTTAATTAAATAGCTGTGCATTAGCGTCAAATGTGGGCATAAAGCTTTAAGGAGCTGGTGTGTGTATGTGTGGTAAAAGAAGCAGACAGAGAGAAATATTTGTTTTATTCTTAAATAGATGAAAAAAGTATCTGGTACATTAACCCTCTATATCTTCAGTGGTCTCTTTCATATTGACAGCACGTAATAGTGGCTATGGTCCTTTAGTGCCCGTTTTGAAGCAGGTTCCTTATCTACCAAAATACCAGAATCTAAAATACCACAATATCTACAGAATACAGCTACAGAGAAGCTTTAGATGGTCTTAACATCTGTTTTGGAAAGTTGGGCCATACAAAGTGCAAGACCAACTTACATGCTTGCGAAAGAGGCAAAGGAGAGATCATATTGAAATGACCAAATCTGGTAATAAGACTATGGTTGTCCAAAATTGTTATAGTAGACAGGTGATTGTTGGATGTTCCATGAGCAGCCAGATGATGGTATTTGGTAATAACCTGCAAAAGCCAAGGGTGGAGTGAGTTATGACTATAGAAGTAACCCTGATAAACCGTTCCAGCCCCAAACCAACTCTGACCCAAAGGACAACCTATCTGGCTGAGACCTGGACAATCTGGCTGCTACTGATGGAAATCAGAAATGTCAGAAAGGCCCAGAATGCTGTCAGCCAAAACCAACAGCCAGCACCATTTCTCAGGCCTGTACTACTTGGAGCCCACCAACAGTGGAAGCATCTACTGCATCTTTGAGAGTTAAAGAGGTTGTGGATAGTTTTACTGAATACCAGTTGGTAGAGGAAGAACAGAAAAGGTGACCGCATAGAGCTTAAGCAAACATGACAGCACAGGAAGACAAGTTTACATCGTAAACTGGAGTGGTCACTGTCAGTAGCAGTTTGCCAAAGCAAGACTTTCCAATGAACAAGTCAGACAGGGATAAATACATAGACATAGGCAGCTTAAGATTCAAGTGCAGTTGATGCTGAAGACGAGAGTTCTGGGCAGACTCAGAAGAGGAAGTAACCTGACAGGAGGTCCTTGATAAGTAATCTGAAGAGTAGTGTGAGTATTATTAGAAGAACAGTAGTGTTAGGAAACAATAATGCATACAGTAGACAGTGAGAACAGTGGTGGACCAGTGTGTCCTGTCTCAGCAGAGTGTCCAGCTCCACCAGGGAAAACCACAATCGACTGAGTCAATTAAACATCTGTGAAAAGTACCAACTGTGCCTTGCCAAACCTTTTCCAGATCTGGGACACTACTTCTGGATGGAGATGCCACACACCTAGGCCTATGCACTGCCTTGACAGCGCCTCTGCTGCAAAATTGTGCCATCCCAGAAAGTGACTTGCTCTCAGTAAGGCTAACTGTGAGATGGCCCAGCTGAGAAGCTTTTCATGCAAAGTAAAGAGCATCAACCGACCTCATGCTGCCTTGGTGACGGATGTTTCTAACAAGGCTAGGATTCTGATGAGGGAACCCAACTCAAGTTACCAGCCGTGGAGCTCCGAATGGACTTTGAATGTATACAAAAAGTGAAGAGAAGATAGGAGATGATAGGAAGATAGGAGTCTACTGACAGCTTTAGAGGATAGGTCTCCTGTAGCTCCAAGTGTCATCACAAGCTGTTAGCTGACTGATAGCCCCATAGGGTGTACATGAGATCTGACATGACATGACTGTTTGACAGTAGTATTTACAATAATATTTGGTTGAAGAAGGAATCTAGGTGGTATTCACTGCCAATGGTGGTTAGTATGTGTGAACCTGTTGACTTGAATACACACATACAGACTGGTGACAAAGGAAAAAAAACATGAGTTAGTAAGGTCTTGGGCCACCACCAGCTATCAGAACAGCTTCAGTGCATCATGGCAACGATTGTACAAGTCTCTGGAACTGTGCTATAGGAATATAATTTCAATCTTCCAAAAGATACTGTATTCCCTATATTTCATTGGTGGTTGATGATTGTGATCGAGAGTACTGTCTAACAAGTCAGTCATAGCATATGATTTACATTATTTTCGTACTCATCAAACAGTTTCTGAATCTTTGCGGGCCTTAGGCAATATCCTACCTACTTCATCTAGTGCACATAGCAGCACATGTGCAGATGACTTGAGTAACAGAAGCACAGGTAACCAAGTCCAGTGACAAGTTATGATCTTTTCAAACGAGTTTGGTTTGAAAATCTGTGTTCTACCCACAATGTTCAACAGTTAACGCTGGCAAAGTTTAAACAAGCTGCTGTAGAAGATACCCCTTTCTCAAATCCAACCCTACTGTCAGTAGTGTTCTCACAGTGGTTCTTTCTTTGTTAAAGATCTGATTTGGACCATGTTCCACGTGCTGGTAGTGCTCACCAATGGTCTTCCTAAGAGTAGTGAAATCATCACAGTACCGCAATAAAAAAAATGAAAAAAGATACTGAAATACATTGAACAATAGCATGAAATGACTTTTAATTTGTTACATACTAGAGACTACACCATGGGCATTCAACTAGTAGGTAGGAAATATTCCATGTCCCTCTTTTCAGCTTAATACAGTGATGTTCTAGCCAGAAAAAAAAACTGAATCAGAGATGCTGTTCAGGTAGCACTTGAAAAAAGTGCCATTGGTGGCTTCATGCATATTAATACAAAACACAAAGAGAGAATAAAAATTAATTGAAGTACTTTACATATACCTCATGGAAATATTGTAAATATACTGCACATTTGTCTATATTGACCCCTTAATGTCCTCAATAACATAATAAGACCTAACTCAAATCTCACTTTATGCACTTTATATTCATGTCACTTCTGAAAACAATGGTGGAAATGAAAGTACATAAAATATAAACATAAATTATACACATATAAGACATGATACAAATTTTAGGCATCCAATAGAGTGATCTAACCAAAAAAACAATAACGTCCTGACATTTGATCTTGATTTGCAATGTTTATTGATTTACAGTGTTTATGACAAGATGTCATTCAGACACTATAAAAACTACGAAAGCTAGTAGGGTTCTGTTAATCTCATGGCATGCATTCGTTTTATAAGGAGCCCTTTTATCTTTATTTATCAGCACTGTTAGCATTTTTGAGTCAAGCATATCTTGCTGGCTGTATGCCCCCCCCCCCCACACACACACACACTGCAGCGCTTTACTGTCAATGATAACTCAAGTGTGAAAGATCTGGGATCAGATTTCTCAACATTTGCCCTCAAGCAAAACAAAGTCTCTACTGATCTTGGAACAGTACTTGAGAGCAACCTCTCCAACACCATCCAGGGCTACGAGCTCCTCACGTCAACGAGAGTGGAATGTGAGTGTCGAGAAAGCTGAAGGAAGACAAGCATGATAAGGTGGGAGGAGATAGAGAGGAAGGTAGGAGTCGTACTGTCGTGGGATGCGTGTAGGGCTGAGGTATCGAGGACATGAGAGGGGAGGTACGAGAGCGTCAGAGAGAGACCACTTTGTCATTTTGGAGAAGTTCTGAGTGGCGCTGGCTTTTATCTTAATGGGGAGTACATGGGGTCTTTTTAAAAAGGTCACCCTGAGGACACATCATCCCACGTGTCTGACTGACAGGTGAACGCTGTTATGAAGCGACTGAAACAAAACTCAGTGGGACGCTATCAACCTGAGGTCTGTAAAGTGTAGATTCCAAAGCAGAAAGGAATTGAATTTTGTTCCAGTTGAGAGCTGACTGTAATGGTCACAGTCATGACAGTAAAAGTGGCTAGATCAATTACATATAAAATTTAATATGAAGAATCTTGGATACACATTGTTGCTCCACCTGATATACACTACATCCTGCAATAATATAACGCATCAACGTACATGACTTTCCTGTAGTTGTTTTCTTTCTTTATTTTGTTGATCAGGCATTTGTCTTATATGTTGGTATATGGTGACGCATGTTATGTGATGAAATAGCCAGTTAGCAACAGACTGCTGTGCTTCTAGCTCAGCCCAAAACTCCAAATTAATCCTGTTTGTTCCAGGGGGAAGCATGCTATAGTAGACTTCTCTACTCCAGTCTGACGTTTGTATTACACAATCAGAGGCGTCATGAAACAAGCATGTTTATGTTGGTTGCTTCTTGCTAGCAATGAGCTCCTTGTATTCAGTTTTATGTGTACGAAGTTATGACATTAATACAGTATCTTTAATAGAGAGCACGAGACTGGCCAGAGTTCACAGAGCAATATCAGCCAGCATGATAATTAAAAATGAGTGCAAGGTGCTGTAAACTGCACTTGGACTCATGTCAGTGCTCAGTGCTCGCAGAACTGAAGTGCTCTCTACACTCACTCGTTCACTTCACTGCTCGACACTCGCAAATACCTTTGTGTGCATGAAATTCACATATTAATGACCACACTCACCGATACTGTTCTGCATGCTCAGATCGGCCATCTTCATGCTCTCTGTTAAAGATAACCTCCGAATATGAGTATGAGTATGAGTAAATGAGCGCAGTATTGGATACCCAATGCATCCTTAATAATAATAATAATAATAATAATAATAATAAGAAGAAGAAGAAGAAGAAGAAGAAGAAGAAGGAGAAGAATGTAATACAGTTCCATACTGCAACAATGTTAAATGTTATTTTGGTTTGCTGCATTAATATTACATTAATATGTAAATGTATGAGAGAAAAAGCACAGTTTCGATTCCACAGCTTCATGGTGCCAAAAATTCAGGGCTTATGACACATTTTGTGCATTAGAAAGATTTAGGTCATTTTTTATACACTAATACGGAAATCAGTCATACTGATGATTAATTTAACAAATTATCGTTTAACAAATTTCCCTTGATTAGTCCGGACTGTGTTACTAATCATAATTTTTTATTTATTTATTTATTTATCTATTTACCATTATTTACCTAGATATTCTCCTGATTTAAAAAAAACAAACAATGGAAATAAGACAACAATAAGTGACATTCGCCCTGTAATGCCTATTTCATCTTAATACGATGCCGTATTCAACAGCTGTTTCTACACTATCGTTTAATTTACGATAATTTGTTAAATATTAATGTGTACCACCATCTTAATATGAAGAATCTATTTGCCTGAGTTATTTCAATTTTCGCTGAGAAATTGATTCTGCGCCTGCAGACCTGAAATCTCTATAATTTTTGGCGGAGGGAAGAGACTAGAGAGATGAGGCAGGGAGATGGAGGTGGAGAGTGAGACAGTAGGAGAGAGAGATAGAGGGAGAGGGAACAAAAGAGGTAGCATGCAAGTGGGGGGGGAGGGGGGGGGGTAAGTGTGATTCCCCCTGTAAAAGTTTATCCCTCTGGCACCATTATATAAGCATACATATGGGACAGTCAGAATGGAAGACGACACTTTAAATGACATTATTATAAAATGCAATACTCCTGGAATGATCCCTTATTGAATTAGGCCCCATGATCCAAGATGAATTTCCCACTTACCTAATCCATCAAGGGGGGAATATTAAAAGATAGGCCTCAGCTAGCATTAGAATCTCTCTCAGTCTTTACTTTCATTATTTTGAATTAGGGTGCTGCTAGGGGAGAGCCTCTTAATGAGAATTACTATGATTCAGTGGCCCCGGCCTGGCTTCTGACAAGTAAAATATTAACTCCTCCGTCACAGCTGTCTGAATTAAAATACTTGGGAGCAGCGGACGCGTTAAATTAAATTGGCCTTTTATGTTCCTTACACGGCTGACCCCCTGTGGGGCTGGAGTGCCAAGGACTGTCACCGTCAACGTACATGGAACATCGAGAAGGAAGTCAGATAGAAAGAGTGGGCACTGCAACTGGGAGACGGGGAGCTATCAGGTTTTTACCTGTTCACTGGGATTTCTCTCTTTCTCCGTAGAAACAGACAGCATCCCTCATTCCATCTAGTTATAGTATTACATACTGTACTGTATATTTGGCATAAAATACATCCTTGCTCACTACCACTACCACTTCCAATGATTGATGAATTTAATCGCAATCAATTAGTATAATGCAAATAAGCACATGCAAAAGTCTTCGCTAGCTTTCAGGCGTCCATGCTAGCACATCTGGCTGAAACGTTCTTTTAAAAATGGAGTAGAACTGGAACAAAAGAAGCTGTCCCAAGTTATTAAAAACTCCTTGCTCAACAAGCACTCACGCTTAACTTCCTATTAAACTCTCTTTCTTTGCTGTCTTTTTTTGCATTATGTATTGGCACGCCCCTGCACCATGGAATATTCAGTTAGGTTATCGAGAGACAGGCCTTTACCCTGTTCCATGCCCTCATGTTTTAAACAAGCGCTGCATGGTCAAAATTTGAAAGCGCTAGTTAGAGCACAGATGATCCTGTAATCAGGCCTTAATAAATGGAGAGTGAATCAAATTTACATCCACCGCTGACAAAATCTGAAAAAAAATAGACCTTTTTTTGTACAGGATCTTGGCGAAGGCAGAAGGAGAGGCCAAGACGCACTGTTCCAGCCTGGGCAGCTGACTTCCGGGCCCAACTCTCCTGTACTCGCGCCAATCCGCCCGCTCGCCCTGAACTCTGAGGTCAGGCTGCCAGGCTTTCGGAAAAGTGGGAGAGCGCTCTCTCCCTACGCCTGTGTCCCTAGCAGCACTTTCCCTCCGACCGCATTGCCGGAGGACCCCAGAGTCCTTGCTCGCCGTTTGAGCTCTTTAGAAACAATCGATTTGTAGAGAGGGCGAGAAAGAGAAAAGGGAGGGAAAGAAGAGGGGGAAAAAAAACATGCACACAGCTGTGACCTTGGAGTCTGGAAATGTTACACTTTAAATCGTTGAATTTTTCAAAAATAATAACATGCCCCAGGACATGTCATCTCTCCTCCACAAAAAAAAATATGACAGGAATACATGAATGAAAAGAACAGCTAAAGATATAACAAGCGCAATGAAGCTGTATGTAAAAGCGGTTATGTAGGCTTGGAGGTCTTGTTTTCAATTTGAGATATTCTGATCGGCAATAATACACTTCACAGAGGTCGGTGCTCTCGGCCGCTCTGTGCACTCAACCGAGCTAAACTCGGAGACATCTTCAACCTTGCACTGGAAGAAAACGCCCTGAGCATCTGTTCTCTACCTCGCTCTTCCATTTTCACTGGCCCTAGTAAATCACTTAAACAAAATCCCACACGGCCATGTTGGAAAGAACATTCACACAAGCAGTTTCCTACAAGAAAGATGTGGGATGATTACATGATTAGCGTGGCATCAGTGTAGCCCTGGGCATTCATCTATACACCACCAACACTCTCCTAGAGAGAGGGAAGAAATCAATGTTTGACCTGAGGCAAATTATTCATACGTTTAATTGGATATTTATGCAATTTCCATTTGCCTTCTGACCTGATGATGTTTTATAAATTATATCTTAGAAGCCATGACGTTAATTGGTAGCACACCTCTAATTGTGACAATTGAGCTGATGATGCTTAGCTTAATCTTGCTTGCTAGTTCACTCTTATACACTAAGTGCCAGTGTGGCTGTACGTTCACTTGATACAACTTTAATCAATTAGCCATGGTCTTCAAACAGCCGATGGCTTGATCGGAATAGAAACATGCGTCTTTGTGGAAACGATTGGACGGCTGTTTGCTACCGACAAGACATAAATTCATTCCTTCGTCTACAGTAATCACTTCATCCTGGTCAGAGATGTAGTGGATCTAGAGCCTATCCCAGGAATAATTTGTGCGAGGTAGGAATATATCCTGGCTGGTATACCAGTCCATTGCCTCACAGTATGCACACACATTTACACTTAGGGGAAATTGAACTACAATGGAGCAACACACTTCCTGGCATGAAACTGGAAAACCTGAAGTAAATCCAAGCAGACGCAAGGAGAACATGCAAAGATAGCAACCCGGGCTCAGGATCAATCCAAGGACTTTAGAGCTGTGAGGAAGCACCGTTACATGCTGTACCACCATGCCATCCATTCTAATACTTACGTGAACTCTATTAGTATTTGTATTGTAATTCTGGCATTATATATATATATATATATATATATATATATATATATATATATATATATATATATATATATAGGTCTAACCAGGCACTTGGCTACACTTCATCTACCAGAACATCAGTCATGACCTAACGATTCCCCAAATGTGTGTTCATTGTTTCATTATCTAAGCAAATGGCAAACCAAGCCCAATTACCACTCAATATCCAAAAGTCAACAAGGCTACTTGTCGATTATGGGTGAATATCAGAATCAATAGCTCTTACTCATGCATTCAATCTGCTGATTTCCGGCAGTGACTGCCTCGAATAAGCCTTGTATATTATACAGACTCGCTTAAACCAGCATTAATCAGCCCACTTTGTCTGCCAATAAACCCAGTGGCTGTGATCACACAGCCATTAGTCTGAGAAAGGCCTCAATAATCTGGATCTGTCCACTATATCTTTTGTGAGAAACTTGTGGCTACTTTTACTGGTCCATGCTTGAATTTTGCCAATGCAAAAATCAATAAGTTTTTGTCCACATGTTGAATGTTCAATTTGTACCAATAAAAAGTTGAACTGTTATGTTTGTGACCTCCCTTTTGTGATAGTCAACTTCTTTCGTCCTGGTTGTTCGGCTCTAATTTCGGACCAACTGTCTTAGTCTCTCGAGAGACCTTCAAGATCAACCTGAGTACCGTGTAGTGGTGCTTTTCCTCTGACAGCAGGTTTTCAAAATGACAAAATCCATCCACATGTATTGATCAGTTATTCCTCCATCTCTAGGCTGGTCACCCCCGGTCTCCTCCCCTCTGTCTTGACTCTCTATTGATCCTGCGCGGTGATTGGTCGAGTGGTAATTTGAGACGGACATTGACGGATGGCCACCAACTGTTTTTCTTTCGTCTTGTCCTCCTCTCCCGGGGTGATGAAGTCATACTGCAAGTGACACTGCCAGACTGGGACCAATTGGAGGAGCAGTAACCTTTAAAGCCAATAGAAGATGTCTGTTCAGAGAGGGCTTGCCTTGTCCTTTACAGATGCCCCTTAGGCATTGGCTGAATGGCTCTCATAAATACACTTCCACAGTAGGCCTAGTTGAAGCACTGCTACTCATACAGTGACTCTACAGATCCTTCTATCAAAGCTTCATGGAAGTTACTGACTAAAGGACACAGAGTCGTGTCTAATAATTTGCCATTACTTTCTTTAGTTGGAGATTTGTGTATATTTGTGACTGGCGATTTCTGCGTTTAATTCATTAGATGAATACAAGGTTTGAAGGATTAAAAGACTAATTTGGGGTTTTCTGGCCTCTGCCCTGTGTGCATGGAGCTTGCATGTTTTCCCTGTGCTCGGGGGGTTTCCTCTGGGTTCTCCCGTTTCCTCCCGCAGTCCAAAGACATACATCGTAGGCTGATTGGCATTTCCAAATTGACCGTAGTGAGTGAATGGTTGTAAGAATGTGTGTGTGATTGTGCCCTGCGATGGGTTGGTGCTCTGTTCAGGGTGTACCGTGCCTTGTGTCCCGAGTTCTCTGGGATAGGCTCCAGGCTTCCCTGCGACCCTGTGTAGGATAAGCGGTATGGAAAATGGATGGATGGAAGACTAATTTGGAGCTTTCCCTTTAAGAGAAATTTTCCTTTGGCACTGAGGTGACATGCAACAGAGGATTCCGTTTTAAGAGCATCGCAGCCTCTGTAATCGCATGCATGATTTAATAACGGTGTAGAATATAATCAGACAGTTAACAGCCTGATAATGTGTGCTGAGCTTCGACTGCTTGACAACTCAATCGTTCAAAACTGT
The DNA here is from genome assembly GCF_001660625.3 of Ictalurus punctatus. Classification (NCBI taxonomy): domain Eukaryota; kingdom Metazoa; phylum Chordata; class Actinopteri; order Siluriformes; family Ictaluridae; genus Ictalurus; species Ictalurus punctatus. Next base: position 5,705,750 of record NC_030435.2, read on the forward strand.
TTTCGTCACATCACTGGCAGAGAGGAACAAAAGAAAATGAGAAATTAGACGTTCTTTGAATCGTCAAAGATCTAAAGACTAGGCCCGTTTGCCTGACATTGAAGTAGCCTAGAGGTGGCATGAAATAACTCTCAAAGGAATCATTCTCAACACAAAGTGCTACTTCACCTTTTGAACAGATTACATGTGCTTGGTGCAGATTTAGAATCATATTTAATAGCCGGATTAAAAGGTTTACAAATCTAAGATGTAGGTCTTTGAGATCAGGAAATAGAGGCCGTGCGGTGTCTGTAATGGATGAGGTTGGTGTAAACTGAAATGTAGCTGGGGTTTGGTCGGGGCAGCCAGGCTTCAAGAAGCAGAACTTAAAATATCTGTTCTTGAATTAAGTGCACATGGATAGAGGCCACAGGCCAAGCCACAGGGCACTTCCACTTCTCATTTACAGGACATTAACGACACTCGATAAAGGATAAAGTAATTTAATACACACTACTACACAGCCTTCAGCCTTTGCCAGGCTGCTAAATGCTAGCAACTAAATGTCTCATTTTTCACTTTCTTTGCTTATCTACCTCATTTTTCTCCTACGTTGACTTCTTTATGAATCAATTTCTTTCTGTATTTAAGTGACCGTGACCTTTATTCAAAAGTCAGGAGTTTCATAGATTCTAAGCTCTCAACACGTCTATTTGGTTAGCATAGCTAAAATAAATGTTGACTTTTTTTTTTTTTGTCAAGGAAGAATGTAAGGCTTTCATGCCATTCACCTTTTTTTCTTTCCCTCTTTTTTTTTTCAGGGGAGGGCTCACGTGGGGAGTAATTTCAGCGGATTGTGAGCGGACAGTACCTCCGCTGGGATCGCTGGCAATCATGGGGGGAAACAATGTTTACATCGATCACCTGTCAGGAAGATTTATGGCTTCATTTTGCTGTAATGGAGAATTAGTGGGAAGATTATCAGGGACTCAACACTCTCCGCTTGTTACCTCGCTGTCCAGGCCAGCAATTTGTCTCCCCCGAAGCAGCCGAACACTTGTGACGGCACGGCTGCTCGCCCACTAATTCAATCGTGTGAAAATGCTGGAATTAATTTGTTACAGGAAAATTTAAATAAGGTGCCGTGAACAGTGGCCGGGTGCGACTGAGCTCAACATGCTGGAAAGAAATAGAGAGATCTGTTGGATTTATTGTCCCAGGCAAGATATCGATATTTTCGATCCTGGAGCTCTTGTCGAGGGCTTAATGTGTAATAATTTCCAATTTAAAGCTGCTCTCCAAGATCATGGCTTTAAAACCAGGGCAAGTTGTGGGCTCATTACAGAGGCCTGTTGCTAAGGCTTTGTCTAAGAGCGCTGTTTGAATGTAAATGTAAAGGGGTTATCTATGCTTATCTGCCCTAGCATCTTTAATGTGCCTAACACAGCTCTTATTGCTCTACTGCCTGCTGGGAGGCAAGTAGGTCTAATAAGACACATTTACGCAAATCAATCCATAACCCATGCCCACAGTGTAATTACTCCATGGCTAAGAAAAGCAAGATAGAGGAGAAAGAGAGAACAAAAGAGACACTTAGACAAATAAATGAAATTTGACCTTTGGTAATCAACTTGTTTTTGGGTTATGCATTTATTTAGTACATTTCCACAGAGGCAGATTTAGCCAGAAGTCGATTTTAAAGGAGAATCACTCTAACGCTATGCGTCCACATGTAACCTCACCTGGCTGCATGCTATTCGTTTAAATGGTGCATAACGGTTGCAGTGTGACAACTCACCATCAATCAAAATCCACACCAACAATAAAGATTTCCAGACAACACAAAATGTGCAACTGGACATGTCCCATAACAAGGGCACACAGGGCACATCTTTGACCACTTGTGTAAGTGCTCCTGGTGCTACAACAGTATATTTTATCAAACTAAGTCGTTTCTTTAAGATGGCACACTCAAAACCTTGTTCAAATGTAGACACCATTCTGATTTTTACAGCAATGATGTAACTGTTATAATTGTTGTAATGAAAGCGAAACCATTACAATAAAAGAAGCTGCTAATGTTTCTGTTTGTAGATGATTGACAGCTCTGTATCTATAGGTGGAGAGATAATCATGGCTGCAGGCGTTTAGTTAATGAGCACAGTAAATCACTGTCACGTGTATGGCAAAAATGTGCATTATGTTCATGCAAAAAGTCATTTGGGCCTTACATACTGTACAAAGTCGTGTCATTTTACACTAGCTTGTTGGCTGTAATGTGCCATGATGGTTTCTTACAACTGCAATAACTAAATAGCTAAAAAGACAAGAAAACAATGAACTGTTTACTAGTACATACAGGTGTGGAAGAGAGGTTATGGCTATCATGATGGACAGGAAGTTCAAATCGGCAGTATAGCAGGAACCAATCCTATGTTGGACTGAGACAACACAGATTACTATACCTTTTAAAAGCATTAAAATCACTAAACAATACATCACCTCACCTTGTTTAACCAAATATCATAAATTCCACCACTGCTTTATTTCCTGACTAGGCATAAATCCACCTAAAGTTCATCTTATACAGTATGTTAGACTCTTATATGACATATAGATCATAGCATCTCTGATAAGTGTCTATTACTCGAATGAACGACATTATATGCTTTTCAATAACTTTGACAAATTTTCCCCAGTCCCCTGGCAGATCATGTCACCCTCCATAAAACAACGGTTTGTCCATCGGTCCCTTGGCTTTAGGAAAAAGTAATTATGGTTTAAGTATAACTGGTTAATGTGATTTTGATGATATTGTGGCTGCCTCGAGTTGTACATACAGTACATTTATTATCAAATATAGCAGTTTATTGTAAAATCAATAAGAAAAATGCTCTTTCACAGAGGTTGTACCGGTCAAAAGCTTGAATAATGTACACTGAGATTGACTGCGATAACACCAACCCTGACCCGAGAGGTGGAAAGTCAGATGAGTTGTGGAAAGCGCAATGGATGTTAACAAAATGGGCAATTACAGCTTTACTTCATGCATGCAGTAGTATTTGATCAATAGTTACTGTGCATTTGAAACATTAAAATAATATTTCACAGTGTACAACATACTAAATACAAAATATTACTCAAATAAATGGCAGTTTTGTTATTGTGTTTGTTTAATATAGCAAAAAAAAAAAGTTTTTTTTTTTTTTTTTTTAATTAAAAACTATGAGGTAGGGATGTTACACAGTGCCACTATCTGAATCTTTATCTGTTCAGTGCTCTAAATATTCATATCTGAATTAAGACTGAAGCCTGTAAGGCATATAAGTGTTTTTTATTTCTTTATTTTTTTAAGGATGTTCCTGCCAGCACCATTTTTCAAAACTCTAGCATTACAGTTACATTTATATAGTGCTTTTCTAGACACTCATAGTGCTTTACATAGTATGGGGGGGTGGATCTCCTCAACCACCATTAGTGTGTAGCATCCACCTGGACGATGCGATGGCAGCCATAGTGCACCAGAACTCCCACCACACCAGCTATTGGTAGAAATCTAGCTGGTTCTATTTCCCCAAAATATAAACAAACTAGTTTTTAGTAGCATAATTTAAACCAATGCAACACTGATCAGGCAGTTACTAAGGATGAATGAATGAATGCTGTAAATGCATCTCTGTAAATGAATTGTTCGTGTTCACATCTTCCTGTCAGACTAAGCAAAAATCTCCTTCTAGAATGACTTTTTTGTCGTGTTCCAGAGCCGGTGCCGGAGACATCTCGTCTCAACCAGATGCCATGGAACAAAAAATAATAATAGTGTGCTTCTATTTCGTATCTATATTTGCATCCATATAGAAGCCATTATCTGTTCATTGCGAATAATGTATTCATATTCAGTTGCATCGCTACCATGGGGTGGCTTTCTATAATGTATTAGGGTTTTTTTTTTTTAGGTTACAATAAAGGTGCAGTTTTTTCTACCACTCGGATAAGGACAAACCCACATAGCTGTGATACGCAGTCACGTTCGTGAGTAAAGTTGGAAGCATAGAGAGGAGCAGATTGACCTAGTTTGATCTTTTTTTTTTTGGCAATGCAATTGTTAGTCATTTCATTTCATGTGCAGTATTTAGATCCTAATGGAATGTCAGAAAATGTTGAAATGTCGCAGTGATGTGATTTTTGGGATACAGAACTGATTTTCCCCACAATAAGAAGAATAATTACCGAGATGGCCAAAGAACCCAGATCTGAGTGGGGCTTAAGTGGCTACAAATGCACTGAGCTCCATCTTGTTCATATGCTTTTTATCCAACTGACCAGCAACTCATGAAAGAAATCTTCTTCTGGCTCTAATAATGCATCTTCATTGTGTGTAGACCTTTATGACAATCTCTTTTACTGTGCATTTATCCGATTTGGCTCTGTGTTGGTCTCTCATAATGCTTTTTAGCCTGGTGTAGTCTATTGACATTGCCTGAAGAAGGCTCAAATAGGCCTTCGTCATCTTTCAGGTAGACACTAATGACATTACCACTTGAAAGCAGCAGCAAATATCTGACAGTATTAAACACTATCATATCAGCTTTTTTATGACCGTACTATTTGAACTCAAAGACATGCCTTGGGTGTTTCTGTCAGCTCGCAAAAGAAGTTTTAATTGGACTCTCACTGAGTTTTTCCTCAGACGTCCTGTCAAGTTAACTCATGTTCGTCAGCTAGCTACTGTTAGCAGTTAAGAAAAAAGTATTATGAACATTTCATTTAATATTAGCTAGCAAGCTAATGAACACCAGCAGCAAGGTTTATGAGCTTCTATTAAAATGTGTAAAAAATAAATGAATAAATAAAAATCCTCTCAGAAATCCTGTCAGCTTAGCTCATTTAAGATATCGGATTAGTGTTAGGAGTGCATCCAAATTGCTGCGAAGTGAAAAGCCTGTTTAACAAAACAGTTAGCTTCTTTTGGGGGCTAATTGAGGCTAGTTCTGTGCTTTGTACAGAGAAATGTCAACAAGTACAGGAGAATCTGATGTTCTGTTATTATTGTCCCTTCAAGCTTGTACTGATTTAAAAACATATAAATATAAATGATATAAATACATAAAAATAAGCCTAAATTCTTGCCATCTACTTCATCTTTTTTTTTTTTTTTTTTTTTTTACTGATAGTAATTTTTTTTTTTTACTTTTGTGGAGCTTTAGTGTGCTTGTTACAGTCAAGAAATTACAAACATCTAGCAATTATGAAAACAAATAGCAATAATGAACGGTGTTGCTTAGGTGTCTTTCACTGAGTGTGTTCCTAGGTGTATGTGTATTAGTTCTATATCTATTATGAGACTTCATGCTGTAAGGTATAACTATAATCATTTCATTTAAGAACATTGACCTGATTATGCTGATAAGTAGTAGAATTTCTTTGCCCACTTGTTCAGTATGGTGATGAGCTGTCACAGATCGTGGGAGGTGAAAGATATCAACAAGAGTAAACGTATAGAAAATGGATATGACCATGTCTTATGCCGCTGATGTACAATAGCGTCGTTTCCAAAACCGAATGGCATAACTCGTTACTCTCACAATCCTCTGGATAATCCTCTGGGAAATCATCTTGTCAGGTAAGATCAACTGGGGGTCAACTGCTTCGTCATGCAAATCCAGACAACTTCTCAAACTGCTGCACACATTCGGAAAGTGTTCTGAAGAAAGTGCTATCTACCCTGTTCCACATACATGAATTCACAGAGACTAACGATTGGCTTGTGACTGACAGGGGAGAAAGTGCAATGCCTATTTTGTACCCTTGGCTCCTGGCCATGGTTGGCCTTGGCAACTTGCGATCTCCCAATGACAGGGCTTTTCTGTTATTCCACTTGGGATCCCTAACGGCAGATCTTCATGCAGACCCTTTTCTATACCTGTAATGCTTTAGATAACAAAAGCTTAAACACAGAGGACATTCTTTTGGATTGACCATTGGGTTTTCTCCTTGCTGAGGCACCCATCAGCTCCCATGCAACAGAAAACTCATCATCGCTCTCTCATTCCCCAATCTATCCCTCTCTCTCTCAATCTCCCGGTCTTATGTAGACCCCCCGGGCTTCATGTGAACTGCGCCGCACTAAACGAACCTTCTCTCAACATTCTGACCCACAACCATGATTCCCCAATGGTATGCTTGCTGAGATTGTTTACTTCACAAGGACCCTTTCCCTCCTATTTTGTCTGTTTTTATTGTGTTTCCTTTCGTCTTTTTGATAGCAGAATACCAGAGCTCCCCATCGCTTTTTCTGCAACAGCTTTACAAATTACTTAACACTAATAAACCGATGCCTGCTGATTAGCATGTGTTAATTGATGCCTAATTATTTTCTGCTGCCATGCATAAATTTAGGGCAGCACAGGAGACCTGGGCAAGGGCGCCGCTTTGCAAGCCGAGCACAAACATATGAATAAACATGGAAGTGGGCTAGTAAAAGCACATCAGGCGTTTAGATGACAGAATTGCCAGGTGTGGAAGGTTTAATAATCAACCAGCCAGGCATAACGGAGCCATACACACATAGTACATGCCATTTCACAGCCAAATTCAAATATCTCCTAAATATGTAGTATACTCTTAATTTATAGTGTAGAACACATCTATGAAGTGTCCATCTTACCTCCCTGTCCTCTGAGCCTTTTTACGCCAGAAGGAGTGTGAGGAGAATGGCATGGTCAGATTTCTACCCTAATTAGTTTTAATTGGTGGCTGATAAAGTGAGCCAGTTCAGAGTCATGGAGATCAGGCATTCAGGACAGAGGTTAATGATGAGTAGAGGATGATGGGAGTTTAAAAAAAGCGCATCTCATGACTCCACAAAAGGGCATCGATGACGAAGAGATACCTGCACAAGGCAGAAATTGGAAACGGAGACCTTCCCGTCTCCCTACAGATCCGCCATTACTGCTCAATATCATCCAGCTTCTGCATTTCTGTTGGTTTCTTTGTAGCAGTGTATGTTTATCGAGTGTGTGAGAGGCAGCGAGTGGGGCTTCGGTGTATGTGGCACCATACCCAAGTGCATTAGAACCCGGTGACAACCACAAAGTGCATTAAGAGTGAGATATATCTGTTATGGAAGCTCACTCTGGAGTCGGACCACCAGACTGATGGATGCCCGGCTGCGGCTATTTATGATATGGCGGCTTTTAATTCCTAAAAAGAGCTTCTTATCAATCCACAAGATTTGAGCTCACATTTAACAAAGAACACTAGATCATAATGCTGACGGGAAGAAGAGCAAATGTAACATTAGATTGGCCATTAAATGCACGAAGCCTAAGTCGTGATAGCTTTTATGGTTTATTAAATCTAAATAAGAATCTAACCTGATATACCTTCTTTGCTCATTTCATCAGCAAATGGATGGTATTATACTTTCTTGTTTTTTTTGTTTTGTTTTGTTTTGTTTTGTTTTACTCAAGTAACACATGCCCCATGGAGGACGACCAGACATTCGTAATTGTTTTATTCCAATTATTTCTCTCCCATCTGGGTTATGCTTGACAGATGAGTTATTAGATTGCTCCTTTCTCCGATAAACATATTAATTTATGCCATGAATGACTGCGCCATTTGAATATGAGCACAAAGATCTGAGTCGTTTTATTAATTGCTTCAAATTGCTTCTTTGAAACAAAAGCCTTTTTAAGGCGAGGAAAGTGATGGCACATTATTGTAAATTTGTTGGTACAGCTGGGACAATTAGTGACATATACTGTACATAATCCCAGATCTGTGATGCTCCTGTCCATGCTGTTTTAATGAGGCAGAGAAGATTTACATGAGTGTACATATATATTAGATACAGATTTGTATCTACTTTGCACATTCATTAAAAAATAAAAAAATCTTTAACAGAAGTTCTTACTTTCAAAAATTGTTTGACGTGGAACTGTCAGGAGCTACATGGAGCCCAAAACAGCGTTCTCTTCTTATGATTTTTTTGAGTCATGCCATAGAGTGATGGTTCCTATTAAAAGTCTGGTGTGCAGAAGAACGATGATTGGTTCAGATGATGGAAGATGTGGGAGAATGTGAGGATGCACCAAGCCTCCAAGATTCCCAAGGGAAATTCCAATAGGACCCGGTAGTAATACAGTCCCCTTTCGGCTTGATGTAGAGGTTCAACTGTGAGTGTTCAGATAAATGTGCGGACGTACACACGGTTCCCGACACACAAAATCGAACGTACAGTACACAGAGCAAATCCTAGTGCACAGGGATCCTAGCTATTTATGGGTGATTCCATGATTTGTATCATATTGATATTACATGCAGATATGTACCTTTAAAGGCACTAGATATTTGAAAGACAAGCACAACCTATGTGTAACCTATTTCAGACGAACTTAAAACATTAATAAACGACCCTACAACCCACTATGACTACACTTTACCTTGAAATATAATCGTTAAAATATATTTGAAGTATATAAATCTCATGATTTTTACATTAATGCGTGAAACGTTTTAACAGTTCATGCTTGAAACAGCCTTCTCCATGAGGCGTCCATTATAGGTTATGAAAAATGTACATTCATTCAACACTGTTACCTGAATATATACAGTATTTGGAATATTCCACAAGTTACATGTGTAACAGGAAGTTGCATCATCTGAATTTCCTGAAGATCATGAGAAGAAGAAAAGTCTCTTTTCCCCCTCCCTTTATTTTCAATGATATTTTGATATTGACTGATGAGGCCACTTTAAATGTACAGCCCTTTTAAACAAATGATAGGTTGAAAGTATGTTATTAATAAAATAAAATAAAATAAAATAATATATATATATTTTAAGTAAATCATTAGAATCCATAATGTCTTAGTGTCTAGCATGTTTGCATAATTCTATGTTAAACAACACTGTTACTTATTTAAGAGAAAAATACAGAGATATTGTTGCCTAAGACGAGTTAACACAGGTTTTTTTTTTTTTTTAAATAAAGTTTAATTTTTAAGAGTTACATTGTTTTAAATGGCATTCCGAGCATGGAATCACCCTTACTCACTCTTCATGCACATACCTCTTTTACTAACGTTCCTCAGTCATTGACTCATTATCGCAGGCTTCCTGACATAACAACTCTATAAATTGTGTTGGAACCTTGTCAAAGCTGTCAGCTGTGTTTATGCCAGCTGTGGGTTAACTATCTTATCATGCTGACACACATTCCTTCTCACACACTTGGCGGCAGGTGTTCCAGTGAAATGTACTGTATCTTCCAACACCTCATCAAAAAAATAAATAAACCCAATACGATTCAATCACAACATTGGTATACGTCTTGCTGTAAACCAATCCCATTTAAGCAATGCCATTTATCGGTAATGCCCAATAACACTTTGCCTTAAATTCTCACTGTAGTTTATCGGTGTGGCTGGTTATCATTTGTGTCAACTTTTGCATTTGGATCGCTGACATTTTTTGATGTATAACCTCAGCTTTGACCACTTTCTGCACCATGCATACAAACAGAGAGCTTGTCCAACACACACTGTCAGTCAAAGAGTAATTCTTTTGTGCCTCCGGACTGATTGACAGGTCTGCATTGTTTCATTTGCAGCAGCTCCAAACTGAGGTGACATTAAGAGTTGGGACTTCCCAGGGGACCTTTCACCTCTGACAGTCCACAAAATGGTGGCCTGTTTGAGGATGGATTTAGAGTTCAGATGAGTACAGGACGACAGACCACTAACTACATCGAGGGAACTCACAAAGATGTGTATTGTTCGAACTCAGAAACTCTGAGGAGGATTAATTAATGTGCATTTTTCGATATTTTAGGCATTTTTAGTGTATAAAAAAATGAACTTCAAATAAATTCCAAAGACATTTAAAAGAAAAAGGCTAAAATGTAGCAATTTTCGTGGATAATAATAATTCGTATTGAAGAGAAAATGTGTTCTAAACCCACACAAATACAGATACGAATAGTAGGTGTATTTGTTTTTGTTTTTTGCTTTTATTGCTTGCCAAAAAGGTTCACAGAGCATTTGGTTGAGACTAATGGTGTGTATCGGAATCGGGATCCTATGGGATGCGATGAAAAAAACCGGGAGGTTTTTACTTTGTGTGAAGCTCTCGGGACGAAGAAAGCCCACGCTGTCTATGACATGCTGACAATGCTGGTATTTTACTACAAAGTTTCTCCCACTGTTTATGGAGGGCATAGTGGTACAGTTCATATTTAATATAATAAATAAAACTTAGAGTTTAGGCCACGCCCACTTTGGATTTACATACAAATTCAGATATAAATATTTGGAGCACTAAACAGATACAGATAGTGGCATTGCAGTGCACTCTAAATACAAACATTAATCGTTTTATTTAAGTGTGTACAGTTAGGTTTTTGGTATTTATTAGCACAATATAGCTTTTTATTCCTGATCTCTATTTATTGGCCTACTTGTGTTTGATTGATTGTGGTTTAAATTAAACCCATTCATTAAAAGTGACCAGTCAAATTAAAATATTATGATTACATTGGGGTTCGATTCCCACCGTGGCTCTGTGTGTGCGGAGTCTGCATGTTCTCCCCGTGCTGCGGGGGTTTCCTCCGGGTACTCAGGTTTCCTCCCCCAGTCCAAAGACATGCATGGTAGGCTGATTGGCATGTCCAAAGTGTCCGTAGTGTATGAATGGGTGTGTGAATGTGTATGTGATTATGGCCTGCGATGGATTGGCACCCTGTCCAGGGTGTACCCCGCCTTGTGCCCGATGCTCCCTGGGATAGGCTCCAGGTTTCCCCATGACTCTGAAAAGGAATAAGCGGTATAGAAGATGGATGGATGGTTGGATAACATAATATACGTAATTAAACCAACTTTGATCAAGGTGGGTTGTGATTTCCACCGTATAGCACAGTGGAAAAATCACCGTCGTAAGGCACAACAATATCGCTGAAACTGTTACAATATTATCGTAAAAAATATTTGAAAGAAAATACTACCTCCCCATTTTGGATAACAGCAGCACCATGCTGATTTCTACAAGAAGCCGATAAATAGAAATGATAAAGCGTAAGATTGTTTTGATCATCTTATCATTTGCCTGGGCTCTTAGGAGAGTTAATATGCAGGTAATGAAACATTCTGAACTCATTTCCTTTGAAGCAAAGGGCTCGACATAAGCTTTGTGGTGATCATTATGTATTTATTAATTATTCTATTATCAGGACGGTCAGTCGCCGGATTGAATGGGTGCTGTTTGAAATGCTCTGATGTACATCTGAGGATGGAACATCAGTTAAAAACACACAGGGAAATTAATGAAGGGAGATGAATTCAGCGTGAAAAAAAAGCAAATAATTAACAAATGTGTCTTGGGGGAGTGCTTCAAAAAAGGCCTTAAAGTAGTTACGTACTTTAAAGCTTCCGAAACCTTTCCAAAAGCTTCAGAATGTAACGTAAACACCGGCGTTTATGCAAGATCAGAGCTCGGAAAATCTGCCCTAGCGTCTCCAATTAAAAACGTTTAAAAAAAAAAAAAACGTTCATTCGTCGCTTTGAAAATTCTTCACGTCTGCGTCTCGCGAGTGTCTTTTGATTGCCGTCGAAGCCGTCCACCTGGACTGAGTTCTTTGCTTTACTTTGTGCTAAAAAAAAAAGAAAAAGTTGGCTGATCTTTGATGATGCATTCACGAGAAACGTGTAGTCCTGCACTGTAGCCGTCGTTTGGGATCCAGTCTATTGTGAGCACTTCGGCTGAGATTAGAGTGACACAAACAAAGTGAGCGCAATTAGCAGCAGCTCATCAATGCTCGAGCTTTGCTAAATGATTTCGCTCAGCGGAAACAAATGAGGCCACTTGTGCAGGAGCTGCAGTTGTGAAGTGGCCAGGAAAGCAGATGTAGCATAATATGGTATGTAATTACTAGGTTTCAGTGTTGGCACGCACATAGATCTTATACACGCATACACACACAGACACACACAGACACACACACACACACACAGACCCCGGGCCACCAGGGTTCTGTGAACGTCCAGACCCCACAGATCCCGTGCGGCTGGCTGAGGTAAGCGAATCCACTGGCTGATGGGGAGTTTGGGAGTCAGGGGACACATTTACAGCACATTAAGAGGTTAAAAGCGGGGAAGCCCTCCATTGTTCTTCCGCTGCTTCCTCCACAGACGCTGCTGTGCAGGGTTACAGATAAACGCCTGCACTCTCAGGTTGGAAAATACATAATCCCACAGTTGGATCGCTCTCTGCGGGCCAGGGATGTTGGGAATGATCCGGGTCGGAAGTCTGGGGCTTGGAAGGTCAGCTGGGGTGTGAAACCCTCCTCGCATACAGGACAGTCAGTTCCCACAGTGACATAGTCAGGCCACACATGATGATACGGGTATGGAGTAATACAGTAATGACAAATGCTACTATAAGTGCTTTGCGCTACTGGCTTGTCCATTTTCTCTCTGCACAGGCAATTCTCCTATGCATAAACTTTATTTAATCTTTGTCCTTTGACTGAGGCATGGGAGAAGGTGACCAGCTGCGGGGACAAGCTTGGATCCTTGAGACAAATTAATTGTCTTGTTTGGGTGATAGTAATTTGACAGCCATTAGCGGACGGACATGGGGCCAGTGGCGGGTGAACAGGGCCAAGTGTGTGTGTGTGTGTGTGTGTGTGTGTGTGTGTGTGAAAGAAAGAGAGAGAGAGCGAGAGAGATATGTCTCTTTGGCTGTCAGAGAAGGGGGGTATGATTGTGGAACACTTAGTAAAGGTGTGAGAGAGGAGATGAAAGGAGATGAGATGAGGCGCCTGCTGGTGTGGGTTAGTGTGTTCGCATGCATATGTGTGTATGTGGATGTGTGTGTGTGTGTGTGCAAGCATGCCTGTGTTCAGACACCATCATCTCTCCCCCCCACCCGCCACCCCCATCATTACTATCTCTCTATCTCTCTCCCTCCCTTGTCTTTCTCTTCTGGTAATGTCGCTGTACATCTTCGCATCTGGCTGCGTTACATGGTCCGACCTTAATTTGACAGTGTCACAGGGATCTATCTTCATTCTCTCACTTCTTTTCATAATCCAATCCTTCTCTCCAGGATGCAATTAGTGCCCCCAACCCCCCCCCCCCCCCCCCTCCCCCGTTGTCCCTCAGAGTGGGGCCGAGGCAGCCGCCGGTCCTGCCACCAGATTGCTACAGCTTTCCCTGTGCAATCCATTTAGAACGCCGGCCCTGTAATGAATATGTACATTTTAAGGACCTTCGACTGGGGGAGGGTCACGAGCAATCAACCTTGAATTCAATTATGGCAGTCAAGGTTAATGACTGTGCACGGTGGTCAGAGGCACGCGGCGAACTGCCGATTATATTTGCCCCCCTCCCCACCCTCGACCAAGCAGCATTCACAATGCACCACCAGAGAGAGAGAGAGAGAGAGAGAGAGAGAGTGAGAGAGAGAGAGAGTGAGAGAAAGAGAAGGCCACAGAGGGACTGGTGACTCGTGCTTTCAGAGGGAGGGCCCAGGAGAGAGAGAGAGAGAGAGAGAGAGAGATGCCTGCGTGTAGATAGATGGGTAGATGGATAAAGCAATGTCAGGCGTAGGTGCTCGATTACACTGAGTTCTCCCGGGCAAATCAGATTGCAAGGCAGGTTAAGCAGAACCCCCCTCCCCCTAATGCCATCTCTCTCTCTCTCTCTCCCCTGGTTGCTGTAATATGATTAGTCTACATAAAGACGTGTCTGGAGTGTAATTCAGTGCTTGCTAATGAGCCGCCTGTGTGAACCCATCTCTTCCATATCCCCCAGGCTGCACCCACTCACCTGCTGCTGGATTGAGAGAGCAAGAGAGAGAAAGAGAGAGAAAGAGAGAGAGAGAAGGCAAGGATACACACACGCATGCATGCACACCATGGCATGGCTGAGGACCTCAGTCTGGCTATTTGTTGGGAACAGGTTGGGGGGCCATCTGGCCACTGGCTGTTTTGAGAGGGAGAAATGACATTCTGCAGGTCCAGGCCGTTTTGATGTTAAAAACACTGGCTTCATTGTTCTCTTTCTCTCTCTTGCTCTCTCTCTCTATCTGTTTATTCTAATTGCTGCATCGAAAAACACATCATTATATCAACATATCATACATCCTCACTCAAATACACTCAGTAACGTAACATAATCTAAATCTAGACTACACACTCCTGAAATACATTTGATCAGTAAAGCTAAATCACTCACACACTACACAGTACTCACATTCCACTCGACACACCCACCTCAATCTAGCCAGACCTGTCCAGTGTTACAGATGACATTCAATGCCACGGCGGGTCTGATAGTTGTAGCTCAATCACACAGGAGTGTAAATGTCACCATACGGTGGTTCATAGACAGTGGAGGATGCAACAATGCACTTGAACTTTCTCTGCCCTCTCCAGAGGTCACTGTCATAGCATGACCACCCACAGCTAGCCTCAGCATCTTACACGCTCCTTTCCATTAATATGGCATGCATAAAAAGCTGAATCTTTGCCGTGTTGGAAAACTGGAGACCCTGAAGACACTGGAGACTCCTTCCAAAAACATTAAATAACATCTCCTCACAGAAAACTTCACTATATCAACAATCACAATCACTGTGTATGCGGTTATTCTACAAGCGATAACATAGTCAAACACAACAAACACATTAATATAAAACGTACAGCCGGAACTACTGCCAGGGTTGCTGTTATAGAGAATTAATCAACCCCTTTTGACCAATCAGCATTGAGAATTCGAGAGCACTGTGGTATAAAAAGTGTGTTAAATATGTGTTAAAATGAGGGCGAGAGACGTGTTCATTACGCCATGTGTTAAATTACTTTCCAATCTCCAGTATGGACTGTTGGTTACGCTTAGAATTGTGGCAAGCCTCAATTGTAAATGATGTAGAGTATTCCATCTATCCATCCATCTTCTCTACCGTTTATCCTACACAGGGTTGCGGGGAGCCTGGAGCCTATCCCAGGGAACTTGGGGCACAAGGTGGGGGACACCCTAGATGGGGTACCAACCCATTGCAGGGCACAATTACACACACATTGCCACACTATGGACCATTTGGAAAATGCCAATCAGCGTACAGCACATGTCTTTGGAGTGGGGGAGGAAACTGGAGTGCCGTGTGGAAACACCTGAAACACGTGGAGAACATGCAAGCTCCGCGTACACAGGGCAGAGGCGGGATTCGATTGCCCAAGAAATAGTGACTAACATGTACAGTATATTGTGCACGTACACAGTAATAACACGGTGTAATTAATTATTTTTGTAAATACAGCTAAACTGATTAGATTATACAACCCCCAACCTCCAGTTTCCTCCCCAAGGCTGAAGACATGCATGGTAGGCTGATTGGCATGTGCAAAGTGTCCATAGTGTATGAATGGGTGTGTGAATGTGATTATGCGCTATGAAGGATTGGCACCCTGTCCAGGTTGTACCCCGCCTTGTGCCCGATGCTCCCTGGGATAGGCAGCGGGTTCCCCGCAACCCAGTAGCATAAGCGGTATAGAAAATGGATGATTAGATTATAGACCTACATCTCTAACCAGTGATTACATAAAATATACCTTTACAAAATTCTATTTTTGATATTCTTCTTATCAGCCTAGCTAACTTACTAGTACACTAAGAACTGTAATTACTATACAGGTTCGCAATTCGGAAATAAGTCCATACAAGGATTTCCTGCCTTCCTTTAAAAAGCATTACTACATGGGGCATGCTGCAATAGGAAAATAATCAATGATCAATAAATGTTAAATGAACATCTCATTGCAGAAACCTGTAACAGTTCTTCTCACATTTTTAATCTTCTTACTATTAGTCCTAGATTATGGCAAGCATCTACCATAGAATTCCATGTGAATGAGTTGTTACTATAGAAACAATAACATATTATAAAAAGCGCATTAAAATAGCTCTGGGAAACTATTAGCAGTGCTGATGTGATCGAAAATGAATCAACCCTTTCTGACCAATCAGATTTAAGAATTCAACAATGCTGTGGTATGCACGACTTTTCATAAAATCGCTATCGTGCACAAAAACTTTGGTAGTACAATTCTAGCATAGTTGTGTTAAGGCTAAATGTGTGAATGGGATGGTGTAACAGTTGGCTGGGTCAATAGGGGAGCATCCATGGTGTGTGTGTGTCTGTGTGTGTGTGTGTGTGTGGGTGGGTGTGTATGTGGATGATAAATCTCCTAGGGCTCTCTGCTACGCTCTGTAAATCACACACTCCACCATGAAGACAGGCCGGCTGGCTAATGGTGGCTTAAGCACTTAGTGATGAAACGATTACTCCTAAAACACAGCTCGGCCTGGCCACCATCGAAACTCCAGTTGTGCAGTTGTGTGTGTGTGTGCGTGTGTGTGTGTGTGTGTGTGCGCGTGTGTGTGTGTTGTTTAAAGAATAAAAATAATTTGTAAAGTCTTCGTCTTGACATTTCCTTTCTGAAGAAACGTAAGCAAGGTTAGGTAGGTGGTAGCTCAGTGGTTAAGACGTTGAACTACTTATCAGAAGGTCGCGAGTTTAAATCCCAGCACTGCCACGCTCCCACTGCTGGGCCCCTGAGCAAGGCCCTTAACCCTCAACTGCTCAGTTGTATAAATGAGATAAATGTGCGTCGCTCTGGATAAGGGCGTCTGCCAAAATGCCATAAATGTAGTGTGATGTCCACGTGTTTCTATAATACTGACCCTGTTAAACACCCTGAGAAAAGGCAAACACAGAGCATCGGCCAATGCGATATTGAAACTCTGGAGGATATTTCTTATCCGAGATTGCTTGACAGACTACTTTTGAAGCCTTTTTATTCCATTAGCATCTGGGTATATGCGTATGTGTGTTTTAGAGAGTGTGGGTGTGAGTTTGTGTGTGTGTGTGTGTGTGTGTGTGGAGGGGGGGGGGGGGGGGGGGGCAGTGCGTGCGTGTGCGTCTGTGCGAGTCCCATCCATCATAGCTCAAAATGGGCTCCTTCATTTCAGGTTTGAGGCAAAAGTTTGCCTCTGCGATCCCACCCTCATATATAGTTTCCATTGTTCTCCAATGAGACAAATATCAAATTTCAGATGAAAATTTATGGAAATCATATCAACGCCATTACGCTTGCGACTTTTTGGGGCAATATATTCTTAGTGGCGCGACAGTCCTCTTCCAGATGATAAATTCAGCGCAGTCTTAAAGCATATGGGAAGTGCTTTTTCCACGACACTGAGCAGGGCAACATATTTGTTATTAGAGTGCGTTTAAATGGATAAGGGTGCATACTAACAGTTCAGCCTTCTCTCCCTTCTCAATTCGCTTCTTCACTAGCCTTTTATGGATCCCCATTATTATTTTTTTTATTCTTTATTTATTTGTCATCAGGAGTCTAATGTCATTCTTTTTTTCTTTTTTTCTTCTGGTGTGCAGAGTTACCGTAAATGAGATTTACAGACGTACTGCAGGGGTCCAAGCTGAGGAGGCCTCAATGAGCCACGAGCTTTTATCATCTATATTTATCACCATGTCAGACTCTCTTTCTCATCCTCTAATCTCCCTGCATTTTTGGCCGATCAGAGGCACTACCGCTGCGACCCGTCCTGCCACGACTGGTTCTGTTACATCAAAACAACATTAATTCCTATCATTTATAGCCAGGCTACATCAAAGCGGCATTAATTCAGATGACGCTCCAGCACTGAGCGGTATTGGCTTCCCAATCAATGCGCTGATTCTCATGGAAAGAGCTATTATTCAAAAGCCTGCATCTTGCCTGCCTGCACAGCGCCTGGTCTGATGCTTAGAAATATTGATTTTGCACTCCTCACAAATAGCTATTAAGTTGCTTGGTGAACAAACAATCAAGGTGTAAATAAAGATGACAGTAGGAACTTCGGAGAAGGCAGTCTCTTACTTTATCTTTCTCTCTCTCTCTCTCTCTCTCTCTCTCTCTCTTCCTCTCTCTCTCTCTCGAATGTTTTTCATTTCATTTCTTAAGTTCTCATTTTTAATTTTGACATTCATTTGGGCAATTTATGCAATGTGCTCCTAAAGAGAGAAACAAACTAATTAATGTAGAGACAAATGAGCGAGTCAGCGAAAGAGCGAGGGAGAGACAGAGAGAGACAAGACAAGTGATTTGAGAGTCTCAGTGCATAGCAGATGGGTCTCAGTGATATAATTAAAGGCATGCAATCTCGCAATGTTTGCTGCTCTGCCATTTTTAAGTCGTGTATTAACCATTACAAAGGCTCCATATGTGCTTATAAGTGTATTATAAATCATTCAGATGCTCCACTGATCTATGAATAGCACTAAAGGACTATTCCTCTTTGCCTTGATTAATGGGAGGGAAAAAAAAGAAGAGAAAGAGGAGTAAAGAGGAAGAAAGGAGACTGAAGGAGACGGTGAGAGCAGCCTGTCAGCGACTGGCATCTCTGACTTGGTCAGATCAATACCCTCGAGCGCTTCCTGACAGTCAATGTGTGTGTATAGGCCTGTGGACTGCTGCCTGGCCTGTCAGTGGGAATAAGGAAGTAGATTACTTTCAGCAGCAACAATGATTGGCTGGGCAATCAGCTCTTAACAAGTCAACTAACCAACCACAACCACCTTTCAAACAATCACTGACCTCTTATGACCTTTCTCCCAGTGGGTGAATTTCACGTTGTGGTAATTCATCATAGATTGAATACGGTTGTGCTCAGTCATCGTCCGACCCTCACTCGTGTCCTGCTACTTAAAGAAATTCAGCTTTCCGGATCGTAGTCAGTCCTAATGCATGGTCTTCCAGGACAATAAGCAGCACTACATAATACAGGGAAGTGTGATAATTACTGCTATTCTGAGAAAACCCAAACCCACAGCCAGAGAATAAAAGAGAGAGCAGGAATTATTGTTCTATGCTAACAGTGACAGGAAATACACATTTCCCTGCCTGGAGGTAAATATTTGCCGCTAACTAAATGAAGGAGCTGGTACGTGGAAACGAGGCCCGGAAAGTCTCCAAATGGACCAGTGGTCTGGCTAAACCGGCCCGACACACCGCGATTCAAATCTCCACATCTGATTAGCCGGCCGCTGCGCCCTATCATAGTGATGACAGCTCACTTCCCATCGTGCTGCAATGCCGGGGTAGCGGCATCCGTGGCAGGAAACAGAAGGGTGACGGCAGGGGTGTAGGTCCACGCTTAGGGCTCCTAATTGAGTCGTGCTGCTCGGACATGTGTGTGCGTGTGTGTGTGTGTGTGTAGGGTGGTGTGGGGTGTGTATGGGCAAATGTGGGTGAAACCATGTGTCGTGAGTAACTTATCTGCAGGAAGGATTGATGATAGACACCAGGCATAGAATCAAAACAAAACACAAAGATTACAAAACTATGATTTATTAATATGCCAGGTTATGTAATAGATCATGAACAGCTGATTGTTCTAACATTGTCATTGTTCTTTATATGCTGGCATCAAATGTTTTTCGAACACATTTTATTCATGAAGTATACTAATTTATGTTTGGCTGTCAGATGTGCACTGATTTCTTATATAGGGACACCTTTAAAATAAACCTGATCAACAATTAAATACTGTTGGTCGGTAAATAATTCTGATGCTGTGTAAACATGTTTGTACATAACTGCCACTAGCAAATAATATAAATTGTCCATACACAGTATTTACAAGACAAAAGCAAAAGGATTTTAAATGAAATTAAAAGTCCGGACATCCACATCCACCAATCATACTTGTCAATACGAATTCATATTATTTTTCATTTAATGAATTCTATTTTCATATCCTTTTTTTCCATTAGGTAGAGTATAGATATATAATACATAAAGAACAGGTGAGATACTTGTGCAAAGATCACGAGTTGTACTATTCATTCAAATCGGTATAGATTTGATTGGATGTTTTTATTACAGTTAATAAGAAAAGACAAAACAAACTAAAATGCTAGCCGTGATCTTTGAGATTAATAACAAGTACTTGGTAGATTAAATATAATTATATATATATATATATATATATATATATATATATATATATATATATATATATATATATATATATATATATAAATATATTAATGCAAGATAAGAATGTATAAATTCTTACTCAGATATTCAGGTAATGTACAAATTATGTAAAGAATTTTAGTAATAAAAAAAAAATTCTTTCTATAAATAAGTGCTAGAGAAATCTGCCAGGCCAATATTACTTTAATAGAAATAAAATATGAAAGTTGAATATAAATCAAGTTTGCTTTTATTATTATATACTTTTTCCTTATCATATACTTGATATTATTGAACTAAAAAGCTAAAATTCTGTATCTTCAGAAACTTTACTTGTATATTATACTACAATTGACTTTTGCCTCTTTCTAAACAATGCGATTGTTCGGAGCAAGCATATGACACCATATGACACCATACTGAACAACAATACATGCCTTTAACTGTGGTGCAAGTCAGATTGTGTGCGGCAACTTGCAGATCTATACTATTAGCACACAATAGAATGGAACAGTCTGACCTCTAGCATATGAAATTCTGCTCAGGCTTCACACTCCCCCTGAAAACCTGGTCTAGCAGACGGTGGAGATGAGGGAAGGTTGATCCTCTGTTTTAGAGTCTATTTCTCTCTCTCTCGCTCTCATACACACACACACACACACACACACACACACACACACACACACACACACACACACACACACACACACACACACACACACACACACTTGCGTATAGGTTCTGCACATAAAGAACGTGAAGTATATGACATACATGCCTGGAGGAAAGGGGGCATGGGTAGGCTAAGCCCACCCCAAGATGACCCCAAGTGCCACCATGCAGGCATGCCAGAAGGGGATGAGAAGACAATTCATTGCTTAAAATACACGCAAAAGCTGCTCGAATTTGCATGAAAACATTTTATTAAAACTAATGCTGATTTGAGTTTAAGTTTAATGCAACTAGAAAAAACAACAACAACAACAACAAAACCTAAAAACAAAACAGGCAGAAAGCTGTCAGATAAAGTACTGGCTTGGAGGTAGACAGGGATTTGATCTAGTTTTAATTTTGCGTCCATTTGCATCCATTAGCATGTGCTGTTAATAGGCTAGCTTAATTTAAAATGGTTATCATAAAATACATTATTTTTTTCATACTGGTGCAGAGAAAACTAAGTCCGGCCAATATGGAGTCAATAGATTTTATTTATAATTTTATTTTATTATAGTGCAAATAACCTGGGAAATATGTAGAACATATTGTAGAACAAGAATTGTTTAAGCCTTGGCTTCAGCACAAGTGTATAACATGACTGAGAAAGTCGTATGGTCTGGAATGTTTGTTCATGTTTGGATGTGTCTGTTGTCAGCCATTTTATAGACGACCCCAACACTCTGCCCATGTCTCAGTCTGAAATTGGTAAGCACCCAGCGCAGCCAGATAAATCACACTGTGCTTTGAAATAAATAAATGACAAGAAGCGTAGTAAAACAGAATAAACATCGGCTATTTACTCACCTTTTTACCCAATTCTGCCTAATCTTGCCTAATGTGCTTTTGAAATGGTCTAATTAGACAGATAAGCAATTAAACTAAATGAACCGCTAACTGAAATGTTGAAGGGTTCAGCCTAGACGCAGCCATAGTTCAAAGGTAAATAAATAAGTGCTGGGTTTGTCTGTTTCATTGCGTTCATACAGTGTATTGCATTTCATGTAATATTTTCATGAGTGTAAAGCACCATGCTGCAGAGCGTATATTTTTGTTCTGAGCATTCATTTTTTTGGACAGGTTTAGTAAATATACTGTGCAAATATCTGTAAATATTATAAACATGCATTACCATTGTACAGTATGCAATCACATAATGTTTGTTAACCTGGTGAAAGTTTTCATGTTTAAGCTCTGTGGTGAATCTGTATTTTAACCGACACCAGAGTGTGTAAAAACACGCTTAAAGGTCACTTTGGTTAACAAGGTAACATGTTGGAAGCGGTGCTGCCGTGGTCTGGTGTAAAAATGGGGTGAATAGGAGCTCCAAATTAAATGACAGCTTTATAATAAATCTGATAGTTCTCATTATTAGGAAATATTCCATAAATCAAATTTATATAAATAAACCTTGGATAAAAATCGACTACGATCCCATCCACATCTCTCAAGCAACCCCACGAGAACTTGTGCTTTAGCTCTAACCTAAAAGGCCTTATATCCAATTCTGTAAAACTCCTGAATAAATGATGGTTCTCTTGTACTCTGTATTTGCCTACCATGAAAAGAAGCAGGGCCTGGATTTCTCTGAATAGTTTCTCTTTAGGGAAACTAATTAATAACATAACTACCTCGATTATGCTCAGAGCGGTGGCTTTAATTGGATTTTACTTTGGAATGGTTATGTAGTTAGGATTCATTAATTAATCAAAAATAGTTTTTAGGGCTCTCTAGTCGGGTAGGAGGCGCCGTTTAATGAGCTTCTAGGGAATTCAAACTCATCTGAAAGGTCATGGAGGTAAGAAAGTTGTAAAAAGGGTTATTTATTTGCAATGTTC
Organism: Ictalurus punctatus; assembly: GCF_001660625.3. Classification (NCBI taxonomy): domain Eukaryota; kingdom Metazoa; phylum Chordata; class Actinopteri; order Siluriformes; family Ictaluridae; genus Ictalurus; species Ictalurus punctatus. The sequence goes on from NC_030435.2 coordinate 5,728,325, forward strand.
AGACAAACGTTGAAATAAAAAAAAAAAGTTTGTCAAGTTTGAACATATATATATATATATATATATATATATATATATATATATATATATATATATATATATATATATATATATATATATATATATATATATAATATGATGAGCAGTTCCATGATCTTGCCACAGCCTGGCTGATTTAGGGCTGATGGCTACAACGCGAATGAACTGAAGGCTGTGATCATATTAAAGAGCTAAAACTGGTCGTTTATCAAAGATGCGCAAGGATAAGGTCAGGGTTGATTAGGAAGTTTGCCCTGTGTGTGAAAGTGACAGTGCAGCATTATTTCATTTATCAGTCTTCTCATCCCACTCTCCACCTCTCACACACTCATACACAAAATGATTTTAGTGACAGGCTCTAAGCTGCCGAGGCTCTAATCCCAATTAGACTAACTAATCCAGCTAACACCACGGCAACATTAATACAGCAAATTTTATTCACTTAACAGAAGCTATTATCTATTAACATTTAAAATCAGTGTTCTATAAGATTATTTCCCGATGTTTTAGTCTCTGTGTTAATTAATACATTAACGAACAACATGTTAAGGTGGTTGTTATTCACACATGGATTCATAAGACTAATTCATAAGGTCAGCACTTCATTAGTTGGTACATGCCTTAACTCATCATTAGCTCGTATTTTAGTAGGTATTAATTCAGGTATTAGTACATGATTATTCATGTGCTGTTATTGTAAAGTGTTACCCAGATTTCATGACGTTTCAGGATAAACCAGTATTACTGTACACTTAAAACAGGTTCTTCATGTTCATGGGTGGTTCGGAAAGTACTTTGTTGGAGTTTTGTTTCCCCATGTTTTTTTTTCTAGGAGTGTAGAGCAGTTTGACTCTTTGAATCTCCAATCGGATATCTTGATATTCCTAATCATACCTTGTGAGATCTTGTGGAACTTGTGATCTTGCTGCTTCACCACTGCAAACACACACACACACACACACACACAAATCAGGCGTTTGTCTTCTTCGAAGCTGAATAAGAAACTGCTTATGGACAGCACTTATGCTGTACCTGACCTTCTCACGTGTGAAATATAATTTATGTTTAGTTCATCTCTTTGACACTGATTTTTGCCCTAAATGAGCAATTCCACATTAATCATGTCCTGCATGTCTAGAGTGTCCTCAGACCTACACCGGTTTAAGGCGAGACACTACAGGTAGAAACAACAATTTTGGACAAGCCAATCATTTTTCAGGTAAATATAACATTACTGTAGTGACAAAATTTTCAAAAGTCAAAAGAAGTGCACTCATGTCCAATGCATTATCCTAAACTTAGCAAACTTGATGACTAACACTCGAGTCCATGAGAGCAAAGCCCGATATGCTGTCTGGGTGGGAGGAATGGCATGACTCTTTCCTCTGTCAATCACACTGACGATAACCAATCCACAGTAGATAGCTGTTGTGTGGTAGAGGAGAGCTTGCTAGTGGGTGGGAGTTGGCAAATGATCAAATTGGAAGAAAATGAGGTAAAAGACACATGTACAAATTCCACAGTCCAATGTACACTGGGTAGACTAATGTCACATTGTCCGATCATTTTAAAATGCACCTATTTTGCTTTTTCAGATGGTACCTTTCATGTAGTGTGTTATAGAGCTGTTTGTGAATGTCGAAAGTCCCAAAAGAAGGAACTGATTCTGAACAGCTGAAACGAGTCGGTAGTAATTCCAGACTTACGTCCTGTACTAACCTAGTAGGTTGGTAACAAAAAACACACCTCTGGTCATCATTGGCTGCTTGCGAACAACGTGTACTTTGACCCGCCCTCAAACACTACCGTTGAGGTTGCGTCCTGAAAGAGTTAGGTTCATGTCTAGAAGATGTTGTTTTCTGCGCTGCAAAAGCACTTTGCATGGACTCCCAAAGGATGAGGATATAAAGCTTCAGTGGTTAGAATTCATTTTTAACATTGATACCACAGCAGTTCAACTGACAACTGCTTCTCAAATCTAGCTGAGGTCAATGCGTGTTTTTACAAAACGATTATTCATTAAAGATGGGTCCGTGTTTGGATCATCTTGCGCCTCTGGATCACAACCTGTAAGCATGAGTAGTTATTTATGTATATATTTTCTACCGAGTGTTCCAAATGCGTGCTTTTGTCTTGTATACGTGTACAGCCAGTGCACAGCTGTTAGCCTGTTAGCTGTAGGCCTCTGCTAATCAGCTGACTCACGCTATTGCCAAACTACATATCAACTTACCACTGAGAAACGCCCTGTTCTCGTCGTGCTTGCGATGGTGCTTCGGGTTGATCTTCAGATGCATCAAATTGGTAAGATGTGGTAAACTCGGATATGGTAGTAGGCGTTTCCTTTCTGACACGCGCTGTAAGCGGTAGACCAATCACAACAGACTGGGACATCTGACCAATCAGAGCAGAGTAGTCTCTCTGAAAGGAGGAGTTTAGAATGAACGGATCCTAATGCTGCTATGCAAATTATGAGACCTTGGATGCATGTAAACCTATTCTATGAGACCTTTAAAACAAAATTAGGCACGTTTAAAAACCACAATAGGTGCTCTTTAAATGTGAAACGGTGAAAAATTGGGGGAAACTGTGGCTTAGTGGTTAGTACGTTTGCATTGCACCTCCGGGGTTAGGGGTTTGAATGCCACCTCTGCCCTGTGCGCATGGAGCTTGCATGGTCTCCCCATGCCCCCGGGGTTTCCTCCTGATACTCCGGTCTCCTCCTCCAGTCCAAAGACATGCATGGTAGGCTGATTGGCATTTCCAAGTTGTACATAGTGTGCAAATGTGTATGCAATTGTGCCCTGCAATTGTTTGGCACCCCATCCAGGGTGTCCCCCGCGTTGTGCCCCGAGTTCCCTGGGTAAGACTCCAGGCCCTGTGTAAGCGGGATGGAAAATGGATGGATGGTGGAAAACAATTTGCACACCGCATACAAAAATGCTAAGCATTACAAGCAAAATCCATAAAAGTAACGAATAAATAATGTCATTAATAGAAGATAACCAGAAGTTAACAGACAGATCAGATATACATTTAGCAAGTAGTCCATATTGTCATTTTCCCCCTCTTGTGCATTTCACATAAAACATCCCTCCATTTATCTATCCATCCATTTGAGTCCATCACTTTCTCCTGTCCTGGAGACATCCCTATATTTATGCGTGTGTGACACGTGTGGCGGGGGCGTGTGGCGCGGCTTGATGGACGTGTAATTCCGCACAAAGTAAATCAATTAAAGAGCCCTGTCACCCCCAGGGGACTGTGTGTCTAAAAAGGAGCGAGAAAGAGACAGAACAGCAAAGAGGGAGAAAAGGAGGAAGAAAAAGATCTCAGCGTTAGGCTGATATTTCAGTATTTTATTGCTTAATTTGGTTATGCTTTTACTTCAATTGCCCCCTCTGGCATTTTTGTTTCTCTTTTTTTTTCTCCTTTTTTCTGTCCTTTCATGCCAGTCTTCCTTCTGGCCCGTCTTTCCCTTCTCGTGTTGTGTTTCCCTGTGAATGGAGCAATCAGAGAAGAGGTGAGCTCGGCATCAGATTAGTCAGGTTGAAAAACGATGAGCTAGAAGAGATTAAACCTAATCCAATCTCCTGCTCACAGGTGTTTTTGCTAATCACTACCAAACTCAAATAGGTTCAGCTTTTGTAGCTTGGATGTGATTGTGTGGTAACACGATCTCTTTTTTCCTATTCCCTGATTTGACACTGAAAAATAAACAGGTCTCTTAAGCAGTGTGACGATATAAATGGGCTGTCATGTGGAAATGTTTTCTATTAAAAGACACCTACACAACGTGGCATTGATTAACATAAAACCTAAGATAAAGCACATTAGTGCCACTAAATATTCTTCTGCCCTGACAAAATGAATATAGGACAGAGGCAGAGATGCCTCATGGCGCTCAATGGAGCAGTCATCTCAATTGTTGGCAGGAAATTAAATGTCCTGAGATCCTTCTCTCATCCTTATCAAGCCCATCTCGGTGTCTTTATGCTGGATACAGGCCCATCTGACCACACACACGCACCAATTTAACCACCCACCTCAAGACACCAATACACCTGTCACAAACTCTCACTTTTAAACCCAGGCGTTGTTGGCCAATCAGCGTGGAGATATAAAGGTTACATTGGGTGCTGGGGATATAATAGACAATAATGGCTAGCCACATTTTAGTGTAGATACCAAAAAGACTATTAATTTAGCATCAATACGTTCACTATTAACATAAAGTTCATAGTAAACATTGATCATACTCATCTTTATTTTCGTACAATCTCTGCATATATATTAATAACGCTCTACATTGAAAGTAATGTGATTTCATCTTGATGCTCTGATGCTCTTCGTGTTAGAGGCACTAGCTTCAGTACATGCAAGTCAATGTAATGAGGATCAAGCATATGCAAAAGTGGTTCCTTCAGGGTAATCATTCAATATTTCATTATATGCAAAAAAAAAAAAAAAAAAAAAAAAAAAAACCCGATCCCCCTATTATCCAGGCACAGGGGATACAGATTTATGCACCCTGAACGCTAATAATCTAATTGAGTATCCTGCAGCAAAACCTTCACATATCCCAAATATTGGATGCAAACCATCATCAACTTACATTAATGGATGGCTGAAGTCAATACAAGCACAAAAAGAGCTACATTCTCAAGCTTTTCATTATCGAAGAACAGCAATATATAATACCTTGTAGTAATCTGGCATTGCAGATGCAATATTGTGGCCTATTGGCAGGCTTGTTCACGTTTCACAGCACATGTTGTGTCCAAAAAAAAAAAAAAAAAAAAAAAAAAGGAATCCACCCCCTTGGGATAAGCATGTGCATAGGCCCCAGCAGCAGGTGGCCCATTGCAGCCTAATGAACGCGGCAATCTGTTACCATCGTGGCGGTGCTTTTCACCAGACAATTAGGCGACTAAGCGTGTAATTATTCCGGGCCAACAAGAAGAAGCTCTCCTCTAATTTCATCTTTTCATTTCTGTTTACTCACCCTCACTCCTCTCATTAATGGGAGATTTTCCAGTCTATGCTAATTGGTTTCAATAACATTCATTTCAGTTGAAAGGGAACGATTCTGATAATTGAGGAGCCGAAGGGAGGGTGGGGGTAAGGGGATGGGTGTGATGGGAGTGGGGGGAGGGGGAGGGGGGGTTGCGCATAAGCCTGCGCCTTTTCATTTTCGAGTGCGGCTGCGAGACGACGCTTTTGAAGGTGCTCAACAGGTTCAGAGCTAATGAAATTAAGGGCACCAGCAGTAAAGGGAAGCCCAAATGAAAAGCAGTTGCCTTCTCGTTTAAAACGTGCGGCCATGTCTGGGCGCAATCGATGCATCGAAGACAAGGACGATAAGGGATGAAGAAAGAATGCTGATGTTTCTGAGGCACCTTGGAGGAGACACTGGACATGTCAAATATCTCTTTATACATTATACACACTGGAGTGGACATATTAGTGTGGCCTGTAAAATATCCTCTCCAGCAGTACCAACCGCGATCCTTATATCACCTCCTCTGAAAGAGAAAACTGTTTCATCAGAAGAGGAGCAACATGATGAACGCCAGAAAACCTGGCACAATGAGTCCTGATTGACTTCCAGCTTTTCCGATGCATAAACTCAAAATTTGCATTAAGCATTTAGGGATTTCCCATTAATCATGCAAATTGATCTCCTCTCAATCAAGACCTAAAACATAGAAATAATATACAGTGCTGTGAAAAAGTATTTGCCCCATCCTGATTTCTTCTGTGTATGTATATCTCATACTAAATGGTTTTAGATCTTCAAACGAAATACAACATAAAACAAACGCAACCTGAGTAAACACACAACACAGTTTTTATTTAATTATTTATTTATTTCATTGAAGCAAAAAAAAAAAAAGGTATCCAACACCTATCACCAGTGTGAAAAACTAATTGCCCCCTTAAACTTAAAACCTGGTTGTGCCACCTTTAGCAGTGAAAACTGCAACTAAACGCTTCGGATAACTGGAGATCAGTCCTTCATTTACTTCTAGGACTAGGACTTACTCTTATGCTTTGGTTTTGCTGCATAATCCGGTTGCGCAGAGGTGGGTAATATAGCGCAAAATTTTTCTTCGTTATATTTAGTTGAGTAACCTTTTGGAAAAATAATTACTTTTAAGAGTAGGTTTTACTGACAATACTTATACACTTTGGGGGCAGTGGTGGCTGGACGGTTAAAGCTCTGGGTTACTGATTGGAAGATCGGGGGTTCAAGCCCCAGCACTGCCAAGCTGCCATGGTTGGGCCCTTGAGCAAGGCCCTTAACCCTCTCTGCTCCAGGGGTGCTGCATCGTGGCTGACCCTGTGCTCTGACTGCAACTTCCTAACATGCTGGGGTATGTGAAAAAAAGGATTTTACTGTGCTATAATGTTTATGTGACTAATAAAGACTCATCATCATTACTCAAGTTAATTTTTAATCACAAAAAATATACTTTTACTTCACTACATTCTGGGTGGTTCTCTGTTAACATTTAACATGCTGTTAAATGTTAATGAATATATGTCGTTTTAATAATTATTTTATATCACGTATATTGAGGTCATGAGTCTTGCGATACACTGTAGCAGTCTGAATGTGTCCAAAATTTACAGGTTGTGTGTTATTGTACCCATTACAGGCCTGGGATTCCCTGCTTCACCTTGAACCCAGGTTTAATATCATAGAAACAGAACAGACTTTCAAGGAGAGGTGTGACTTACAGTTCTCCATTTAGTCTGAGCTTCAGGATTTTCCCTTCATTTTAATCAGATCCGAAGTAACTAGTGACTTGCTACTTGAGTAGTCTTCTCACTGGATACTTTATTACTCAAGTAATTATTAACATTATAACTTTTACTTGATTCATTATAACTTACGGACTGAAGACTGGACATTCTCAGTTAGGATTTTCTGGTAGAGAGCAGAATTCATGTTTCCCTCAATTACTGAAAGTTGCCCAGGCCCTGAAACAGCAAAGCATTCCCACACCATCACACTTCCGCCACCAGGCTCGACCGTAGGTATGATGTTCTTTTTGTGGAATTCTGTGTCTGGTTTGCATCAGATGTAATGAGACCCCTGTCTTCCAAACTGTTCCACTTTCAACTCATCAATCCACAGAACATTCTCCCAAAAGGTTTGACGATCATCAAGGTGTGTTTTGGCAAAATTTAGATAAGCCTTAATGTTCATCTGGGTTAGCAGTGGTTTTCACCTTGACACTCTTCCATGGATGCCATTTTTTCCCAGAGTTTTTCTGATAGTGGCGTCATGAACAGTGACCTTTATTGATGCAAGAGAGGCCTGTAGATTCTTTGATGTTGTCCTTGGCTCTTTTGTCACTTCCTGGATGAGTCATTGCTGTGCTCTTGGAGGAATTTTGGAAGGTCGGCCACTTCTAGGAAGGTTTACTACTGTGCCGAGTTTTTCCATTTGGAGATAATGGCTCTCACTGTGCTTATTTGGAGTCCCAGAGCCTTTGAAATAGCTTTGTAACCCTTCCCAGACTGATTTATTTCAATCACCTTCTTCCTTAAAATTTACTGGGTTACTTAGTAAGACCTTTTAACAACTTTGTGCTATAGAAAAAGTACTATTTAAGTGTTGATTTGATTGAACAGGGTTTGCAGTAATCAGGGGTGGTTCTGTCTAGTCCAGCTGAAACCCATTATGAATGCAGTTTCATAGATTTGGGGAATTAGTAACTACGGGGGCAAATACAGTTTCACACAGACCCAGTTAGTATTGGATAACTTCAATAAATAACATTATCATTTAAAAACTGTATTTTGTATTTACTCGAGTTGCCTTTGTTTAACTTAGATTTTGTTTTTATCTCTGAAACAAATTAGTATGGGATGTACAAAAAAATAGAAGAAAACAGGATGGGGCAAATACTTTTTTCACAGCAGTGTATATGTATACAGCACACCACTTTGCTGATCTAGCTAGCTAGGGTTGTTTATGTCAGACAGCATAATGTTGTGTTTTGACACCCCCCGTCCTCCAGACCATGATGATGTTCTGCCTCCTCCCCTGTCCTGTCATTGTTTTGTTGCCTGAATGTGCTCACCTGTTCTGTGTTTAGTTCTGCTTATACCCTGTTGTGTCAATGTGTCATGGCAAAGTCGTTAAGTTCAAACTTGTTGTCTAATTCCACATTTTCCTGGTTTAGACCCTTTCCCCAATATCCACTTGAGTTTACACATCTACATCCTGCCTCTAGATGAGATCAACGCTTAACTAACAAGAGCTTTCGAAGAATATGCACCTTGTAACAAACAATACGGTATATAAAACTTGAATGTGTGACAAGACATGATAAGGTAGCTGGGACGGGGATCCATTTTCTTAAAATATTGGGCACATCCCATGCACCTCGACAGAGAACATTGCTAAATGTTCAGTATGTTCCTGTGTCCAGTTTACAGAATCAAAAGCAGGGTTTGTTGCATACACAGATCATAAACACATCAACAGACATTCCTAGATGAGATTTAGAAGAGAAGAAAATGACAGCAATGGTCCAGGCTTATGTAAGTCATGGCTCAACTCTTCTCTCTGCAGACCTGCTCCAATACAGCTACCAGAAGATAATTTGAGGCAATTTACATCTCATTTGCATCCTATCAGAACACTGGCTACAAATAGGTGTGAGTGTGTCTTAATTGCGACGAGCTGCGCTTTTCAAGAACACACATTGGCATTCTAATTGGGTTAGTGGCAGCTCACAGACATGAAGCAAATGCAGCTGAGCAAAAAATACCTGTTTAGAATGTATATAGTGATGTTAAGTAATTATGTTCTATTAAGTAGTCTGAGCTATCCCTGGTCCCCTTAAGTGATTGACTTGACGAGTTATGAATTTTCATGTTAGGGTCGGATACTGCATGATAACTGGTGTGGTGGAGGCACACTGGCTGACAGACAGTTCGCTATATACAGTAGTTCTGTCTGTCTGTCTAGTTCAGCATTATATAACTGCTCTAAATGAAATCATTGCATGTCTCATCCAGGGGTGTATATCATTACATATTTGCTATGTTATATACTCAGCAAAAAAAAAAGAAAAAAAAGAAACGTCGTCTCACATTTAACTGCTTTTATTTCTTAACATGTGTAAATATTTGTATTAACATAAAAAGATTCAACAGCTGAGACATAAACTGAACAAGTTTCACAGACATTTGACGAATAGAAATAGAATAATGAGTCCCTGAATAAAGTGGGGGAATCGATATTAAAAGTTACAGTCAGTATCTAGTGTGTCTGGCCTCCAGCTGCTTTAAGTACTACAGTGCATCTCATCCTCATAAACTGCACCAGATTTGTCAGTTCTTGCTGTGAGATCTTACTCCACTCTTCCACCAAGGTATTTGCAAGTTCTCCATCACGTCTGACATACACGGTGACATGTAATTTTCCACTGCGAGGATGATCAGCTGTCTCCCTGTAGCACTGTCTTAACCGTCTTACATTACAGACATGGCAGGTTAGTGCTCTGGACACATCTGCAGTCCTCATGCCTTCCTGCAGCAGGATTATGGCATGTTCACGCAGGTAAGCAGGAACCCTAGGCATCTTTCTTCTGGTGTTTTTCAGAGTCAGTAGAAAGGTCTCTTTAGTGTCCTAAGTTATTGTAACTGTGACCTTAATCACCTACTGCCTGTAAACTGTTTGTGTCTTAAGGACTGTTCCACAGGTGCATGTGCAATAATTGTTCATGGTTCATTGAACAATCATGAACAACATTGTTTAAACCCTTTCCAATAAAGATCTGTAAAGCTTATTTGAAATTTACAAAATTATCTTTAAAATACAGTCTCCTGAATAAGGGAGTTTTTTTTTTGCTGAGTATATATATTATTAAACACTTATGCCACAGTGCTGATGAATGCTCAATTCTGATTGGTCATATGGTATATTGGTTATATACTCTATTAATGCACTTGTTCTTATGCTTTATTGTTTCGATAGTAACAACCGAGACAAGGACTTGTATGGCAGATACCTCATTTAAATAAATACATCAATCAATCAATAAAAACATGAGTAATTGTTGATATGGTGACATTTCCTTTAAGGAGATGTTTATTTCGCATTTTGGAAGGAGTCTCCAGTGTCAGCTCTTTGTAACTCGCTTTACGTTTCCCGACACGGGAAAGTCTTCAGGACAAAGGAGTTTTGCAGTTTCACTGTAACATGAAGACAAATATAAAACCAAAAACATGACAATTTTCTTTTCTTTCTCTTATTAACTTCAAAGAGAAGCTGGTAAGGGAACAACTGTTTAGAGCTGCTGTAACGTAAGTGATAACCGAAACCAGCAACATAAAATGTAGCTATAAATAGATAAAAAGTACATATAAATACATCAATAATCCAAACTGGGATGGCAGCAGTAACTCCACTTTCACAGTGGGATCACCGCTGATTATTTACCTACAACAGCACATGATGCAGTGTTTTATTCCACTCTTATTTGTGCACATGAAGTACTGTCCCTGTATAGGGTTAAACAACATTTATAGGACTTTTAGGTTATGTGATATCCTCTTATACTGTATATGCAGTATAAGTATGCTGTATATTGTCAGAGAAGGGGATTCTATAATGTGTTTTGAAGCAAAGTTATGTATGTAGCATATAGATTTTGAAGCTACTCTCTATTAATTTGTCAACACTGTCAGAATCGTGCATGTAAGCACAGCAAGCAGGCAAGAACTGAAAGAAAATGAGAGTCAAGTGAGAATCAAAGGCAGCTATATGCAGTATATTTCCCCTCATTAGCAGTTACATAGCAATTAGTTATGATTTCTCTACCCTATACCCATCTCTAGGTCATCTTCTCCTCTCTTTCTCTATGTCTGAACATGGGTGATTAATTGATGTGGTGAGCCGTTTTCAGGGTGGGCATACGAGTACCTGAGGTTGCCAAGGTTACCAAATGGAATCCTCCCTCAGACATTCCTGATCTGCATAATTTCATCATATCATTCAGTGCGTTTCAGACTGAGGTTGATGAATGGCATCTTCAGAAGATAATATTTCTGCTTGGATGTAATAAATCTTATGTAAAGTGCTCTGCATTTCATACACCGGCGAGGAGTGGGGATGTGGATTGGGGGGGTAGGGGGGAGGGGGGTGGGCTTGATGAGGTTATGACAACAGGAAGGTTCTCTCTCTCTCTTTTTCTCTCCCTCACTCTATTCTGCTGCACTCCACCCATCATGCGCATTAAAGTAATTTCCTGCCTGCCTCTTCTGGGCTAGCCGGGGTGGCATGGCCTGGACCCCAGTGCTCATTTATTGTATTTAATCTGAAAGGTAAGATCAGGCTAGGTTTTATGGCCATTTCAGGTCCAATATCTTGTCTTAATTGGTTCTCGCTTGGTGGATCTGCCTATCCATTATACCTGTTTTGGTATTTTTAAGGAGAAAGTGGGCTTGTGGCCTTAGTACATACATTGTAGAATGCATATATTGTAGATACTTACTAAAACCCTGGTCTTGTTATTAGATCTCTATTACCCTTGCACTCCTTCTCATCCATACATCTACATGTATCTTTTTTTATGGAAACGGTGTTCACATTAAAGAAATACACCTGTGTTTGTCAGCTTAATCCATATCCACTGCATCTGTAGTGGATGTGCAGTTACCACAGACAAGAATTTCAGCACATTTCCCTGTACTGAGAAAAGAACAGACATCCAGTTTACTTACAGACGAAGCCGAAGGACAGTTGTTCACTTCTGTTAACAAGAGCACACATTTTTGCAGAGTACTTTAATCCTTGCACTCATTTTCTATACTGCGTATCCTACTGGGTCACGTGGAACCTGGAGCCTATCCCAGGAAGCATCGGGCACAAGGCGGGGTACACCCTGGACAGGGTGCCAGTCCATCACAGGGCACAATCACATACACACTCACACACTCATTCATACACTATGGGCACTTTAGACACACCAATCAGCCTACCATGCATGTCTTTGGACTGGGGGAGGAAACCGGAGTACCCAGAGGAAACCCCCGCAGCACGGGGAGAACATGCAAACTCTGCACACACATGGGACTTGACCCCCGGACCCTGGAGGTGTGAGGCAAACGTGCTAACCACTAAGCCACTGTGTGCCCCCACAAGGCAACCAGTGTAGTGCAAACTTTGGCTATAAATACCCATAAATGCTCATTAACAAGAATGAAGTTCAGGTGCAGGTGGTCATGTGACATGATGGTGTGGTGCAGTGGCTGCTGGGAACTGTAGTCCAGATTTCCCTGCAGGATATCCAAGAAAGTTCTCTTGAATTCTTAATTCTTTCTCTTGAAGCATGAAATTTAGAAAATAAGGTTTTAGAAAACAACAGTTTTTCCTTACTTTAAATGTGAACAAATGTAAATATACTGTAAGAGAAACGTATCGCTTTTTTTTTTTTTTGCTATGTAGGCCTGTTTCAATTCATGAATGCACATACCACAGTTCCATTATTGAGTGTTGTTGCCATGGCAACAATGACATTTTACCATTTAACAGAATAGTAAAATTGTATAAACTTGTTCAAATGACAGAAAATAAATGTTAACTTATCTCAGATAACGTTTCAGTTTTTTCCTTTAAGTAATTTTTCTTAAATATTGAAAAACTAATAACTTTTTGAGAGCCCTCTGATGATGACCTTCACTATGCCATGTGTGTGCAGGAAAGGAAGTGCAAACAGCAAATGGCATTTTCTGAAATGGCTTTTTTTTTTTTAGGTCAAAGTTAAAGCCCCCATTTTCCAGTTACTTAGGAAAATAATAGTTTTGCATTACTGCCTATCAAAATATTTGAAAATATTTAATTGTTGCCATGCAGTAAAGGGTTAACTTACATGCAGTTATAAAGACCGTCCATAAATGTTAAATAAACATCTCTAGACAGTTTCACCATATCAACAATTATTTGATTCACTTTGCTACATTTTTCAAAACCATTTATTAGGCTTTTGCCATACAAGTCCATGTGAATGAATTGTTACTATAGAAACGATAGCATATTAGAACGAGCTCATTAATATAAACCTGTGATTTGAATTATAGCCAGAACTACTGCTGTGCTGGTATAGAAAATGAATCCAAACCTGCTGACCAATCAGATCTGAGAATTCAACACAGCTGTGGAAAAAAAGTGGCATCTTTTAAACGTTTATCGAAGGAATTTAACTTCCGATGTAAGAGAACTCAATTTTCTTTCTTTTCGTATTGTCAATATTTGAAAATCCATCTCTGTGGTAATTGCACATATGCAACAGGTACATTGTACACTAATGTATGCTAGAGTATTCCTTTAAGGAACCACAATGGCAGATTTCTCACTTGAGAAGCAGTGAGCTCTTTGGTCTGATGGGACCTGACTCACCAAGACATGAGACAAGCCCCTGTGATATTGATCTCCATTCCCAAACAGTCAGTGGCCAACAGACCAAGTTGACATGTTCTTAGCAGTCACCCTATTAATTATACAACAATGGGGGTCAAGCAGTGCAGATCCCAGCCCCTCTATAGTGCCGCAAAGTCAGTTTGACCCCTGCAAAGTCGGGTTTAGTCACACACAACCGCTTGATCCATTGGTCTTCACTTATTTATGGCTTTGGTTATGTTTCTCTTCATGCCTCCTCCCCTGTCAGCCACTTCTGTTTGCCTTTAGCTTGTGCATGTATTTACCATGCATTAGGCCTCATTAGGCACTAATTGAATGTTGAGTCGCTGAGGGGCAAGTGGCAATGGAGACGGTGTGATAACTAATAACGAGAGAGGGGAAATAAAGGGAGATTGTTTCATTTTGCCCTTCCTGTAGCGTCTTGTTGAGGTAAACAATCCTTACTTAATTTCCCACTTCTGCTCTTTTGATTTTCATTAAACTCAGGGAAAAAAAAATCGTGGTTTCATTTCCTGCTGCTTTGTGCGGGCGTGCGTGTGTGTTTGTGTCTGCGTGCCAGGGAGCAAAAGTCAAAAAGTGTGTATTTCCTCCACCTCGGCTTTGAATGATTGCATTTGTTTACTAATTAGGTTTTATTTTCCATTATTAATGTTTTTAATAAGCCCAGAGTCAGGTGTCGTTGACAGTAATGAATGACTTATTTGCGCTGATCGTTATTGCTAAGCGGCTCTGCTCCTTAATAAAGCAGATAATTACTCCATGTTTGCTCACAGACACATAAAGAACTGAGTATTGACTTTTTGACAGGCCGTGAAGCCGTCACCGCTAATGGCTTTTTAAATTGTACTTTTATATTCATCAGGAGCTCGATAGGCCTGTCATGTTTTCAATTAGAGAAAGCCATAAAATCAGACTTCCTGTAAACTATGATGTTCCAAAACAAAACCAATCAAATGCATGAATTTATCTTCATATGAATATATATTTTCACATGCACACATAGGTACAAATACTGTATGTACACACATTACGCCCCCCCAGATTCACGCCTCCTGTTACTATCAATGAGCTGATATCTCTCTGCCAAGTCTCACTAATTTTAGCATAGCTGGCGTTATTTAGGTTGAACATACTGACAGACTTTTGATCACTTCTGCTGAGAGATATCATGGCTCTTTGGGAAAGACAGGAAATTACAGACCAAGTGCCCTTCTGAGTGATAGTGGAATTATGGAAGAATGTTATCGGGATTTTCTTTAATTAAATGCTGTCCTGTGTGACTTAAATATAAACTAACGTATGCATTTGCTATGGAGCATGTGTGCCCCATGTGTCTTTTACTATCATGCACTATGATCTTAAAATGCTTGTCTTTTTTTTTATAAATGATAAACGAAGTAACCCTAGGAAAACAGTGGGATCTCAGTGACTTTAACTGTGGCATGGTTTTTGGTGGCAGACGGGCTGGTTTGAGTATTTCAGGAACTGCTGATCTCCTGGGATTTACTAAAGTTTACACATAATGGTGCAAAAAAACAAACAAAAAAATTTCCAGTGAGCAGCAGTACTGCAGGTTGAAATGCCTTATTAGACAGGAAGTCTAATGTAACTACTAAGCCACTCTTTACAATCGTGGTGAGCTGAAAAGCATCTCGGAGGGCAAAACATGTCAAATCTTGAGACGGATTGGTTACAACAGTAGAAGACCACATTGGGTTCCCGTCCCGTCAGCCAAGAACAGGAATTTGAAGCGACAGTGGACACGGATTCGACAAAATTGGACAGTTGAAGACTGGAAAAAGACTGGGTAATATTTTTCCCATGTCCCATGCGAATTTTTGCTATGTGTGGTCTATTTCTTATATATAACAGATGCTATTACATGTACATGTACTTGGGCGGCTGTTGCTCAGGTGGTAGAGCAGTTTGTCCACTAATCGTACAGTTGGCGGTTCGATTCCTGGCCCACATGACTCCATGTACCGAAGTGTCCTTGGTCAAGACACTGAACCCCAAGTTGCTCCCGATGGCAAGTTAGCACCTTGCATGGCAGCTCTGCTACCGTTGGTGTGTGTGAATGGGAAACAGTGTAAAGAGCTATATAAGTACATACCATTTGCGTCATGAAAACTGACATATGATCTTTTATAAAACATGTACAAAGCCATTTTGAACAATGGTAAGTAGCCATGATATTATAAGAGAGAAAGTAAGAACCTCTGCCATAATGTCATGATGTCCAAATTTAATCATCATTTGGACCATTTTGTTGGCCATGATCTTTTATTTATTATTATGCGAGACATCTCTGGTGGTTCTCTAGCGAGAGTATATAAAAAAACGTCATGACACGCTGCCTGTGATGCTACTTATACTCAGTAACAATAATATTATAATAGGACTCAATCTTTTGCAAGAAAATTTCTAACATTCCTTAGGGGATCATAGCTAATTTAGTTAACACTGATAACACTGGCCATATGTATAATCACATACACATACAGTAGTAGTTAGAGATTTTAGCAGTGATTATAATGCATGTATAAATTGTTATCAGCATGCATTGTGCATAATGCATTATAAGTAGAGGTTATAACACATTATATCACTTACCAAAAAAAATGACTCGGCACATTATTTTGAGGTGTAGATACACTGACATGTGAACTCTATATTATTGACAAATGGGGTATTATAACTATAATAAATATAGTCACTCTGAGTAAACTGGGATATTTTAAATAAAAATGGCACACATTTGATCAATGTCACAAAGTACACTGAAGATGTTTCACTGAAGAAGATAATCGCTTTGGTAAGATTCAGTTATTAAAAAACAAAAAAATCATAGGTCTCTATAAAGTGGAGTTACGTCATATAATGCGTCATATTAATAATTCATAATACATAATGAAGCAAGCTATAAAGTGTAATGCATTTACATAAATAATACAATACATAATAAAGCATTATCATTGTAAATAATACAATACATAACAAAGCATATATATATATATATATATATATATATATATATATAAATATATATATATATATATATATATATATATATATATATATATATATATATATATATAACTGGCTATTTCAAGCACAAGTTTTTAAAATCATGAAAAGTACACACTAAACTAGGTGACTCGTGCTTTAATAAATGCTAGATTTGATATGTTATGGTCCCAGTCACCTAAATGAACAAATACACTCCAACCCCATGTGCACAGCAACAGGCTCCAACACACTGTGAAACATGTTTAGTTTTCACTGTAAAACTTGTGCCAGACAACAGTCCATTTAGTGCTAATTACCACCACTTCCTGGCTGGAGAGAGAGAAAGAGAGGAAGGAACAAATGAAAGGACGAGAGTGAGACAGTCCCTGTTTTAATCACACCACTCCCGCTGTGCTAATTCCTTGTTGTTTTGTCACAGGCGTTCGTGGCAGCCGTCATCTCTAATGATGCCGCGTGTCTGCAATCTCCCAATCAAATCATCAGCCACATTATGGATTTAATTTCAAATGACTGACAGTCTTTTATATGCATGTCACTAATCTTCTGTAATTTCTTTTCTGAACAGGAGGAAAATGGGGGTAGACAGACCAAGAGGAGTCAGGGTTGTAAAAGCAGAATGTTGTATTTATTTATTTAACTGTAAAATTGTTTGTTGTGAAACTTTATTAACATTACTGGAGGTGCCGAACTTGTCAAAGATGGTTAAACATGTTAAACAGGCTTGACACGTGAATTCACCCTTACAGAAACCTCACAAGTGAATAATTACATTTTTAAAAAAAATAATAATAATAAGTATATTTTTATAATAATTATAATAATTACACATGTTTTAATGCTTCAGATATAATTCTATCATCAAATATTATTCACTGCAAAAACAATGACATCTTAGCAAGTTAAAATATCTGGAATATAGTCAGTTTAAGTATTTCCTTGAAAATATTTCAAATCAAGTATTTCCTATTATAAAATGACGACAAACCAAATACCATACGATTTCTAGACTTCCTAGTTTTGTTCTATTTCTTGTAAGAAGCAGAATGAGTAAAGCATCTAAAAACAGGCTTAGTGATCTAGTATTTGATTCATAATAATATAATAAGAAATATTAGACAAATCCACCCATATTCAAGATCCTTAATTGATCCTATATCCTATATAGGATCCTAAGATCCTATATCTATATATATATATAGATATAGATATATATTTTTTTTGTAGTGTTCACATGATGCCACGTGTTTACATGTACAATTTCAGGACATAACATTTTGAAGTGCACCTTCACATCTTCACAGGATTCATGTGAGCGGATGTGAAATGGGATTTTGGAATAGGGGCGTATAAGATTTATAGAAAGTCGAACTACCTGAGAGCAACCTTGAACTCTTTTAAGAGTGAATTGGCCTATGTAAATCATTTGAGATATATATATATATATATATATATATATATATATATATATATATATATATATATATATATATATATATATATATATAAAATGTTTTACAAGATGTACTACTATCTTTTATATCAGCATATGAGAGTCATGCTTAGAGATTTCCCATCTTTCTTTTAAAAGTCGGACCAGTTAATGTGACTTTTGGGTCATTGTAAATGGATTTTAGTGATTCTCTACAGCTTCTGTGTGTGTGTGTGTGTGTGGGTTTGTGTGAGAAGGCTGAAATGAGAGCAGCCCCCAGCTGTCTTCCTCCTGTTATCTATTAGGGATCAGGGCTGATCTATCAATTAGTGAACAAGTGATTTCCCCTGACGGTGTGTGTTTGTAGCATCTGCGGGGACAGTGGACAGTGGGATTGTACACGACACAGTGTATTTGCACACGTGTTTGTGGGTGTGTGGGTGTGAACAGGACTGAACCACAACAGTAATTTACTCCTCTAGATAACACTCAGATCTAATAACGCTCATAAAATGAGCATTGTAGCATTTTCCTACATGAAAATGTTGTTTAAATGTGTGTGTGGGTGTGTGCGCACACACACGTGTGTATGCTGACTCTGACTGTTCAGATTTATCCCCCGCTCTGTTTAATTTGATGCTCTAAATCACAGGTAATGTCAGGTGAAAGTCAAGTAAAAAGAACCAGGCACAGTAAAAAGTCTGATGTCATAGTTCCCATAATGGAGGCCATTGGGTAACGATCACGTGATCATGCTTCACCGCCACTCACGTCCCTCTGTTTATTTTATGACCACCAATAAAGCATTTAATTGCGAGACCCTACATGAAGCAGAATTAATCTAGCGAAAAGGTCCCCTGAGGTTTCGACAATGAGCTGACCCTTGCACCCCCGTCTCGCTAAATGTTTCCAGCGTAGATCAAATCTCCTTCCAAACTTAATTTCATGTTTGAAAACATCCAACCATATTTGTTTGTCTCGGTATCAATCTTGTCAAGTCCGGAGAGCTCTAAAATGGAAAATACACATTTCAATCCACTGTTTGAAGTAGGCATAATTACGCTGACAGTTTGTGAATTTAGAAGAACGTGTGATGAAGACCAGCTCAAACTCACTCAGATGTGTGTCAGACGTCGTCGAGGCCACAAAAAAGCCAGTCTCGGTTCAGATCGGCTCATTTCCCTAAACATACCTCTGATCTATTGTTATCCGAAATGAAATACTGACCCCACGTCAGTGCTGGTCAGTGCTGTAGCTTTGGCTGACTTTGAGGAATGCCAGTGCATGCTGTTACAAGTCCTTCTCGAGCACAGAACGGTTCCCTGTGTTTATGAACATTTCTTCAGTTTGGGAATTTTCTTGAAGCATTCCAGCTGATCACAAGTTCCTCGATTTCACTTGCAGATGGATGGATTTTTATAGACTCAAGCAAAAAATTTTTTAAAAAATGCATTTTTCATTGTCATAGATTCTCCTTCACCTCTGTCTTTTGCCAGCAAGTTCAGGCTCCGGTTCTGCATCACAGTTCCAGTCTGCCAGTTGGGCTTAATCCAAGAACTCATTTAAAAGGTTACAGGAAATTAAATCTTGCAAAACAAAAAAGAAATACATTTTTAAAAAATGCCCCAAAGTCTGAGCACAATGAAAAGTCAGAATGATTTCCTAATGATAACCACTCCTGCAATAAACAATTCTGACAAGCCTGTGTCATTCAACATTATCGCACCCTTATAATCACGTACTTGTCTTCATTTCTCGCATTCTCCTCACTCACGGCTGGCCGAAGAAGGCTTTTCAATGAACAGTGCATTTTACTGCTTGTCCCCCACTCTTTATTGCCGTCTGCTTGCTCTAATCACTTTCATTTAGCCTATTACTCTGCAATTTGATTCTCATGGTGTGCTCATGTTTTATAAAGTAGTTCCCTCAGATCTGCTCTGCACACAGACACATTCATACACATGGTGTTTGACTTTAAAGGAATAGTCTGACATTTCCCAACCTAATGCCACACATCTGTAATGTATGTGATTACTACAGACATCAATTTCAACACATTTCTCTGCACTGAGAAACGAACAGAAAATCTTGTTTCCTTCAAACTCAGTTATAATGACGGTCTAAGGGCAGATGTTGAACTGAAGACGAATTGAATAGAACAAGCATTAGACTGTAATGCAAAATATTTTAGACTGTGACAGACATGACATGAGGGAAAGTCTTAGCAAATCTTCTTATATACTGCAATTGTCACCAACGTTCCTTGGAGCAATACAGTTAAAAATAAGAACGTTTTCTTATCTGAGATTTTGTTGTATACATATGTCATCATAACCACAAGTTCTTATCTGTCTCCGAAAGGCCAAGTTGTGCAGATTTAGAGCTTAATTTACAAATAGCTTTGACTGAAACGTTTACAAAAACGTGTTTCACGTCGCCAGTATTCACTGCTCCAACAACTGCCCTTAGCGTTTCATTAGAATTGAGTGGGCTTAATGTTGTTTTTTATAGTATAGTGAAACGTGTTGAGATTCTCATCTGTGTCTCATCGTTATATATACGGTACATAGAGGTTAGGTTGAAAAACACTGGAGTATTCCTTTAATATAATGCGAATTGACCAGCAATTAGCATTGAACTACACAAAAGTTAGGCTGTATAAGGTATTCACTAGGTGTACCACCTTCATCGCTTAAAATTTACATTACAAGGTGCTGAATTGCATTTTTCACGGCTGCTCTGCAGGAGAATTGTGTGTCGCAGGTGATTTATGCTTTCCACAATTAAAAAAAATAGCATTGCCGATATTAAACGGCTAGTCATGTCGGGCACGCAGTATCCTCCTCTCTGCCGTTAATACTGTATATTAAGCGTGGAGCGGCGCTTAATTAAAAGTGCGACTCGGGTAAATGCATCAGAAAGCGATGCGCCGAAGTGACGTGGAGAATATTTTAATTTGCTTCCCACCCTCAGGTGAGTGGCAGCCGCTGGCCTTGACCCTGCACTGACTGTACGGAGGAATGCGACGCGCTGACTGCTGAACCTATTATTGTGGCAGGCATCATTAATTATCCTTATTGATTGTCTGTTTCTGAGATAAAGCATTCTGCTGACTGGGAAGCACTCATAGCTATCACAAGGTCAAGGCTAAAAAAGGGAACGGAGATAATCTCAGGACTGGGATGGGCCACGCCTGCAGAGCTGAGACATGCATATGGCCTAAATGGGCTTTTTCACTGTCTCTGCTTGGTGTTCTGTATCTCGCAGTCTCTCCGATTTCAGTCCGGCGCAGAGGAGTTTGAAATTTTGCCTCGCTAATTTTGTATGTTTTGTTCTACTCAGCTCCGTTTATCCAAACTGCAAGAATGGATACAGGCGTGTGACCGCACTGACAAAACCGTGGTCACATATGGCTATCATGTAAAGGTCTTTATGAAAGGATATTAACCTTTTCTCCATTTCTGACTGAGCGAGAAAGAGATATGTTGATGGAGAGTGAGTGATGACAGGGTTGTGGTAAGCTCTCGGAGTGCGATTAGGTTTCCCACCCCCGCCTGCCATAATGAAACCAACCAGCACCAGGCAGGAAGTGAGGGTTTTATATTTACACACCAGTACATCACTCTCAGTACTCTGTTCTGGCTTGCTTTGTGTGTCTGAGTGTTTGTGTGTGTGTGTGTGTGTGTGTGTGTGTTAGAGAAGGACCTGTGGTTTCAGGAGAAAGGGGAGAGAACAAGAGAGAGCAGGCACAACAAGAAAGAGCGAGAGAGAGAGAGAAGGATGAGGAGAAACAGGAGCCCATACTGTAGCACGCTGTTGTCCCAGTGTGTGCATTTAGAAAGTTAAGAATAACACGAAAGCTTGTTGTGCACTCTTGTCCATCAGCACAGCGCTGGAATGGTGAGAGTGCTACGGTGTTCGTTTCCTGCCAAAAGTAATCGTATGTGTTTGCAAGACCGAAATTAGAATCCACATTCAGTGCAGTGTAAATCTGTAACTTTTATACAGTATGTACACGTCTGCCACGTGACATTTGGGGGGAAAAATGGTTACTTTTAGTCCCACGACAGCTTTTGTTTACAGAATAATCGCAGTTGTGTAAGGGTTGTGGAGGGGTTATCGGTCGTACCTTTACGTACGACCGTTGTGTATGAAATCCACAAAATCAGACTCGCTTGGTCAAATTCTTACAAACTTTGCATAATTGAGTTGCTCTAATGCCAGATGGAGTTCAAGGGTTTCTAAAAGGCTGCATGAAAGCAGTAAGTAATGTTTCGCAATCTGTCGTGTCAAAAACCACTAGCGGTGCTAATGACCTTTTTCCATAAGTGATCATACTCAAAAGCACCACTGAAAGTAAAAATCTTTAGATGAGACGAGACAAAAATCCAGTTTATTGTTCAAAAAGCAACATGAGATCCAATCAGTGAGACATCCCAAAGTGATCTGAATCTATGCACAGACTCGATGCTCTATTTCTACAGCCTTATCTTTAGGTTACGCCCAATTATCTCATTCTTTTGAAATCCCAATATGCTTTAATAATGTCTTTTATTGATGCACCATGAGTATATGAGGCCTACTCAGAAATATATATATATTTTTTACATGGAATTAAAGTTGTTATGCCATTCATGCATCTATGTATGATTCATCCTGACAGTAAAATACCTCCATAGACAGACATTCATTCTGTTCAGCATATTAGCATAGCATCAACTTGCCCGTTCACAAACAAACACGACTGTGGCAGTTGAGTTATTTTCATTAATGAGAACATGTGTTGGAAAAAATATTCCATATTTGAATGGTACCAATAATACCAATAATCGACGTTTGCGGTATTTCTGATCACGCTGTCGTATCCCTGAATCAAAACGTTTCTATTCTGGTCCGTTAGATACGCACCTTTTACTTCACAGACATGCGCTTGCAAGCACACAGTCAACATTTAACAGCCTTACAATACGACTAGTGTCGAATTTTGGGGTGAAAAAAGGACCAAGTGCGATGCCACACAGCATCTACAGTGTGTTTCTTCAATTCACAAATTCTACACAAGTTTAGCAGAGACGATCAAGCATATTCTGTGTGTACAATTTCAATTTAGGTTGAGTTTCCATTTATTCTCATGTTTTTCACATAATATGTCTGTTACATAAGGAAGAAAACACTCTGGGGTGTGACTTTATAGGAAAATAATCAACAACACTGTGGTGTGATGCATCTCTATGTGAAGCAGAGTTATTATTGTAACGGAAAATTGACTTCTTTTCTAATAACAGCATGCCCTGAAGTTTTAATTTGACAAAGATGACCAGGTTTAATTTATTTATAAGTCAGAAAAAGAAAAGGCCTCCATCTTGAAGACTTCCCCATGGTTCTGACTAAAAACCTTTATTTAGATTCTTTCCAAAATAAATAACTGTCTCCTTAACTCCTAAACTGTCGCCATGTCAACTAGTATTTATCAAGCCGTTACTATAGAAACTCTCCGCATTCATATAACCCTACTGTCAGATCTGCTGTTATAGAAACATCCTGACTAATCAGAATGGGGAATTTAGCAGCGTTATAAAGTGTATAAAGACGGTGAAAGCTGCTGGATGCTGAATGTTAACCTGAATGCTCTCAAAGTTATATATTATTCAGACTTGTTTCATTTATAATAATGAAAAAACATAATAACCATTTCATATTCCTCACAGTTTAAAATAGTATTCAGACTTAAAACTGAGCACCAGGCAAAATATATATTACGTATTGCTAAATGTAAACATTGCATGGTATGTGGGGAAAAGATGGAAAGATTTTTTGGCTTGTAAACTATAAACAACCAGAGTTAAATTTCCAGCTTTATGACTCAACTGTGTTGCACCAGCATCCCTGCTTGACTCGCTGACTCACTATCCACACTCAGCTTGCGTTTATCACGACAGCGAAGGAAGAAATACGAAAGAAAGGCTTAGTGCTAGCTGGCATTTTAGCAGTTCAAGACAGACAGAAAGTGGGTCTGACACAAATGCATTCCCTTTTCAAATGGCTGTTTGAGGGAGCCAGCCACGATTCAGTCGCTCCTCTCGTCTTCTCTCATCCCTCCGCCCATGATTGGCATGTCTTCATATGAGGATTGTGTTCCTCCTCAGCCTGGCTCTCTTTGTACAACCACCTCCTGTCAAACACTGGATATATATAAATAAATATAAACATACAGAGTGAGAGAGAGTGTGAGTGAGATAGAGAGAGAGAGAGAGAGAGAGAGAGAGAGAGAGAGAGAGCCTAAAAGTGGACCAAAAAGCAATAAAACACATAGATACTGTATACTGTAAGGACACAGCTCATAAGGACACTTGTGTGAGCTTAGTGAAGATGTGCATTATAAGGAGGATTGTGCACAAGAACACACACGCTGAAAAACATACACACAGTCTGCTTTGATGTCTACCGTTAATAGAAAGAAAGGTATATTAGGAGGTGTATATTGTATACTGAGCAAACGAGAGAAAGAAGGAGAGAGCCGATCTCGTTGTCTGAAGTATATCAGACAGAGCATCCCAAGGTCTTTAAATTCATTATGCCACTTTGGCTCTTGAAACAGGCGTGGAATGAAAGGGTAGAGGCTGCTGCCGCTGCGCTATTGTATTCAGAGTGGAATTGCTAATCAGTAGCCTGAGGGCACGCAGAAACACTAAGGCCCAGGTAGCGGCCAGTCATTACCACAGGGCACCAGACTCTCTGGAGGATACACCCCTGCACGCTGACACAGGTGTGTGTGGTAAGCATGTGTGTGGGTGTGAGAGACAATTTAATACCACCAAGTAAGAAAAAATTGTTTTTTTTACTCAGTTATTTAAAAGTTCGAAAGGAAAATAAAGCAAGCAGAACATTGTGTTGCAAATTAAAGCACACCGCGAGTAGCGTTAATTGGTTGCACTCTGTTGTTTCTGTATTATGTATTTAGTATGTATATGTTTCATTCATGATCTGCTGAAAAAGCAGCATATCAGTCACCTAACTTAGCTAGCTAGTTTCATAGCAGCTTGTCGTCTCGACTCAAGCAGAGAACACAGTAACTAAAAGAACTAGCTAACGTCAATACACGCTAACAACAACACAGCTTCACTTGGAAACAAGCTAGACAGGGAAAAAATACTTCCTGGAATTATCTGACAGGAAGTTTTATACAAAATATTAAACCCAAACACACTCTAAAATTAAGATAAAGAAATAGTTCCTCTGATAATGTTATGCTAAGTGTAAGTGAGGGATGCTATGTCTCGAGATATGCTAGAACAGACTGGTCTCTTTTCAGAGAAAACGGTATACTCTGAGGAAAATAAAGGGTACCAAAATGTATAATTCATTATCTTTTGTACCATGATATGCTAAGCTTAAATGATATGCTAGAACAGACTAGTATCGTTTCAGAAAAAAAAAAAGTATGCTCTGGGGCGCATGGTGGTGTAGTGGTTAGCACGTTCACCTCACACTGCCAGGGCTGAGGGTCCGATTCCCGCCACTGTCCTGTGTGTTGCATGCTCTCCTCGTGCTGCAGGGGTTTCCTCTGCGTACTCCGGCTTCCTCCCCCAGTCTAAAGACATGCATGGTATCTTTCACCTGGAAATGTGGATAAAGTGTACATGCATAAATGATTTAAGATACTTAAACAGATTCTAATAGTCTTTAGTGTTAAGCTGTAAAGTAGCAAAAGGTGTATGGCTGAGGGTGTCATGTCAGCGATAATAGTATTTTTTTTTGTGTTGTTTTCTTATTATCAAATTAATGTGAACCACTGAGGGCTAGTGTTATACCAGAATCTGTGATATTTTGTTCTTTCCATATTTATTACATTTAGTCCTCACAGTTTATTAGCAACCAGCTAAACAATTCCACCATTAAAAAAAAACCAACAGTTCAAAAGATTCTGTCTATGAAATATGTTTCACATGCACATTTTTATATGCGAAACGTTTGGTTTGATAAGAAATATAATGAGCTAATGAGCTAATATAAAGCATATAGCACAGGGAAAAGAGGGCTAAATCTATATTCCCGTTCCCATGACTCCTTGCAGCTTCAGGGTCCAGACAAGCAAAATTCCCAAGGTACTTGTGTCTTCAGGTGCTTTAAAATCATTGTTATTTAATGAAGCTCAGTATGCGTATGCTGTCTTAATGAACACATGTCTAATGTAAGTTCTATTAAAGAAACAGAAAGAGCTGAATGACACAAGTGTATTGTGTAGACAATGATTTTAACCATGGTATTATTGTCATCTGGATTGAATCATTATTTATTTAAATTTGATAAATTATGTAATGCAATTAGATTGTTTTTGTTTGTTTGTTTGTTTGTTTTATAAGGTTCCCATTCGAGGCCCTCCTTTTTTTTAAAAAAAAACAAAAACAAAAAAAAACACAAACTTTGTCATTACTGCAGTACATTATAAATAAAATAATAAAATTTCTTCACCGTTTCGTCCTCGAATGAAATTATTTCATTTGTTCGCAGACTGTTTACTGATTTATTCTCAAAATGCATGTCAAGAAAAGGATTATACGTTTCAGAGTGCGACACTTAGATTTCCATTTTCATGTTTACCTAATGCTTCTAGAGGAATGAGGACACATAAATTGCATGTTTGTCTATACTGGTATAAGGTTACACACACACACACACACACACACACACACACACACGAACGCGCGCACATGCAAAATGATTTTGGGGCGTTGGTATTCCAGCATGATGCCCATCTATCTTTTTGACATCTCCTAACCCAATCCCCTGGGGGGGTAACTGAATTTAATCCTGAACATTAGATAAGCACCTTCACTTTGTGTGTGTGTGTGTGTGTATGTGTGTGTGTGTGAGACAGAGAAAGAGCGAGACAGACAGATATTGTTTGGAGACGTGGCGTTCGTACGTGGGTTGGAAGAAGGCTAAAAAGAGGATTAAAAACAGAAAGAAGGAACCAAAAGAGACGGATGACGTAGTGGTCCTACCTTATGTTGGCACTGTTGCTCACTCTCTCTCTCTCTCTCTCTCTCTCTCTCTCTCTCCATCTCGCTGTACCTCACCGATGACCTCTTACTTTCTGCTTTGTTTTGATCACATCCCAGTTTCACCGACAGCTACATAGTTATCTTATAATCATAATTATAGCTGCTTATTAGCTCAAATAATCTGGGCTGAGAGGAAAAGTTTGCGCGATGCCACTCTACCACACTTGTTTGTGCTCTCATTTATCCACAGCTGCCATCTTATCTGCATATCTCTGAGGAAACAGCAGGCAGGTAAGCATTTGCTATGCAGTGACTTGAAACAGCTCAGGACAGCAACTGGAGAATGAGTATGCATCACTGATTCCAGATCAGCCTGCAAGTCAGTCTCAATATCTCTACTGCAGGTTATGTCTCATATAGCCACTGTTTTGCGATCAGTCGTGGTGCATAAAATAGCGGCACCGGTGCAGTTCTCTATAGGTCCTCTGTTACCGGTGATGGGAAACAGAAGACGGCATTCAAAGCCAGAAGGCCACGGTCCAACTGGACCACTGTGATTTACTGCATGTCTCCGTCTTGAATGATCCTGCTCACTCGCACCAGCGTCTGTCCTTCACTTATTAAAATGCAATGGGAAAGGTTTTGAGGTTTATTAAAGAATGTGGGTGTGTTCATACGCTCTTGGACTTAGTGAAAACACGAAGATGTGATATCATGCATGTCTGCTTGCCTTTAAAACTCTTTGAAACCCCTTATTAACATTTCTTGGTTAAATGTCTCGTCCTCTCGAATTAGAACATCCGAGTAAGAAATAAGTATAAGTGAGCTGAGAAATGTTTCTGGCTTTTTATTTTATTTTACGTTATGTCATAAAAGCTAATGTAAAATGTCCTTACACACTTATAAAACTCCCACAATGCACTGCAGTGGTGTAGTGTTCAAACAAAGTAGCTAGGGAGTGCTAAGCACTCATTATACCATATCATTAAGGTTGTAGAGTTTATGGAGTAGGGTGCCACTATAGCCTCAGGGTTGGTTTTAATTATGTTATATACAGTATAATTATATTATATAGCCCATGTATGCCTGTCAATCCAGATGTGAATTATCCATGAATACACACCCCTGTAGTGGCTGCTAGTGTCCTGGGTTGTACGAGCGTGTTTCCGTCATGCAGCTACCAAACAGGACGCGAGTATAATGGCTACTGATTTTTGTTCTTCAGATGCTATGCGTGAGCAAGTTCCTGCATGCCATGAGTGTGTTTGTTTGTGTGTTTTTACAGGTTTGCAGGGACCCGTTAATGAGAGGGAGAGAGAAATAACCCACCCTGGCAATGACCTGTTATTACTGAGACCGTGAATGAAAAGAACACCAAGCCCACAGCTATGAGGAGAGCCAATGTAGAAGTGTGTGTGTGTGTGTGTGTGTGTGTGTGTGTGTGTGTGTGTGTGTGTGTGTGTGTTTATATCTTGGTGGGGACCATGTTTAGATTTTTATTTATTTGTTTGTACAAAAACTGCGTCTTTTATTAAAAAAAAAAGATTAAGATAAGGGTTAGACTCACAAGGTGTGTGTGTGTGTGTGTGTGTGTGTGTGTGTGTGTGTGAGTGTGTGTGTGTGTGTGTGTGTGTGTTCACAGACAAGACTGTAATACAACAGTTTAGTTTCATTCATAAAGTTCAATATTGTTGAATATTGAATAATGTTATATATTGACCTAATATATTCTGAAATTGATCTCTGGTCTTATTTATACATAAATAATGCTTTGATGTACAGGCAGTGGATATCAACTTTCAAAATTATTATGTGTTTGTTTGTTTGTTTGTTTGTTGAATTTAATTGAATTCATCAAGATTTTTTTTTTTCACATCAAACTACTGCTATTGTACAAGGTGTTCAAAAAGTCAGGAGCCAATCAGAATGTGTTGAGCAAATAAGCAAAAATATGACACACTGGCTGACAAAATGTGTAGAGCGTAATGGCGAACATTTCAAGCATATTTTGCAAATAATAAATACAAAATTAAGTATATATACTTTTATGCTCATTGGGTCCCAACTTTTTGCACACACTGTAGTTGTTATAGTTTTTATTTAGTTATATCAGATGTCATAGACGTACACTCTTCCTTTTGTCTCCTAAAAGTTCAAAACAATACTCAAAAGAATACTAAGTACAAAGTAACAAAGTGGAAGTGCAAAGTAAAAGTACAAAGAAACAACATAGAAGTACAAAGTAACAAAGTGGAAGTGCAAAGTAAAAGTACAAAGAAACAACGTAGAAGTATAAAGTAACAAAGTAGATGTACAAAGTAACAAATTAGAAGTACAAAGCAAAAGTAACAACATAGAATAAATGAACAAAGTAGAAGCAACAAAGTAAAAAAATGAAAAGTACAAAGTGACAAAGTAGAAGTTCAAAGTAAAAGTACAAAGTAACAACAGAATAAATTAACAAAGTACAGGTATAAAGTAACAAAGTAGAAGTACAAAGTAAAGTAACAAATGAAAAGTACAAAGTAATGTAGAAGTGCAAAGTAACAAAGTAGAGGTATAAAGTAACAACATAGAAGTAATAAATTAACAAAGTAGAAGTAATAAATTAACAAAGTAGAAGTACAAAATAACACTTTTTTAGAATTACTTTGTTAATTACCACAGCTAACTAAAACTATACGTTTAATTTGATACAAATGTTGAACCTGCATTTCATACTGTAACAGGTATTGATTCTATGTTTGAAAATTTCAGCAATAAATCCTTTCGATCACAAAATTTGGATCACATTTGTTTTGTGTGCTTAGTATCTAAATAATTGGATTAAACTCATTAAAATACATTTAACTCATTGCAACACAGTTTCATAGTAAAGTATTTATAAGAAAGTAAATATATAGTTTACTAATTGCGACAAACTCTATGTTAATTAGTGTTTAAGTTTTATTATACATATAATTATTAATGTATAATGTCTGATTTAATTCACAACCAAACGAGGGAGAGCTCTGTGACTGACCCGTGTTCCACTATGTAAATTTCCACTTAGCTGATTATCCAACTACTTTATTTCATACATTTATTCACACTATTTATGAAAGAAAATAATTAAATTCAGAAAAAGATGTTCCACTTCGGAACACTGAAGAGTACGCAGCATAGCTTGAAAAACCATGTGGCTCCACTCCTCCTCCTTGACTTGCACGCTGCCACCCAAAACTAACTTTGCTTTAGTGCATATTAAAGTGTATTAAAGTGTTCCAATAAATCTCTTAAAGATGCAGTGATTACCATTTAAGAAACATCAAACAAAATGTCTAAAGATTATTTGCGAAAATATGGTAAATAAATAAATAAACAAACGAGACAATCTGTGTAAAACAGAAATAGCAAACTCTTGTAGTATGCTGTTCGTTTTTGAATTTTAATACACACTTACACCAATTCTCACTTCTGGTCGATCAAAAGACGATTCATTTTCTATAACAGCAGCGCTGGCAATAGTTCTAGGTGTTTCTAGTAATCACTAGTTTTAACATGTAATCATTTCTATAGTCGCAATTTACACAGGGACTTGTATGGCAGACTCCACTCCACATGAACAAATCAAAAAATATATATTTATAAATGTTGAAATGGTGACGTTTTCTGTGTGGAGATGTTTATGTAACATTATGTAACATTTTCGGAAGGAGTCTCCAGTGTCAGCACTTTGTAACAGTTAGGTATAGCTGTTACTAAGTTTTCCAATGGACGGCGTTGTGCTTTGTGCTGTCGTTTTTTTTTTCTGTAGCGTGACAAGCTGCGTTATTTTCTTCTTGACTTCAAGAGTGAGAAAAAAAGAGGATGTTGAGGGAACAACATCATCCTATATGATGTTATAACATGGTAACATTGGTAACAACTCTGTTGTTTCAGTACATTTCACATTAAATAGAATGAAGAACAGATCAAAAGTAGGATGTGTTGTACTTTAATTAAATATATTTTAAAAATTATTATTGGCAAATTGCTGCTGTATAAGGGCAATAAAGCACTTTGGGGAATGCAGGGCGCATCACACCCATCTGTCATTGATGGTTTTCCTAGAACACCACATCTTATTGTGTTTTATTCTTTACATACAATACATGATATCATTCACGAATTACTGTATGTCATGAAATATATTATATAAATCATAACAAAAGTTCCAAATATTCATTTTAAATAATTTTCACTGGTTTTGTGGATGGAAATGTCAAGAATTTAAAACTCTAATTGCTCTAAATAAATAAATCATATTTAAATAGTTTACATGTTTATTAAATAAACAAGCGCTGTGATCATTACAGGGTTTGGAGATTTTTATTTTTTTTTAACACACAGTCAGTAGGCACCGCTCATACGAAATCATTTTCTTATCAGTTTAGAGCTTGTTCTTCAGAGACTCAGGGTCAAAGAGTCAGTGCATTAGCTTTGACCCTCTGAGCTTCTATATCTCTTCTGTGGACAGGGCGTGTGGTGGCATCCTGCTCTAAAAGCAGGCAGTGTGTGTGAGTGTGTGCGAGTGTGTATAAGTGTACCACTGGCTTTTTTTCTTTTTTTTTTTCCAATGACATGGAACGCTGTGTGACAGCCGGGACTGCTCTGTTTGCGGTGGGGTTTTCCAAACAGACATGTGGCTGTTGGTGTAGACGTTTGAGGTTTACATACAGTTTCACCACTTTAAATGGAAAGGGATAATGCAGTCCAGAAGGATAAATTACAGCACCTAGTATGCTTGCAGATATGTTTGAGTCTGCCAGCTGTGTATTTTATCTTTTCCGTCTGTCTCTTGGTCTTTCTCTCTGCTGGCCGTCTGACATTTCGCATCCTGCCCTGATGTCAGAACTGTCGTTCCTCTCAATAACGAAGACGCACAAAATTGCATTTCAGCGCCATCGATTTTTATTTCATAGTAAATGGCAGAGTAACAAACCGCCAGGCCGCCGACTTGCGTGTAAACGCTTATCGGATAAGCGCACTTAAACAAGTCCAGGGACTCGATAGTCTCCTGGCCCAATGGCAGCAAAATCAATTCTAATTCAATCAGAGGCAGCAAAACAAATTCCACCCATATTGTTCTCGCTGTAATCCTCAGGGAGGGAGACCCAGGCGGGCCCGGCCTGAAGAACACGAGCCACAAACAACTTCGCTGAGTGTCATATTTCAAATGAAATGCCATCGATGTCAATGGAAAGCCCTTGTTGTTTAAGATGTGTACATGTTTTGCTCATTATCAGTATGGATAATACTAAGATGTATAGCTGAACAACATTTAGGAGATGGGGTGTGACATTGTATAGAAAAAAAAACGATCAAATATATTCTGTCCTTCAGGTTTGGATATGGATGCACACACTTGCGCGTGTATGTGTATGTTCACCTGAATGTGTGTTTTTATATTTATCTCATCTGGAAAATAGCCCATGGACGTGTTTTTTTTCCATGTGAGCACCTTGCCAATAGGCTGATATTGGCCCTGGTCTACCGATGTATTATTAATTGTTATGTGTGTGTGGAAGAGAGAGAGAGAGAGAGAGAGAGAGAGAGAGAGAGAGCAGCAGTGAGTAGATTTGGGTTGCTAAAGGGAGAAGGGAGTCCTCAGGGTTGTCTGGCACAAGGAAGGAGAGAGGGGGGGGGAGAGAGAGAGAGAGAGAGAGAGAGAGAGAGAGAGAGAGAGAGAGAGAGAGAGAGAGAGAGAGAGAGAGAGAAAGATGGAGAGGGGGAAGGGTGGAGGAGAGAGGAGAGAGGAAAGAGGGATGGGGTGAACCAAGGAGGGGAAGAGGAGCCAGGTTTGGCCGCAGGCAGGTGCCTCTGATATGACAGCTGTTATAGCCTGCTCATAGATCCTGGCTGCTTGGCCCATGGGACAACCAGACAGGCAAGGTGTGTGTATGTGTGTATGTATCTGTGTGTGAACTTGTGTGGGTTTGTGTGTGTGTGTGTGTGTGTGTGTGTGTGTGTGTGTGTGTGTGTGTGTGTGTGTGTGTGTTTACTGTCAGATGATGTGCGCTTTTAAGTTACACACATTAAGGTATACTTTTACAGTCCCAGATCTGCGTTCACAACCAAGAACAGATTTGATTCTATCTATTAATAATTCAGTTGAGTAAAACTAAAAGTAGCCACCATGAAAATGACTAAAAAGTAAGTGTAACTAAGTCATATAAGTGAAAAACTACTTGACGAAATACTTTACAAAGGACTGCTTTTTTTATTATAAGTCTACAACTGACACAACTAATCTGAAAATGTTCTATGTCCTATTTGTATTCTTATGTTAACTAATGAAGTAGCCTATTACCTATGATCCCTTATCAACAGTAAATAAAGAAAAGTAACGTTTGGTTAGATAACTTAACTAAATGCTGTACAGGTTTCACTAGCTTGCTACAGTAGGTTTGTTAGCGTTCTAGAGAGCGCATGCTAATTTATAGCTACATGTTTAGCTACCTAGCGAAGATGCCACTTACACATTATCGTGAGCGTTACCTACAGGCTGTAACAGCACTTCAGTATATTTAACACAACAGACAATCACTACTAAACAGCAAAGTAAGTTCCTTATATACTGAGCTTTCATACTGTATACGATCTGGCTAGCTACTCTAGCTCACTTAGCTAGTCAGTGTGACAGTCGGTGTGTGTTTTCATTTTGTTTGGTTGTTTGTTGAGTTGTGAAATACAGTACTGATATCTCCACAGGTTTTGGCTTGCATCATTTGCAGATCATTATCATGTGGTTTCCTTTAAAGCATTTGAAACTGTAAAGCTGATGAATTGGGTCAGATGCTCATCTGTCTCCACGGTCTTACACGGTGCTGCTCCTGACTAAGCATTTGAAGTGCTGACTTTTGGGTTTTATTTTTGCTTGGGTCTTGAAATTGAATTGTTGAAAATTTGCACATACTGTCTCATTGGATTACGGTCTGCGGGGGTTAAATGCACTCTAAAAAGTTTTTCTTTTTTTTTACTCAGTAATGGTGATAAAAAAAAATGAGGTGAATTTTATTTTTAGAAAACTCATGTAAGCGTACTATATTTATACTTATACATAAAAAATGTACAGATACAGTGAATTATATACTCAAGTACTGTAAAGAAATTATACGTAGGTCGTTACTTCCCACCCCTGATAATCACCATTTTGAGGACAGTATAGGGGGCTCAAAAGGAGCTTGGGTTACTTTTGCAGTTACGTTTCCATTCAAGTTGTGAATGCAACTTACGCGATAAATTAGAATATCGCATAAAACCTTCGCAAAATGTTCCCATTCCTGGGAAAAAGGTGCATCTCGTTGTCCACCATTTTTATTTACTGAGCCAACTATTCAATCACATGATCTGTTAAGGCAAAGTTGCATTAGTTTTTTTGCATTAGATGCACAGTAAATGTGCTTCCATCGTAGATTATGCGTATGTCATTTTAATAAATAAAAAAATTATGAATTAATCAAATAATCCGTTGAGTGCATAGGTCATTTTTGAGATTTTATTCGCATCTGGCGTTCTCATCCAGCATTTTTTAAAAATGCGACGTCCCGAAATTTGCATCGAAAGTACGTGGATGGAAACATAGTTACTGTGGAGTTTTGTTTACTTGTTTTTGCAGAGTCCACGTGGGTTTTCTTCCGAAAAAATGTACATTTAGAATTGGTTATGCTAGAGTGGTGCGTATGCATGGGTGCATTCCCAAGGCTTTGGATCCACCCTGTCCAGGATAAAACAGTTACTGATAATGAATGAATGAATGAAATTTATGCTTCAACTGCCAACTGCCCACCCATCATGATCCGACATCTCTCTATCACTCTTTCTCTCTTGCTCCGTCTCTCACTCTGTCTTCTCTCCAAATATGTCAACCAGACAGAAATGTCACTATTAGGCTATTAGGTATAGCATGCTAACTATAACTGAACAGCCTCTCGACCTCAGATCACGCATGCTCTTTTGATGTTGTACTCTTTTTAAGGGCAAATCAGCTTTCTTTTCATGTAAGCATTAAGGACAGGTGAATTTTCATCTGACTCGAGATGAATGGGTTGCACAAGACTCAATTACAACTCACTATTATACGCTTAGGCTTTTTTTTTTTTTTTTAGATGTCTGTATGCATACAGAATACATAGTGTTAGGTGTTAATTTTTTTACTCTGGAATTTAAAAGATTAATATTTACATGGTTGTAAATAAAGTTGACAGACAGCACTATGGCCCAATCACCATCCTGGGTAATGTTGAATTCTATCGTAATTCAATAAACCCTTCTCCCGTGAAATCTAACATTTATAATACGGCCCAGCATCATAATGAAGGATTTAAAGCCCAAAGCAAGATACTGTAACCTTTTAACTGTATCTATTCAACGACGGTGTTTAAATCCTCCCTTTATAGTTCTCTTATCCTCATTTCCTCCTTTCTTTATTCTCTGCTCGAACATTTTCTTTGACTGATGAGATAATAGGTCCCCAGGTTCAATTCATGTTGCGGCCCGAATGTGGAATGAATCATCTTCTCCCACATTTTCCAAAACCTGCTCTCCCTCTCTCTCTCTCTCAATCTCTCAATCTCTCTCTCTCTCTCGCACACAAACACACACACACACACACACACACACACACACACACACACACACTCCCACTCTTCTATCATGAAGACCAGATTTTCCAAAAAGGAAATGAAAATCTAGGGCAGAAAGAGATATAAACTTCAAGCCTTGTGGTACAGCTGACAGCACTCTGTTACTGGCCAACAAGTGGTTTGGTTTGGAGGGGGTCAGTACAATTCAGACCAGGCTCATATTACATACACATTTCTATAAATGTTTAGAGCGATGTTAAAACTGCAGCAACACTAGTTAGAACATGAGAAGCTTAAATGGTTACATGTTTATCTCTCTCTTTCTTTCTCTCTTGTGTGCTCATACACACTCACACACACTCTTTTTCTTTCTGTCTTGGTTTTACAAACTGAAGAGAGTTTAGATATTTGCCTATTTGCCCGAAATAGGACAACCTCACCACATTTAGAATGTGAAAGACCATGACAATATGAAAAACTATAGCGTTGAATTTTGGAGAAAAAAATAAATCTATCCTAAAATTCAATTAATTCAATTCAGTTCAGTTTTAAATGCATAGCACTTTTAACAATGGATATTGTCCCAAAGCAGCTTTACAGAACTATATATGTATATATATATATATATATATATATATATATATATATATATATATATATATATATATATATATATATATATATATATATATATTCAGGATATAGATTCTAAATGATTATAAAATAACCCAGTCCCATGCATCCTGTATATACAAACCTCCAGAAAGTGCTATTTTTGGGTTTTTGGAAGTTTGGCCTTAAAACAAGTCGACTGTGAGATCAACACTTTCTCACAATTTCAAATTTGAATCATGGGAATTTTCCCAAGCCAATGGAACCATCGTTCCATCTTCAGTAACCGCTTCATCCTCCGATCAGTGGATCCGGAGCGTATCCCAGTCACACTATGGGAATTCACCATGGATGGGATGTCAGTCCATGGCACACACACGTTCACACCTAGGGACATTTACTGTAGCGAACGTTTTTGGGAGGTGAGAGGAAACCAGAGAAACCGATGGAAACCCACACAGACATGGGAGAAACATGCAGAACTTTACACTGAGAGCAACCTGAGCTCACTACCAGGTCCTGATTACCAACACTACCATGGCAAAGCAAAAGTTCCAACATTTACACCTAATTTATATGAAATGGATGCTTGAACTTGTTAGAATTCCTACAAATTTTGGATGAAACGAGACTGGAAATCAGAACTGAGGCTTTGCTTAATGACTCCATGACAGGCAGGACATTAGGAGATAAGCCAACAATGCTTAACACCACTCTTTGAACCCTGTGCAAGAACCTCAGCCCTATACACTATGTCCTGAGGGATTACTATCACAACTTGTGTATACACACCAGCAAATCTCACGTAAACAACACGGATGATTTCAATGGACGTGTGATTTCAGGAATCCAGGTTCTTAACGCGCCACCTGTTGTGTCATACTTATCACGACGAGTCAGTTTCAATTACAGGAGCCCTTGTGGTTGCTGACATAAGAGCGCATGAATGTACACAGACACACACACATTGAAATGAGAGAATAGCTATGTTTAACCGAACACTCCGTGATCTTGTTAGCGCTACAAACCGCACAATGTTTTCCTGTCATTAAAGTCTAATGACATGTTATTAAAATCACACTGGGTTCCTGCACCACCATTTGCGCAGGAACTTGTTGGAATGTCATCACTTGTTTCTGTCTGGAGAGCGTGTGCGTGTTTTTTTTTTCTTCTTCTTCTTCTTCTTACATTGCCCTCTCTATATTTACTTTCTGTGTAATAAATTTGACTCTCCACGGTCTTATATTCCTTTCTCTTGCTAATGAACTCTCCAAATGCATGAAGGATATCTCAATAAAAATGGCCATCAAAACAATGCAAAGAAGCACATGCAGCGAGGAAACATGGCCAGTCCGTTCCCATTATGCTGATGTATCACACCCACCCCGCTAGGACAACAGCAATGCTTTGGAAAGCCTCGCCGCAAGTCGATTGTGATTTATTTCATGTTTTCCTGTGAGTCAGATGACTTGCTTTCCTCTGCCAGTCCACTGCTGTGGTTCTGACGTTGTTTACAACTCTTTTTTGGACAGACTTGATCTGAGCTGGATGTGATATTCGAGATCTGCAGGAGCCCATATTATGGAGAACACTTAGTCTTGAAATGAAGCTTTTTGTGGACATACGAAGAGAATAAAAGTCTCCTCAGCCAAGATGTTAATGCTTCGGAGATGATCACAATTCCTAGGAGTTATTCTACAGTAATTGATGACTTCCTACAGTGCGGCTGGGCTAAAAGTTAGCTGTCATGGCTTATAATGTCTCACTCGAGTTTGTCCTGCAAATTTGTGATGCTCAGATGTTACACTGGGTCTAAACCTAAACCACGAGGAATGCCATGGACTGATTTTGGAGGCCTCCATCCACTTTACAGATGAAGTGCTGGAGAGAAACAGACGCCACAAAGAAAGATGAACTAAAAAAGAAAAAGGCAGAAAGCTGAAAATGTGCTAAGAGAATGAAAAGGAAAAGGGACTGAGGCGGAGAAGGACACAAGGGAAAATAGACAAAACATGTCTGGGGTTCTGGGCCATAACTTGGCACAAGGGGTTTGTGGGCAAAGTCAAGTAATTAAAAACATACAAACCGTTGCACAGTGAAACATAAACAGCGCCGAAACATTGTTAGAACTACGAGGTAGCCAAAGTAACTACTTTAGTCGAGGCAGTTCAAATATGAGTGCACAGTTTTGTAAAAGTTTTCAAAAAATGCCATTTCTGAACCTTTTTTGAAGCCTTTCTTTGAACTCAACACCAAAAATACATCATTTAAACTATGGAGATTAATGAATTACTAAAAAAATAAAGAATAAAAAAAAAAGTGTAGTCTCAAGTAAGCTCTTTGAAAAGTAGCAAGCGAGAGTCAGAAAAATAACTGATTAGCGAGAGATTCAGCTCCATTGCCTCACCTTGGGTTACAGCTATCTTTGAGTCAGCTCTCTGTTTCAAAAACAACTACATTACGCTGTTAGATATTTTATTTTCAAAACGCTAAATGTCAAATCTCGGCCTTGTGACTGGAAGGAACCCTTATGCTAATATCAAAATGTGTTAGCATTCATATTTAAGGCACTCTTTAGAATTTCCCTCTACTTCTGAACTTAAGGGGAAATGCATGTGTACATATCTCGCTTTTTTTCTTCTTCTTCTTCTCTCTTTCACCATTAAACAGAAAGTAAGCTTTTGGTGTGTCAGGCCCTGGGGTATCCATTCAATCTACAGCTAGACAGGTTCCGACTCTACCTCTCCCGCACTCTTTTGCATCGTCTCTCTTTCTCACCTGAGGAAAAAAGAACAAAACAAGCAGGAGGAATGTTTATTAACACCTCCACTGGCTCACTTGGCCCCGCTGGGCTGACCTGATTATCGCCTGTCTGTAATTACACTGAAACCAGAGGTGTGCTGTTCATGGGGGGGCCTGATGATTAGGGAAAACGAGGCGCTCTTGCTGTCTACCCAGGAGCCTCGGCGAGTATTAATACACTGTGATAGAGGCCTGTTGTTTTTGGGCCTTTGTTCTAAGGTACATATGGTTGTAAGGTGGATGATACCATAGGCTATGAATTGCTGTGTTTTAAAGAGAGACAGAGAGAGAGAGAGTGGGGGGGGGGGGGCATAGTTAGGCAAAGGGAGCTATTGTGGTAGGCTTTTTTGGATTGAGTGCATTCGTTTACTATGAGTTCCTTTGTCTGTGTTTTGCCTTGTGAGAGGAAGATGTGCAGTTTGACTTTGTCAGAATGTGCAGAATATTCTCCATGGTGTATCCACAGGGAACAAAAATGTTTGTTCTAGGACTAAATTAGTCTCGAAGAGTGTTTGTAGGTGTGTTTGAAAAAAAAAAGTTTGTATTAGTATGAGGTGCTGTAAGCGTCATGGTGAGGTGAGATTATGGGATGGACGTACATCCTAAAACTTAAGTTCAAAGATTAAAAGGTCAGATTTTGGAAATGTATTGACAACACTTGAGGAATGTCCGGGAATGAAGTGGTGTACATTCAGCACAAAAACAGGCACGTTCTGATTTGAGTCTGATCTGACTACAATATGTTGTTGGGGAAGTCAGAATCCGATGTCTGTTTATATGTGTTCATCTGTCCATATCAAGTCCAGGACCTCTGTGTGACTTACATTATTGTTTTGACCGCAAGCACAGATAGGTGCTGCCATCTACTGACCACTGGACACAGATATTATGTGGACTGCAACTTAAATACTCATTGGTTTGTCCTGATTCATTCATTCATCTTCAGGAACTGCTAATCATGTTCAGGGTTCGAAGTCTATCCTGGGAACACTGGCTGTGAGGTAGGACTGCACCCTGGATGGGACACCAGTCCATCTCAGGGTACCATGCACACGCACATTCACATACTCGTTCATGTACTGATTCACTCAGCAGTCATTTGTAGGGATTTTGTCGGGATAGGAGAAAAGAAGTAACATGCATATTAATATATTTATTAAAGTGCTTAACAATTGGAATTTTACATGGTGATCATCATACAAAAAACCAATACAAACAGGGAAGCATCCCAGTATGGTTATACTAAATATAAGTACTCTTGGAATGACGCTCTTCCAATCAAATTATTGGACCAGAAATAACTGTTTAACTGTATAAATTGCTATTAATTTTCAAGCTGCAACTTTTTGAGCCCTACTGCTTCAACATTAACTTTAAGATGCAACTTTAAGTGTTGTTTTTGAATTTTACTTCAAAATAATGCAGTCACTTTCATTTCCAAACCTATTGTTGGCAGCATGACGTCTACTGCTTCACATTTTCCAGTTTCCAGAGTCCTATTTAACTTTATTTGTTAGCTTTATGGCAGTGTCACATAAATCTTACAATGCCACAAAGAGCAGAGAACCACTAGCGTTTCAAAGAGCAATATTTCAGCTGGGTCCAGTACAGTTTGTGTATATACAGTTAACAATTTCATTTGTTGAAGCGTTAATGAACAAGCTGCTTAATGGTTTACAGCGCTAAAATGTTCCTAAAAAATGTTCAAGCAACATTATTATTGGTGTCAGCATTGGCAGAAGTTTTAAAAAAAAAGGTGAAAGTTAGTTCAATAACATTTGACACATATTAACACGTTCTTAAATGCTAAACCATGTTTGTATGACAAGGAGTCTTTGAACATGAAGGCATGGTTTATATAGAGGTCACAACCTTTGAATTCTTCATTCTGATATTAAATATAACATAAACAAGTATGACACATCATTCTTTAATTAATAAAATACAATTGGTGGAAAATTGCTGTATACAAGTATAAGAGGAATAACACACCTTCCCGTTGTTGATTATTTTCCTATGACAGGACATGTCATGTTTTCTTCCCAACTTCTTGTCCCTATGGACTTATTAGAAAGGATATGGAGGATGAGCTAAAACAATTACTGCTCTATTAGCTTTGTACTGGTTGCACGTCTGATCTAACACAATAGAATGTAACCAGGCTATTCCTTCGATAGCTGTATTTAACTGAATTTCCTCAGCCATGCATTAGATGCCTGTGAGGCTGTCTGAAAAAGAGTGAAGGGAGAAGATGGGGCAATCAGACCAGTCCTCCTTCTCCTGCTAATTTTATGCTTCTCATAAAGTGCATGATTCCTGATGGGGTTTAATTTTTTGTTTTTACACTTATGTGTTTAAGTGTAAAACGCTCACTTATAACAAACACATTAACATTGTGCTTCCAATAGAATCCACAAATGTCCCAAAATAACCCACTATTTATTTTTATTTTTGCCGGTAATCCAACTTATTTCAAAGCCTTGCTCAAAATAAATAAATAAAGCAAAAGTGCTTGTACGAGTGATGGACGACAATTTCCATTCGCTACCTTTGAATATTCTCTTTCATTATTGTGTGTTTGCAAAATTCATACACTTGCTAACAGAAACTGACTTGTTTGTGCGTTTACATGAGCGCCTGACTCATTAGCCTGAATTAGCTCAGCGGAAATACATGCATTTCTGTCAGAAAAAAAAAACCCCCAACAAAACAAAAACGACTCCATCAGGCAAAATAAACAGTTCTATCAGGATGCCATATGGCTGATCCACTGTGATGGATACAGTATGTGTTCCACTGATGGGTCATCAGACACAAATGCAGCAGATTTCACCATCATTTCAACTGTATCACTGTGTCATTGCGATCGTTCTGGTGGAGTGAAATGACTTGCAGTATCAACCTACATATGGGTGACAAATTACAGGAAAAACAACATACCATGGCTTAGTAAGGTGTTAGAGCACTATAAGTTGACAGAACAGATTGTACTGAACACCGTTCCTTTAAAAATATTCTCTCAATTGATGATGATGATGATGATGATGATGATGGTGATGGAGAGTGATGTCTAACATGACGCTCCAAATTCTCCTGTATAGTAGGTGTTCAACTGGGTTGAGCTCTGGTGACTGTGAAGGCATATGATTTACACCATTTTCATCCTCATCAAGCCACTTAGTGAGGCCTCGAACCATGAACTTGTGGTT
Organism: Ictalurus punctatus; assembly: GCF_001660625.3. NCBI lineage: Eukaryota > Metazoa > Chordata > Actinopteri > Siluriformes > Ictaluridae > Ictalurus > Ictalurus punctatus. Next base: position 5,770,501 of record NC_030435.2, read on the forward strand.
CGGGGTGGAGTCTTACTGGAAGAAACCACACCCTCCAGGAGAGAAATGTATCATCATAGGATAAATGTGATCAGTCATAGGAACTGCAGTATTGATTCAGGGACAAGTGGACTCAACGGAGCCACCATTTTTCCCTTTAATTTTTTCACCTGTCTTTATTTTAAGAATGGTTATTAAAATACAGTCCATCAACCCAAAGCTCACCTTCTGACAGGTCCTGGAAGTTTAATGGATTAAAAACTACAAGTACAGTCTTCCAGCTATTGCTACTACGTAATGCTGGAGAAACTGCAGCCAGTGTGCATACCTTCTCAGGTGAATACATACAAGCAGGGTGGATGGTATAGATGGACTAGCAGCCTTGCTGTCTTTCAAAGTTAAAAACACATCAATATACCATTTCATTGTTGGAATCCACACCAGCTTAAGGTGGATTATTTTTGGACTTTTGTGGAACAAAGTGCAACAGCAGCAGCAGTGGCTGTAAGAAAAATCAACATCATGGTATGAAGAAGCTAGGCTGAGTCTGATTTCTTTCTAGCCCAGACTGTAGATTCAGACTGTAGATTTGTCTGTGTGATACTCTCAGACACAATATAAGAGACCCTGATTATTTGGGTTAACTGTATGTGGTATTAATGTAATGAGATAAAGCTCAGATTAATCAGCCATATACTGGATGGCTGAGCTTTTGGGAGAAGTTCAAACACTGAAGGCTTCACATTCATCTTTAATATGGACTGCAAAAGACATTGTCTGATGAGACTATTAACGTACAGCCTAGCCTCATGATATACTGTATTAGCCTGTTGGACTTACTGTTTTCATTCTGCGCTGCTCTCCATTTAGGAAAACAGTAACGAATACAGAATAATCATTTCACTTCTCTGCCTGTCTCACTCTCCTTATTTCTTCTCCTGTAGCTAGGCCATTTCCCCTCATTGTATTTCTCCACCCTAAATCCTCCTCCGTTCTGCACTCATTTCATCTTCGCTTTCCACCTGCTCGCCTCTAGAATGAAGGTTTAATGAAAGCAAAATAAACAATGTCTTGAAAAAAATAGGATTAGCTGTTAGGATTTCAAAAAAAGCCGGCTACAGATTCATTAGGAGGAGGAAGTCTGGTCTGCCTGGATGTCCAGATGTCCGAGAACAGACAGAGTAGACAGGAATGAAGGGTTGGAAGAGGAAAGATACAGAGAGTGAGTTAAGAGAAGAAACCAACTTAGCTTCGCTAAACTTACAGTTCACTGATGATAAATTCGGTTTCTCTTCAGTATACATACTGTGCTGTCTTGCAGATCCAGGGATGGGAGAAATTATACTTAAGTGAAACTTAAGCTTACTTTGTCCTTGTAACTTAAAAGTAATACTTAAGTGAAAGTATCAATAAATGAATCAGATGTGAAATATCATGTTAATAACCAATATTTAGCTAGAATTAGCTAGAATTTTGCTTGCTGCGTAGCCAATTACGTTAGCTCCTGGAACCAATGCTGGTATCGGAAAGAAAACTAAGGCTAACTTAGTTAAATACTATAGCCAGTTAATGTTAACAAACTTACCTCAAATTAGATGATGTTCCTGCCTTCTAGGGAAAAACAGGAGACACCTCATTTGTCTTTGAGTGTGAGTCTTTGCTTACCCCAGCATATTGAAACAATTTACTGAGGTCGGATATCTATAGAATTAACTCCATTGTGTGGCATGAGCAGGTCACAGCAGATGACGACTTTAAACAATTCTTGATAGTTTTTTTTTCTATGTTGATGAACGTGAATGGATACTTTAAACAGAAATGGAAATAAAATGTGTGAGAGCCCGTTGCAATTGAAGTACAGCGTACATCGCATCTCAGGTGCTAGATTAGAGAAGAAGACACCTTTGAGATTTTAATGAGTGCTTTAAAAGCTTTAAGTGAGAGTACAAATATTCAATTATATTAAATAATATACGCCAACATAATACTCAAGTGTAATAATGAAAAACAATTACTGTAATTTCGTCTCTTGTTGAGATCAATACACTAGATTAATGCTAACTGGAAGCAACTTAAAATATAAATGAACTTTCCTATCACAATTTAGATATTTGTCATTTTATCCTATTTTTTTTTCAATTCTTATGATGATTTTATTTTTTTCACACAGAATATATCTTTAAAAAATGACATTCTGAACCAATTAAGCTTAATCTGTAAGTCCCCACTAGTGTGTGTACAGTATGTGTGTTAATTTTAAATGCAAGAAAAAATATAAGGGAATCTTATATATACTTAAATTCCTTACACAATAGGGAAAATGTTGTATTGGTATGCGGCAAAGCAGACATTGTCTATGCTTGTATTTGTCAGTGTGTGTGTGTGTGTGTGTGTGTGTGTGTGTGTGTGTGTGTGTGTGTGTGTGTGTGTTTTCTTTTCCATCCATTACCACATTTTGCTTGGTGTGATATTTTGATTTAGCCCTAATGAGTTGTAAGTGGCCAGTACTTTCTTCTACAGGAAACTCATGTCAAACTAATTAACTTTTAATGAGAAGGAAGCCACTGATTAGTGTGTTTTTGTTGGCACATGCCAGAATGGAGCAGAGAGTGCACCACGGTATGAACAGACCTCTTTCTCTCTCTCTCCCCCTCTCTCTTTCAAAACACACGCTCAGGGAGGAGAAGCTTCTGTGTTTGTCCAGCTGTTGACCGTCAGTCTAAGTCTGAGATGTGAAAGTTAATGAGAGCGGTGGGGGGTGGGGTGGGGTGGGGTGGGGGGGTTTAGTCACAGAGTTACACACTCTTTTCAGATAAGACCACATAATATTTCACTTGTGAGGCATCTAATGCAAGTCATATATTAAATCGATACACTGAACTATACATACAAAGTCACAGCTTATAATTCAGTTGTTCATCTAAATGTAGATTATTCAGCGACTATTATGATTATAATAAATCTAATAGCAAAAGGTGTGTAGTTATAAGAGTGAGGAATCAGTCATATAAGTCCAGACCCAAGAATAGGTCTTGGGACTCTAATGGTATAAAGCACTGGTCGTCACCTGGTGGGCTGCGGACTGGATGCGGACCCAGAAAAGTATTTCAGCGGACCTAATTGATCATAACAGAACCAATGAATGTACTGATGCTGGATCCATTCATATCAAGAAGTGCAAGAGAGCAAAATTGGCTGTGTTCTCTTGGTGGGAGGGGTGACATTCATTCTCTCTCTCTCTCTCTCTCTCTCTCTCTCTCTCGCTCTCTCTCTCCTGTCAATCACAGTGACAACAGCCAATCGTGTTAATCTGTGAGCTCATGTATGCGCAAGAGGGAGGATATCGCATTCTTCTGTGTGTGACGCTGCCCTGTGACACAATATGAGCGGCAGTTTTGGATAGATTGCTTGCAATTGGTTGGTCAAAAGTGAAAATATCTTAAACATAGTCAAATGTATCTACACTGAAAACCCTCACAAGTTGACTGCACTCAGTTGGCAGAGTAAACTCAATTTAATTGAGTAATAGGTCTCCCAAAACCTGTATTTTTAAGTTCACTTAACTTGATGCTCATGTAGTCTGTAATTAAATTGTTAAGTTCACTTCACTTGGTGTTCATATGGTGTACTTAGTTTACTTGACCAGGACTCGGGCCGGTTTCAGTGAAAGCGCCTCATACTAGCCATTAGCCCACCAGGGAACCTGTGCGCTTAAATAATTACACTCACTAACAGTAACACTTTCCTTAACACTTTTTAGCAATATGAAACTTTATTTACAAAAGACCCTCTACATGATTGCCATTTCTTTGTAAACACGCACGGAGTCGTCTCTCCTACTCATGACGTACTCTTGAATTTCACTACACCGGTACCAGAAACAGACAAGACGAAGAGTACCGCCTTTAGTAATTATCTTCCTATCAGTGCATTCGTTTTCTTGCTGCCAGGTGGAACTACTCATTTCAAGCGTGTAGATTTCTTATTCTGTTGGCAAATTTCTAGAAATAAATGCTTAAAAGATGGCGGCGCACACCGTTGCTGCGGCTCACGGCTCTCCTTTCCAGTGCTCTTTTTCATTGTTTTTGTATTATTTCTTTATTATTTGTTTGAGCATTATCGATTCCACGAACATCCGCTATACAAGTCAGAACCTTATGGATATTGGGGATCAACACCGCATACCTATTACGAGAATGTTTCATCACACGCACAACATCCCAGACGACATAGCGAGATTGCCGGGCTCTCCGTGGATTGTTGTCGGGTCCAGAAGGCGGCGCAGACGGCGGAGGGAGAGGAAGCAAAAGCGGGGATGCAGGTCCGGTATTATGCTAAGGCTAAGAAAACAACCACACAAGCCACCTTTACCGAGCCTGTTTCTCTCCAATGCCAGATCCCTAGTGAATAAAATCGACAACTTGGAATTACAACTAGCTGGAAATCGCTATGTTCGCGACTGCTGTGTTTTGATTATTACTGAAACCTGGCTTCATCCGAGGATACCCGATGCTAGCATGCAGCTAGCAGGTTGTACTATGCTTCGCTGGGACAGGACTGAGGACTCCGGTAAGAGCAGAGGGGGGGGGCTCTGTATGTATGTGCATGAGAATTGGTGTAACAACGGAACAATGATAGACAAACATTGTTCCCCTGACCTCGAGTACATGTCCGTAAGATGTCGGCCCTTTTTTCTACCGAGAGAGCTTACAGTGGTGATTATCACGGCTGTGTATATTCCACCTGATGCCAATGTGAACACGGCGCTCTCTCTCCTGTTGAACACCATAAACGAGCAGCAGAGGGCTTACCCAGACGGTGTTCACATAATTGCAGGAGACTTTAATAAGGCGAACTTGAAGACTGTACTCCCGAAATTCTATCAACATGTTAAGTGTTTTACTAGAGGGGCGAACACTTTGGATCATGTTTACTCCAACATCAAGCACGCGTATAGAGCCATACCTCTCCCCCACCTCGGCCAATCAGACCATCTCTCCCTCCTGCTCTCCCCTGCCTACACCCCCCTCAGACGCAGTGTCACGACCACTATAAAGACTGTTACCACCTGGCCTGATGATGCATTCTGCAAACTACAGGACTGCTTCGAACAGACAGACTGGGATTTGTTTGAACATCAAGAGCTAGAAACATTAACAGGAACGGTACTGGACTACATCAAGTTCTGTATCGGAAATGTGACTGTGGAAAAAAACATCCGGGTTTTCCAAAACCAGAAACCATGGATGACCAAACAGGTCCGCACACTACTCAAAGCCCGCGACGCTGCCTTCAGGTCTGGTAATAGAGCTCTGTACAGAGCTGCCCGTGCCAACCTGAAAGGCGGTATTAAGGAAGCTAAGGCGGCCTATAAGAGGAGCATAGAGTCCCACCTGTCCAGCAAAAATAAACGGGAGGTGTGGCAGGGCATACAGAACATCACAAACTACAGAGGCCGTGAGGCGACAACAGGAGTCCTGAGTGCGATTCTGGCAGAAGAGCTAAATTGCTTCTTCGCTCGCTTTGAAACATCACAACAACAGCACTCATCTGCTCCAGCCCCACCTCCACCCTCATCTGGCCCCCGTACCAGTCCAGCCCTGCCTCCATCCCCTTCTGGTTCCTGCACCACTCTACTTACTGTGAGGGAACACGATGTTAGACGGATGTTTCTGGCAGTGAACCCCAGGAAGGCTGCTGGCCCAGACGGTGTACCTGGTAATGTGCTCAGATCATGTGCCCACCAGCTTGCCCACATCTTTACCAGAATTTTCAATCTCTCCCTGGCCCAAGCAGTCATCCCGTCCTGCCTAAAATCAGCCACAATCATTCCAGTGCCAAAGAAATCGCCCACCACTAGCCTGAATGATTATCGTCCTGTAGCCCTCACTCCAGTTATCATGAAGTGCTTTGAGAGATTGGTTCTTCAGCACATCAAGGACTACCTCCCCCCAGATTTCGATCCTTTTCAATTTGCTTATCGTGCAAACAGATCCACAGAGGATGCTATCGCCGTAGCTGTCCACTACGTGTTGAGACATCTTGAGCAGCAACAGAGCTACGTACGGATGCTTTTTGTGGATTACAGTTCGGCTTTTAATACAATAATTCTGGACATTCTCGTCACCAAATTGGTCACCCTTGGTCTCCCCCGCCTCACGTGTGCCTGGATAAAGGACTTTCTGACCAACAGGTTCCAGACAGTGAGACTCGGGCCCCACCTCTCCTCCACTCGCACGTTGAGCACAGGTTCTCCACAGGGCTGTGTGTTGAGCCCCCTCCTGTACTGTCTCTACACATATGACTGTAGACCAGTCTACAACAATATTATTATTATCAAGTTTGCTGACGACACCACAGTGGTCGGACTTATCTCAAAAGGAGAGGAGGCAGCCTACAGAGAGGAAGTCCTAAACTTGGCAGCCTGGTGTTCAAAGAACAACCTGACTCTAAACACCAAGAAAACCAAGGAACTTATTGTAGACTTCAGAAAACACAACACGGAGCTGGCCCCCCTCTTCATCAATGGGGAGTGTGTAGAGAAGGTCCACACCGTCCGGTTTCTTGGCGTCCTTATCTCTGCTAACATCTCCTGGACGGACAACATCACAGCGGTCATCAAGAAGGCTCAAACGCGGCTACACTTCCTGAGGGTTCTCAGGAAGTACAATCTGGACTCCAATCTGCTGCTGATCTTCTACCGCTCGTCCGTCGAGAGCTTGCTGACATACTGTATCACGGTGTGGTATGGTAGCTGCACCGCAGCAGACAGGGAGAGGCTTCAGAGGGTAGTAAGAGCAGCACAGAAGATCATTGGCTGCCCTCTCCCCTCCCTGATGGATATTTATACTTCCCATTGCCTCAGCAGAGGAAAAACTATCATTAAGGACAGTTCTCACCCTGGCTTTGATCTGTTCAATCTGTTGCCCTCAGGGAGACGTTACAGGTGCATCAAAACAAGGACTAGCAGATTTAAGAATAGTTTCTTCCCAAAAGCTATTACCATGATAAACAAACACATGTACTGAGTCCACAGCATATGTATATATTGTCTCAAACTGTGCATTTCATAGTACCTCCGCCATCCACCCTAATATCTATCTATCGTGCATATATCTTGCATATATTGTATATCTTGTTTATTTATTTTGTTTATTTATCTTATTTATTTATCTGTGTATTATCTGTTTATTCTTCTTGTGTATTGAATGTATATGTTTGCACGGAACAAAAAGGAGTGGCTCTTAATTTCATTGTACATGTGTATAGTGACAATAAAAGGCATTCATTCATTCATTCATTCATTCATTCATTCATTCATTAAAACAAGCAAAATTAAAACTATTTCAAGCTTGAAATGAGTACCAATGGCTTGAAATACGTTTAACGAGGTTATATTTGGTTTATTGTGATCATATAATAAGAAATACTAGAAAAGTTGACTATATTGAAGGTATTTCCACTTACTAAGATGTAATTGTTTTTGCGGTGTAGCTATCACATGATAGGTAACACCACTGTAAAAGAATATAACCATTTCAAACAGACGTGTCTTATCTATATCTATTAAGTACTCACTAATGGTTAAGCAGTAATAGATTGGCTGTTGTTGGGATTCAGTCATGCTATTTTGTAAGCAAGCATTTTTTTTATTTTTTATAACTGAACCTATAGTTGAATACTTCATACAAAATGATTAACCCAGGCTGATCACTTAATGATAGAGCAAGCATCACAACATCACAACATTATCTCTACCAGTGAAGAAAAGTCTAACTTTACACTGCTTTCAGAAAACTGAGCTCTGGTCAGTGCTGGAGTGTGAAATCAAGAGAAGCGAGAGGATTCCCAGTAGGCCTGGTGATGGGGTCAGCTATAAATGAATTAGTGTGTAGGCTGGTTTTGCTCAGCGCTGGCCACATTTGTTCTCATTGCTTCACACACACACACACGAACACACACACACTGCTACAGACATGCTGCTGCGGATGAGAGTGGTCCACACTTTACTGTTCTGTGACTCATGGTTCAATGTCAGTGTGATGCTCTATAAAGTTGAGAGAATTACTTACAAAAAAGTTTTGTTTGAGATTACTGTATGTCAGCAATTGTCTTCACTGTCTTCCACATACAGTACGCACCCACAAAATGTAAACACCACAACCAATTCTGTTTTGTAGTCATGAAGGGGGATTAATGATTGACTCCTAAATGATCGAATAGTACAGACCTTTGGTGCCTTCGGCGATCTATGTATTAAATTGCAATTGGTCAGATAAGTCACTTCGAAAGGAGAAAAAAAAATGATTACATTCTAAGCAGGCTGTATTTTCTTGAAGGAGCGCGCACATGCAAGAGAAATGCAGATAGGATAATACTGTCCAAATTAAAAATTTACACATTGACAAATAAATGTTTAATGAAGAAAATGAGGGAAAGTGAAACACTTAGATGTTAAAGTCCAGTCAGTTATTTGTTACAGTGAGATGAAGCACTGACACCGATCCGTACCCATGATAATGAAATTAATTAATTTATAACAATATTCATGTTATATCAACAGATGGCCCAGCCCTAAGTCAAATCCATTATGCATGAATAAAATTCAAAACAATAGAGAGCATTATCCTTTTTCCCACACTACCATTATATTGTACTCTCAACTCTCAAATTTTTTATTTATTTTTTTAAATACAAAAGTGCTGCAGCTAGTTGAGCATTTTGTGTGTCAGCGTTTAGATTTGGCTGTTGTTACCCCATCCTCCCTCGTTTGGCTGGACAGACTGGTGCCAAGCTGCGTTCATGCCAGCATCGCTTTGCCGTCCTCCATGCCATCTGTGTGCTCTCAGGTGAACGTGTACAGATGAGTCTGGCACATGCACTCCCCTTGTGGATAAGGTTTCTGCTTGGCACTAAGCTGTCTTTTAACATGGCAAACAATGCAGTGCCATCAAGGCTAACTGAAAGCTAGTCTGTGAATAAGTCTGTGCGAGCAGAAAGTTTGGACGAGCATCATTTTTCTTATTCTACCCTGTTACATTTTAGAGTCTCAAGAACAATTCTAGTACCATCGTAAAGGGGATAAAAAGTGCACATTTGTATGGTGACCTGGGAAAACCTGCGACATGGTCAAACTTTGATATTTTCTACTATATACTGTACTGAAAGCTACAAGCTCTCCTGAACTGAAATGAAAGGGAAGTTATAACGGTAACATGCAGTAAGACATAGGAGGCAAGTCAAAATACAGGGGTCAAAATACATGCAGGCAAAGATAATCTATTTTCAAAGTTGCAACAGATAGAAAACAGTAATAAACAGTACAGTCTACAAGCACAAACTAATCAAGAGCACAGGACAGGTGAACACAATCAGGTAACAAACAAACGACAGGAGAGGGGCAGAAAGCCAAGGCAACATAATTAAGTAGCCTAAATAAAACATTTTGTCATTTTGTTATATTCGTTTATGTTTTAAAGGGGGGGGGGATTTTGGTGGATTTTCCCAGAATGGAAAAAGACTAGTTGTATGGTCCCGCTAAACATTGTACACTACCTTGTTGCAATATATTGTAAATACATGTGCTTTTCTTTTCAAAGAAAACTCATTAGTAAATTGTAGTTACACCATGTAAATTAAACATTAGAAAATTCTGACAAAACACTACTTCTTCCATGATCTAGTGTTGATTTATAGCATGTTTGTGTGTTATGGTTGAGCACTATGGTCAATACGGGGATGATTTGAATCACTTTTCAGAAGACATCATTAGTACGATCATAACAGTGATGTAGCCCACTGCTACTCAATATCTAATGTTAGGTACGTACCTGATGTTGAGGTTTGTTTATTTACCAGTTGTTTCATTTCCCTCCTTTCCCTTACAGAATAGTAACTACATAGTAACTACTAAATAATAACCTGGGACTTAATAAGGATGAATATGAAATATTATTAAACTCTAGTTTTAATTTCTCCCTTTTCTTTCTATTTGAACAAATCATAATATTGTGATACTGTGTATTGTCAAGTATTGTTATATGACACCACGACCTCTTAAATTGTTATATGATACAACACGCTATTAAACCACACATGAACTGAGCTATCGTAGGCTGCATTTTAGTATTTGTAAGTGTGTTTATTATGCGTTTAGGATTGCAAATGATGCAATTTCAAAATGGCTCATTTTAATTTGTTTAATTGCAAATAAAATCTGATATAGTGAGCTTGAAAAAAAGGGCCTGTTAAGCGATTATATAAAAATAAGCATTAAAACTTCAAATATTTCAGCAGTTTGCACTTTGAGAAGCACTTATGAGTCTTGAATGGTGAAAAAATGAAGTAATCATATAGCGAAATTCATTTTAAAATCACAAATTATGGGGTTTTTATGTCATTAAATAGAAAATTAGTTGCTTGAAAGTGCATCATTCTATATCTCTTGACTACCGTGACATTTTCATTCATTCATGCCCAGCCAGCATCACAAGAAAAAAAAATCCACGTTTGTTATTATTGATTGTTCACATTTATAATGCAGTCCAATTGACAATTATCAAAAAAATAGAGGCCTTTTAGCAATCTCTAAAGTTTCATTGGGAGTGATTTGCACCATAGTGTGGCTCGTTTGATGTTCCGAGTCCAATGAAAGCTCCCAGACTCCGGACCTCGTCCGTTTCATCTCTCAATTACTAAATTAGTTTGTGGATGTTCTGCCTTCATCTGTCACAATATGGCTCGAGTTTGATGAAGTGAGAAAAAAGTCTGAAAAGAGAGGCACAGGCAGCTGGTGGTGTTTCAAAGGCACTCAGGCCCTTAAAGATGATCTGTGTTTCGTTTCATGTGCCGTAGCCCAGGCTTATGAACTGGGCTCTGGGGTTTATGGTGTTTTATTTTTTTCACACGAGAGAAAGAGAATCTGTTTGATTTGTCTGAAGTTCTGTAGATTAATATACAGCTGTCACGGGCCCAAGGATCCACACCTCATCAGAAGCCTTTCATCTGTGCAATAGCACCTCGGGCATCAGACAGGGCACACACACACACACACACACACACACACACACACACACACACACACGGAGATATGTAGTCTATCTCTCTTTTTCACCGTCTGGGTCTCACTTTTACACATTCATGTACGAAGTTCAATTTAAATTCAATATATGCATGTGAATTTTGCATATCATTTCTATGTCAGGTTTTTATGTAAGGGATTATGGTGATGGCTTCCGCTGTGATGATGGCCTGTCTCGGCTCACTTTGGCCCCCTGTGTAACTGACAATCATGTGTTTTTAAAAGGCCGTTTGCACTCATGAGCTGGTGAGAGATCACAGGTTCTGTGTTTTGTGCCTCTTTAAATATCACTTTAGATATGTTTAACATGCCAGCCGGTCCCACATAAGAGAGAGGGAGTGGCAGAGAGCACATGGTCACTTGTGGATAAGGCTTGCTCTCAGTAAAAGCTGTTTAAGTTCACAGGTACTGTAAATTCCCGAATTTTTGCCACCCTTCAAGAGAATAGGTTAAACTGATCGTATAAAATAAAAACACATCATGTTAGTCACAGTGAAGCAAAATTTGCAAGTGAACAATGAGAAAATTGGTCACCTGATCCCTCACTATCTTCTTTCTCTTGTTTTTGTACTTGTAGTTGTTGTTGTTTTTGTATTTTTCTTCGATGATTTACTTTTCCTACTGTGTTGTAGTTGTTCTCATTGTTGTTATTGTCTTTTTCTTGTATGTTTTAGATTTTTTTCCCAAATGAGCAAGCCACTGAGTGGCGACAGTGGCAAGGAAAAACTCCCTAAGATGTTTTAAGAGGAAGAAACCTTGAGAGGAACCCGACTCAGAAGGGAACCCGTCCTCATCTGGATAACAACAATTAGTGTGAAAAAGTTCATTATGGATTTATATGCATTTCTTCAGCTGCACAACTGTACAGGGTCTACGTTGCCTTATTTTGTGCTTCATAATGCGTCACACATTCTCAATGGGAGACAGGTCAGGACTGCAGGCAGACCATGCTAACACCCGCACTCTCTGCTTACACAACCATGCGCTTGTAATCCGGACAGAATGTGATTTGGCGTTGTCCTGTTCTGGATGGAAGCAGATGTTGCTCCAAAATGTGTACATATATTTCTGCATTAATGATGCCCTTACAGATGTGCAAGTTACCAATGCCATGGGCACTGACACACCACCATACCAGATGCTGGCTTTTGGACCTGACGCTGATAACAGCTTGGATAGTCCTTTTCCTCTTTGGCCCGGAGAACAAGATGGCTGTTTTGTCCAAAAACTATTTGAAACGTTGACTCGTTGGACCACAAAACACGATTCCACTGTGCTACTGTCCATCTCAGATGAGACCGAGCCCAGAGAAGAGACAGTGTTGATGTATGGCTTCTGCTTTGCATAGTAAAGCCTTAACTTGCATCGGTGGATGCAGCAGCGAATGGTGTTCAGTGTCAAAGGTTTACCAAAGTATTCCCGAGCCCATGTCAGGATATCCATTACAGACTCATGACGGTTTTTAAGACGTAGACGTCTGAGGGATCGGAGATCACGCGCATTCAGAAGTGGTTTTTGCCTTGCCCTTTACACATCGAGATTTGACCGGATTCCTTGAATCTTCTAATTATATTGTGCACTGCAGAAGGTGAAATGCCCAAAATCCTACCGATTTGTCTTTGGGGAAAGATGTTCTCAGAGTTTTAGGTAATTTACTGATGCATCTGTTGGCAGATCTGCGAGCCTCGACCCATCCTTGCTGTTGAAGGACTAGGCCTTTTTTGGAGGCTCCTTATATACTATGATTAGATGATTGCTCACCTGTTTCACATCACCTTCTTATTTCAACTTCTCACATCGCTATTAGTCCTAAATTGCCCGTGTCCCAACTTTTCTGGAAAATATTGCATGCATCAATTTCAAAATAAGCATTTATCTTCAAAAACCTATGCAGTTGATTAGGTAAAACATCAAATACCTTGTCTTTATACGTTTTCTGTTTAAATACAAGTCAAAGTACCTTTACAAATCACTCCTCTTTGCTTTTATCAGCATTTTCCATACTGTCCCAACAGAAGTGGGGTTGTAGTTGTTGTCAATGTTGCTACTGTAATTTTTCCTTTATATATATATATATATATATATATATATATATATATATATATATATATATATATATATATATATATATATATAGGTGAATGTAATTTATTTCTGACAGAGATCCCAAAACGTTTACAACTTTCATAAAAGTTCTGCTGTATTCACAGAATTATGTTTTACAGACAGTTTATACACACATAGTGAACTAACTTGCCATTGGTGTTCTTGTTCATTCTAGATGATGCAAGCAAAAGTAAAGGGTTAGGGTTACAGTGCAACTCAATAAAGATGATCAATAAATCCTAATGAAATGATCTAATTAAAATGCTTCTGGAAGTATTTCTCGCATAATTAAGACCCGATAACTCTCACAGAGATGCATTTTCTCAAATGAAAGCAAAGCAAAAAACAATGTACTACGGAGTAAAATGACCACAGTGGGGCGCTGTTCAAAGCACAGTAGAATGTGCACAATATTCTCTTCAAGGTCAAAATATCAGCACATAGAGGCTTGATGTTCAGCCTGAGTAAAACATGCAGCTTTTGAATTTTTAGGTTTCATCCCTGTATGATGGTAATCTTTGGATTAAAAATTTAAATAGCAAATACTGGCAACTTATTTCGATTTAACTTATTTTCGATTTAACTTATTAAGATTTCGATGTTGTTCACGAACAATAGCACATTAAACCTGACACTGACAGTGACCTATTGACAAGTTTTCTGTTGTTTACTTGAACTTGCTCGTATTTATATAGCTCAATCATTCCTACAAATTTCATATCTCTTACTGGATTTTCAAACAGAATACAGATATCGCTTCACATTTCAATTACATTTCTTTGGACTTATTTTGGATGTTAGATATAAACTCATAAACAACAGGGTCATTATCCCAAAAGAGTGGATAAAATCTCTGCAATTACCGTTGACGTAAATTCAGAAAATTGTTTTAAAAACACTTCACAAAATAAAGCGCATTTACTGTAATAATACTATTATTATTATTATTATTATTATTATTTTAAATGAAAGCCATTGTTCATGGTTGAGTTTTGCTTGTTTAAATTGTTGAAACGAAATTAACCCGCTTCCTGTTTGGGAAATACGGTTAGAGTTTGTTCAAGTTTTAAAATAGCAGGGATATAACTTTAAAATTAGAGTTACAGTCTTGAAAATGTGAGATCATGGTGTGCAAAATATTATTTGTTGACTGACGTTTGTCAGGAATCTTTTCATCGCTGCATTACACAGTTTAATATTTTGATCTATTAAAATGTTGACTTTACTGTTTTGTAGTGCATTCATATTCGTTTTTAATGCTAATGAATTCCTCTTGATACTAATCCTCACCTATTACATGTGGTCTGTGGTACACTATAAAAAAATTAAGTTAAAATGTCTTATAGGCTGATTCATCTGATTTACGAGCGGTGGTTCTCAGTTCCAGCCCTAGTTATGCCATATTCTGCACATTTAATTGTGTTTTTCCTTTTCTAACACACCTGCAACAGCTCGTAAATACTTTAGACTTTAAGCATAAGCTCATTAATACTTTAGGTACGAATCTGTAGTTGCTGAGTCAAGTCTAGAGTAGGAAAGCACAAGAACAATTATTTTATAATACTCTGGCTCCATCTAAGGACAGAGAATTGAAATGCAAGACTGTGCCATTTGGGTGATTAAAATTTTGGACATGTACGCTCTACCACTGCTCATGGGCCTCATAGGACATTACACATAAGGTATGAGCAATTTGTGCAAGAAATGCTGAGTTGTTTTTGTAACTGGAATCTTTGGTGTTTATCGGATACAACAATAAATTAATAAAAGAAAAAAATAATACATGACAAAAACTGTTGTGCGTATACACCAGTTTGAAGTATTCAGCTTTCTTGGAAACGGTAGTACAGGTACTCAAAGGTATATAACATACTGACTAGACTGTGCTACTGGGGGACTTGCGTGCTTATGTTAGGAATGACTGAGATGCTTGGAGGCGCATGATTGGGAGGAATGGCCTCCTGGAGCAGAACTTGAGTGGTGAAATGTTATTGCACTTCTGTGCAAGCAATGGATTTAATACTTGGTACTGGAACACCTTGCGCCAAAGGTCAGTGATCAATTTTATGATTGTATCACCAGACAATGTTTTACACCCAGGTATAGAAAGGGGCAGAGCTGTCAAAAGATCACCAACTGAGTGAGTCTGATTAATTGCAGAGGGTGCCAGGCAGATGTACCTAGGAGGGACTTCTTGAGATCATCTGGTAGCTTGGGTGAGAGATGAATTTAACTCTGAAAAGACTTCTCCCTTGTAGCGAGTGAGGTCGGGGGGCACTGAGTCTGAATGGACCACGTCCAAGTGCGCAGTCATAGAGTTAGCCAATGCCCATGGTCTGCTGAGCAAGTTCCAGGGAGTATTGACCTCTACCGAAGATACTGTTGAGCAAAGGATGGAGCACTTTGAGGAAAAAGGGAACCAAATAGTGTGTACCAATTATAGACAATTCTAGACTTTCAGTCTCCTGGGAAACGTTTATGTGAGGGTTCTGGGTTCCAGCCAGGCTGTGGAACAGTGTACCAACTCTGTACATTTGCACAGCTTTATGGGGGGTCTGGGGAGTATGCTAATCCAGGCTACCTCTGATTTGGGGATTTGGAGAAGGCCTGGGAATGTGAGAATTCTTGGGAATTCCTCAACACTTGTTGTGGAAGGTACTGCAGGAGGGTGGGGTATCTGGGTCACTACTTCAGTCTGTGTGTGAATGCAGTGAGAGTTGTCAAAACCATTTAGGGTTGGTGTCAGACTTTATCATGTGTGCCTCTATTCCTGGGATATCAAGGTCTAGTATAGGTGGTTAGATGCAAAGGTGGCTGGGATGAAAATGAGCATCTCCATGTTTGAAACCACGGCTCTCCCAAAATGAAACATTGACAAATGGCTTTAGTCAGCAGAACCAGTGCCAGTTCTGTAACTCTACATCCCTATCCTTACGTATGGCCATGAGCTGTGACTAGTGACCCAAAGGTTTTGATTATGAGGGAATATGACAGGGTCATGCGATCTGATGTACTCTGAAGGAGCAGGTGCGAAACAAAGTCCAACTCGGCCATATCACAACCGAAACCAGCGCTGACGTTACACCAACCAAATATTTGTGAGTATTTTTACAATATTTTTCAGAATAATCTTTTAAGTCTTCAAAGAGCAACTGCATTAACTGCCCATGATTCATTTCCCTCATAAAAGAGAACATAACACAAAGTTAGAGCCCAAGTGAGAGAAACAGCAAGTAAAATTCCACAGAAATAGATGACAACGTCCTTATTGTAGAGCAATAGGTGCAGTTTTGATGCTAATCATGATAAGTATTCCTCAACAATGGTGTTAATTTTGGTGACGTGCACCAAAATGAAAAAATGGTCACCAACGACAAATAGCTGCTGCTATACATCCATCCATCCAGCCCTTGGGGTGGCTGTGGCTCAGGTGGTGAACGGGTTGTCCACTAATCGTAAGGTTGGCGGTTTGATTCCTGGCCAACATGACTCCGCATACCAAAGTGTCTTTGGGCAAGACATTGAAACTGAAGTTGCTCCAGACGGCAATTTAGTGCCTTGCATGGCAGCTCTGCTAACACTGATGGGTGAATGAGACACAGTGTAAAGCGCTTTGGATAAAAGCTCTATATAAGTGCAGACCATTTACTGCTTTTTCTACAAAGGGGAGCCTGGAGCCTCAGGGCACAAGACAGGGACACCCTGGACAGGGTGCCAACCCATTTCAGGGCACAATCACACATGCATTCACACACTATGGACAATTTAGAAATGCCAATCAGCCTACAACACATGTGTTTGGACTGGTGGAGGAAGCCAGAGTATCTGGAAGACACCGCAAAGCACGGGGAGATCATGCAAGCTCCATGCACACAGGGCGGAGGTGGGATTCAAATCCCCAACCCCAGAGGTTCCACCATACCCCTGCTATACGTACATTAAGGATACATTTTATATTTCCAAACACACTGGAATTGTAAGAGCACCATGACTATGACTGACTATGTTGAAAGCTCATGATCATAGTGGTAAATCAGAAATTTGTCTATAATTCTTCTACTAAGAGATTCAAATTTGATCAAATGTACATTTACTTAAAGTGGTCCAAATTCCATGCCTGGTACTGGTTTTCTAGGTTTCCTTGTTGCAGGTTGTTTTTTTTTTTTTTTTTTTTTTTTTTTTTTTTTTTTTTTTTTTTTACACAAGAAATGAAAAAGTACTTCATGGCCACTATTTACCCATCTTCTAATAGCTAATTCCAGCATGCTACTGCACCTTGTCACAAAGCAAAAGTCATCTCAAACTGTTTTCATGAACATGACAATGAGTTCAGTGTTCTTCAGTGGCCTTCCCAGTCACCGGATCTGAATCCAGTAGAACACCTTTGGGACATGATAGAACCGGAGACTCACACCTGAGAAATCTGGAGGAACTTCATGATGCAATCATGTCAGCGTGGACCAGAATCTGAAAGGAATGTTTCCAACATCTTGTGGAATCCATGGCATGAAGAACTGAAGCTGGTTTGAGAGCAAATGGAGGCCCTACCCAGAATTAGTATAGTGTTCCTAATAAAGTGCTCAGTGAGTGTATGTTATTTGGTAGCGTTAGCACACGATGGCGACAAAGTACCACACACACACACACACACACACACACACACACACACACACACACACACACACACACACACACACACAGTCCTACTGGTGTCTCTCTCTCTCTCTCTCTCTCTCTCTCTCTCTCATACACGCACACACACACACACACACACACACACACACACACACACACACACTATGTGCTGCTATAGGGAGTTACCAGCAGAGAGCGCTATATGACAATATTTTCCAAAGCAATTTTCACTTAAGCGCAAGAAAAAAGATGTTTATTCCAGAGCAAGACTGAATTCTCTTGAATTTTGAACATTACGTTCATTTATAACGCTTAAAAGTCAATTTTAAGCACGTGCACTGATAACACTAATGAATCTGTTGGTCTACAGAATAAGCCATTATAATAAACACACAATTATGGCGAGTAAACAGCACACATATCAGGGCATTTAATTCAATCTAGCTGAATCTGCCCTGTCGTAGATGATTTAGCTGCTGAATGAACAGATGAACAGAGCAGAGCCCTGCCCGCAGAGAGAGAGAGAGAGAGAGAGAGAGAGAGAGAGAGAGAGAGGCGCGCGCGCGCTGTCGCTGTCTGGAACAGCAGTCGCTTGCGTTAACGTGATTTTTTTTATCATAAGGGATTTTTTGTGTTTTTAAATTGTTGGGTTTTTTAAAATCTGAGATCATTTGTCGGATTTTTCGCTGATGAACAAATGGCAGCGGAATCATCGACCCGGAGATTCACCAAGAACCTGCTGAAACCCGGCAGCGCGGCCGAGATCCGCCAAACAGCGTCCAGTGCGGTGAGGATTTCTGCTCTCACGGTAAACTGCGCTCCATCGGCACACCGGCACACACCAGTATACACACCGACACACACCAGTATACACACCAGTATACACACCGACACACACTAACACACACCAACACACACTAACACACCAGTATACACACCGGCACACACCAGTATACACACCAGTATACACACCGACACACACTAACACACACCAACACACACTAACACACCAGTATACACACCGGCACACACCAGTATACACACCAGTATACACACCAGTATACACACCGACACACACCAGTATACACACCAGTATACACACCGGCACACACCAGTATACACACCAGTATACACACCGACACACACTAGCACACACCAACACACACTAACACACCAGTATACACACCGGCACACACCAGTATACACACCAGTATACACACCGACACACACTAACACACACCAACACACACTAACACACACCAGTATACACACCGGCACACACCAGTATACACACCAGTATACACACCGACACACACTAACACACACCAACACACACTAACACACACCAGTATACACACCGGCACACACCAGTATACACACCAGTATACACACTGACACACACTAACACACACCAACACACACTAACACACTAGTATACACACCGGCACACACCAGTATACACACCAGTATACACACCGACACACACTAACACACACCAACACACACTAACACACACCAGTATACACACCGACACACACTAACACACACCAACACACACCAGTATACACACCGGCACACACCAGTATACACACCAGTATACACACCAACACACACTAACACACACCAACACACACTAACACACACCAACACACACTAACACACACCAACACACACTAACACACACCAGTATACACACCGGCACACACCAATATACACACCAGTATACACACCAACACACACTAACACACACCAACACACACTAACACACACCAGTATACACACCAACACACACCAGTATGCACACCAGTATACACACCAACACACACTAACACACACCAACACACACTAACACACACCAGTATACACACCAACACACACTAACACACACCAACACACACTAACACACACCAGTATACACACCAGTATACACACCAACACACACCAACACACACCAACACACACTAACACACACCAGTATACACAGCAGTATACACACCAACACACACTAACACACACTAACACACCAGTATACACACCGGCACACACCAGTATACGCACCAGTATACACACCAAGACACACTAACACACCAGTATACACACCAGCACACACCAGTATACACACCAACACACACTAACACACACCAGTATACACACCGGCACACACCACTATACACACCAGTATACACACCAACACACACTAACACACACCAACACACACTAACACACACCAGTATACACACCAACACACACCAACACACACTAACACACACCAGTATACACACACTAACACACACCAGTATACACACCAACACACACTAACACACACCAGTATACACACCGGCACACACTAACACACACTAACACACACTAACACACACCAGTATACACACCGGCACACACTAACACACACCAGTATGCACACCAACACACACTAACACACACCAGTATGCACACCGGCACACACTAACACACACCAACACACACTAACACACACCAGTATACACACCAACACACACCAGTATGCACACCAACACACACTAACACACACCGGTATACACATCAACACACACCAGTATACACACCGGCACACACCAGTATATACATCAACACACACCAGTACACACACCGGCACACACGAGTATATACTAATACACACCAGTATACACACCAACACACACCAATACACACCAGTATACACTAAAACACACCAGTATACACATCAACATACACCATTATTCACACCGGAACACACCAACACACACCAGTATACACACCGGCACACATCAGTATACACTAATACACACCAGTATACACATCAACATACACCAGTATACACACCAACACACACCAGTATACACACCGGTACACATCAGTATACACTAATACACACCAGTATACGCATCAGCATACACCAGTATACACACCAACACACACCAGTATACACTAATACACACCAGTGTACACATCAACACACACCAGTACACACTAATACACACCAGTATACACTAATACACACCAGTATACACATCAGCACACACCAGTATACACTAATACACACAATTACGCACCAATATGCACCAGTATAATGTACACCAGTCTACACCAGTACACGCTGCGACTGGACGCTGGCAGCTTTACACTAGTGCACCACACAACCATCTTCCCTACTGCAGAGATACAGCACGGTGCGTTCATTTAGCCGCTTTGAAACAATTTCACATGCTGCATGAGTGTGTGTGTGTGTGTGTGTGTGTGTGTGTGTGTTACTGCTGTCTGCACTGTTGTGTATCATGCAAAGGACAATAATTGAAAGATTTTTGCGGGAAACCTATTTGTCTATCTGTCTGTCTGTCTGTCTGTCTGTCTATCTATCTATCTGTCTATCTATCTATTTATCTATCTATCTATCTGTGTGTCTGTCTGTCTATCAATCTATCTATCTGTCTATCTGTCTATCTATCTATCTATCTATCTGTCTGTCTATCTATCTATCTATCTGTCTATCTGTCTATCTGTCTATCTATCTATCTATCTATCTGTCTGTCTATCTATCTGTCTATCTATCCATGAGTCAGTACATATTGACTTATTTGCTTGCCTGTCCATCTCTGTCTCTCTACCTGGCTATTATTCTGCTCTGTTTCTGTCTGTATGTCTCTTTCGGAATGGTGTGTCTGTCTGTCTGTCTGTCCATTTTTCTACCTGTCTGTGCATCAGTATGTCTGTCTTATTTGTTTGCTTGTATATCTCTATCTTTCTGTCTGCCTGTCAGTCTGTTCTGTTGCTGTCTGTATGTATATCTCTTTCAAATTCAATCTATCTGTTTGTCTGTCTGTCTGTCTGTCTACCTGCCTGCCTGCCTGTCTCACTGTCCATATATCTATCTATCCTTTTCACACCTTCTATCTATCTATCTATCAATCCATCCATCTGTCTATATGTCTATCTGCCTGTTTGCCTGTCTCATTGTCCATCTCTCTGTCTATCTTTTTTGCACATGCTATCTGTCTGTCTGTCTGTCTGTCTATCTGTCTGCCTGCCTGTTCATCTGTCTCACTGTCCATATATCTGTCTATTCTTTTCACACTTTGTCTATCTATCTATCTGTCTATCTATCTATCTATCTATCTGTCTATCTATCTATCTATCTATCTTTGTTGAGACAGAATTGCTGATAGCGAGCTGATGATTTCGTTATAGTGCGTCAGCAGTGATAATTCAGTCATTTCAGTCATTTCCCTCTGCACACACAGTGGATGTCTACATGTGGGTGTATTTAACATGTTTGCAGTGTTACTGTGGGATGCCGCTGTCTGCCACACACTGCGTCATGTCCCGGTTACACACTTCACACCATGTTAGGGGTTATAACGTTTTCCTTAAACCCAGAATGGCTGTTTTCAATATTTTGGCTACGTTCTAACATTTTACTACGGACTCAGATTGGGGATTTTGCAGCTTGCGATGTGAATTGTAAACAGTCATTTAGAACAAAGAAAAGCAATGTCGAGTGAAATGTACATTCCAGTGTTGTTATGATGCCAAAACAGAAATGCCATTCATACTGTAGCCTAATTGAGTGCATCCTTGACCTCGGGGTAATTACTGGTTTTACACAGATCTCTCCTGCTCTCCATGCTTTGAGGTGGTTTGCTCGCTTGAATGTTTGCTTTGATCCTCTCACTCTCTCTCACTCTTTCCATCCTTCTCTGTCTCCCAGTTAAGTGGCATTGACTGGCGCTCGGAGTGTTCATCTATTCCCGGGTTTATTATCAGCGTTTCAATGGGACTGTTGGCAGAAGTGTGTCACTGGTGAACGTCTGCATCTGCCACACACCCAGAGCCGTGTTGTTCTGACCCGCTATAGAGAACAGCACGGGGGAAAACCCAACTTAGTTGCCTGTATGTAACTTATCTATGTAGAGTGGGAGGGGGATTTTATTCTATTTTCATTTGTTGTACTTTTAAGGTGATGTTACTACACATTCATGGTTGTGGTACTGTATAAATGCAAGACAGAACAACGTGAAACCTTCTTACAGCATGTGTGGACTTCGGCTTGTATTTTGCATCTGCATGAGCAGGTCCCACTCCTGTGGTGATTTACAAGCGGAGGTCAACCCTCCTCGTCAGGGAGGATTTAAGCTTCCTTAGGCAGATCCGATTGGTGTCAGTGGGTCACCAGTGTGTTTAGGTGTGAATAAATTGTTCGTTTGGTGACAGGTTCAGAGCTTTCGGTCTGTCGCTTTTCATTTTATTGTTGTGTTTGAGAATTGAGATTATATTAATTAATAATTATGACATATGGCACTGTTTCTATAGTAACAGCTTACACAGAGATGCTCCACATAAACGGGTTAATGATAATGTCTGTAATTGTTGATGTGGTGAGGTTTTCTGTAAAGAGGTGTTTATTGTTTATGTCTTTTGGAAGGAGTTTCCAGTGTCAGCACTTTGTAACAGTTACATGTAAAGCCATTTCTTTAGGTTTTCTGACACGGAAATATGCCATTACATGGAAAATTGTCAGCATAACTGTTGCTTTATTTATTAACTCAGGAATAACTAGTGTATTCGATTAAATGTTTGGAGTTTTTGGAGTTTCTTGAGCTTTTTTGGATTTCTAGGATGGCTTGTCTGGTAGTATTTGCTTAAATATTTCCTCATAAATGCACACAAACTTAGACAAAGTGTAAATTCTCCATGACAACCATGAGAACGGTTTTTGAACTGGTGTTTAACTATGTCGACAGTGAGAAAGCTGATGGAGAACTGGAGAAATCTCTGTTTGGTTATTTGGCTTCTTGTGTAAAATGAGATCCATTAAATGGATTGGAGTCTTTGTATAAATATGGAGCACGTTATTGAGCAGTCTAAAACGTGTCAGAGTCATGAGAAGCACATCATTTTGAAATACAAGATATTCTCTGGTTTCCGCTTTCTCTTGGACAGCGTCTGTGGTCTGTGCGAGTCTGAATGAGTCTCCCACTGACCTGAAGCCTGGACGCAGTCAGATCCGTCAAAATGATGTTTTGGGTTAATGCCCGTTTCCACAGGGGGTGTGTGTGTGTGTGTGTGTGTGTGTGTGTGTGTGTTTGTGTGTGTCCGCCAGCCAGTGGCTTTTATTTACCTCTTCCCAATCACAGCTTCCGCATGTAACCAACCGAACATCCTCTCTCTGTGCCCAGCCTTTGAATTTTCTGGAATGTTCTCCAGACCTTCAATCAGAATAAATGGAGAAAAGTCCTTTCGCAGATGTGCAACAGAATAGAGAAACTAACTTGTGTGTGTGTTAGTGTGTGTGTGTGTGTGTGTGTGTGTGTGTGTGTGTGATAACAGTAACCCCTCCACCCAGCATATTTATGAGTGAACAGAGGCTGTGATCTGAATATTAATGCAGGCATGAGGCAGTGAGCCATGGAAATCATGGCCATGTAAACAGCCTCAAATTCGCCTCCTTCGTCCTCTACATCACGTTTATTAGTTGTTTAGTGTGTCTCAGTGCTTCTTAGGCTGTGTAAGAAAGTCTTTTTTTAGTATTTCTTTTGAGCCTTGGATTTAAATGCATGTATGTATGTATGCTTACTGCCTTTAGCATATACTAGCTCTCAAGTGCTCTGAATACACAGAGAAAGATGCTTTTAGATACACAGAAATGAGTCTCAGCCACAGGGGTATAGAGCATCTGCTATGTTTTCTGCACTTTTCCAGCCTTCAGGATTTTGAAGGTTGCAATCTGATTGGCTTTCTACACATCTGTGTGTGTGTGCTGGTTTCCAATGGGGAAAAAAAATATGTTAAAATCCTGTGACATAATATTTTCAGTTCCCTCCAGGATTTCGTGATTTTGCGATCGCAGAAATGAACACAGAGTCCAGCAAAGACTGTGGAGCTTGCAGTTTTTCAAAATGACCACAGATTTTCTGCAGGTTTGGGCCAAGGTGTGTCATGTGACATCATCACAACGTGGATTCAGCCAAAGCCCTCTTCGATACACGATATACGGACACGAGTCTAGCTAAACGGTCTCATTTACCAACAAACATCACTGCGAAAGACCGTGCGAAACTATTTCGTTCTATTGCATTGCCGGCGATTCAAGTCGTTTTCTGCAAAAAAAAAAAAAAACCCCAAAAAAACTTTTTGGCCGCAAAAATCACAAAAAAACAAAATCCTGTAGGGACTGATTTTTAGAGTAACACTGAAAAATGTTCACAGAATGTTGAAAATGTTTCAAAGAGTTTTGACGCAGGACGTGGGAAGAAAACGTTCTTCTCACACGTTTGCTGATAGGCTATGGGAAAAGGTTCGTGATTGGTCATCTATCGTGTCGGTGGAATTGTTTCTTGTTATTAAAGTAGGCTATTCATGGTCATGTTTATTGCTGAAACCTACCATACTCTCTAGTGAAGCGAGACTACTCACAAATAGGTTTATATAGGCTTAAAGGTGCACTGCTCAACATTTTTATAGCTATTACTATTACCTGCAAAAAATCTGGGGACACAATACAAATATTTATTTGTTAAAACAATGTGATCAAAAGAAGAAAAAAAAAGAAAAAAAAAAACACATGAAAATGGGATTATTATGTACCTTAATTATGGACTGGACTTCTTACTTATGTTATCATCCCCCCTCAGAAACACAAACATAAACAATCTATTGCTGAACAGTATTGTACTGTAGTGGAGTAAAACTAAGTCTAACATCTGCTGCAAGAGGCGTAAAATATCTTTTAAAAAATGTATGTATATATATATATATATATATATATATATATATATATATATATATATATATATATATATATATACACATATGTATATATAAATCTCAGACTGAAGGGGATGAAGTAGTATGGCTAATTAGCTACATTTCTTCTTAAAAATACTTAATCTTATAAACTGGTAAACAGTTTGGAATAATGATTATAGAATCTGTCTAAGTAGAATGAGATGAATAGTGCTTGTAAGCGGGTCAGCTAGAATAAGACAATAGAAATATATCTATTTTTAGAATTAACATGGATGATCTCTGCATGCCAGGATAGATTCTGAGATGTGGGACTTTGCATAGATGGCCATGGATGGGATGTTTGGTCAAGAAGTAGTAGTAGATGCTTCCAGTATAGCCTAACTCTTACTATATTATAACATTTTATCATAAATACTTGTTCAAAAATTTTCCCCTTGCTGTGGAGGAAAACGTGCATAGGGATTTACAGACAGAAATATTACATGCATTATCCCTGCCAAGCGTGGCGGTGACTCTGCTCGACCATGCGTGCCCGCTTCCTGTGGCTCTACCTGGCTTTCTGCCCAATCGACCAAGCCATAATGGGAATGTGAATACTGAGACCCTGAATGACTGGAGATCTGCACGTGTATGTTTTGGCTGTAGGTCAGACTCAGGAAGTATGCCACTATTATTACCCCCGAAAAAAATCTGTGTTTAAGAAAAAGTCACATTGGTTTTCTTCCCTTTGTTTTGTTCCAGTCTCCGTGACGCCTTGCTACAGTATAGCATAATTTTGTTGTGTTTTTTGCTTTTGCTTGTAAGCTTTTTGATGCTTTTCCAGCTCTTATTAGCTATAGTCACAATTCTTACATAATTGATATTACCTAATTGCAATCTTATGAGCTAAATGGTTAGATTCATTTGTTATTATACCACAGCGCTGTTGAATTCTCGATTCGGATCGGTCAGAAAGCATTCATTAATTTTCTATAACAGTAGCACTGGTAGTAGCTTTAAGGCAAATGTTTAAATCAACAGTTGTTCTAATATGTTAATGTTTTTATAGTAACAACATACACAGGGAATTGTATGGCCGACGCTCCACATAAATATATTGAAAACGTGTAACTGTTGATGTAGTGAAGTTTTCTGTGAGATGTTCAGATTTAGCATTTTTGGAAGGAATCTCCAGTGCCAGTGCTTGGTAACAGACGTAGGCAAAGCATTTATTGACTTCCAATTTAAAGGCTGGTGAGTTGAATGACTGTTTATAGCTGCTATAACATAAGTGATCAAAGAAACTAACTTGTTTCATTCCACAATGCTAGTCATAACTATAAATCAATAAAAAGTATGATGTGTCATACATTAATAAATTAGTTTTTGTTGGCGAATCACTGTGGTATAAGAAGCGTACAGGAAGTAAGCTAGTTCAGCCATTTCTCTGGTTGCTGTAAAAGCATCGCGCTGCATATAAATTTTATTGTTACAGTATATTTGTGCCTTCTCACTACCCCTCTCTTTCCGTCAGCATATTAAATCCGTTTTGCTGTCGACTTATATAAGCTGCACTATTACCTAGATGAGCCAGGATAAAATATGAAATCACATCACGAGCACTTTCCATTTACTTTTCATTAGTGCTTATAAACTCCTTATGCTTTCTCAGAGCGGGGGTGGGGGGTGGGGCGTGGTTTAATCTAGTGTGGTTTGGAAACCCCCAGGGATCTGTAGTGTATAGCCAGCAGGTCAGTGATTAAATAGATGTATATTATAAAAAAGTATGATCTAGAATATGCTTTAATTGGAAAACGATAACACCGCTTTGTGTTGAGATGCATCATAGTACCCTGTTGTCCTATAATAGAATGCCTCAAGTGTTTTATACCTTACTTCTCAATTAGTGGCTTTGTCAGGATTTATTACATTAATACAGAATAGTAATTATCCATTTACATTTCCTTCGCTATAGTATGTTGTATATTGTCCAGTAAAGGTTTTGTGTGTTTCAGTAATACACCTTATACATGTTCTTTTCCCTTTGTAAGTTTTTTCACAGACTAAACGTGTTGATAAAAGACCACGTATGTATAATATTAGATTACTGTTATAATCATATTATGAAAGTGGCTTAAAGCGAACAATAAAATACATCCTTCATCTAGGTTGTGTGCGTATGTGCTCCTCCAAACATCAAGCCTCCGTGCCATAAGGGAGCACATGCAAGGGTCAAATTTCATTCAGTGAGGTTATATTTAGGGGGGGTTTTGTTGTGTTTTAGTGTGTTATGGGGGTTGGAAGGCAAACCTGTGGGAATTTCTTTTTCTTTTCTTTTCTTTTCTTCTTCTCCATTGATTGCCTTCATTTCACAAGGACATGCATACAATCTAGTTTACATATGGTCTCTCTCGTCCATGTTTGCATGTTCTGTCTATTGCCGTTTCTTCATCGCTGACTTCGTTTTCTGAATGATGACCAGAGAGAGCCAAAAGCTACAAAAAGCTACAAAAGAGTCTCACAGACCTCAGTGCACCCCTCCTCCCTAAAACACACACGCACACACACGGCACCCCATCATCATTTAGAACAGGGTCAGACTGGGTTATACCATCCACCGCTCAAGGTTTTCATTTGCTTTCCTATTTCTGCAGCCATGATCTACGAGATGTTTTCTGATCATTTTGACTGTCTATGTCTTCCCTTGGTTTTTTTTGTTCAGTCACGTTTCTCTGAATTAGATCCTGTGGTTAATGTTTATTTTGCCGTGGACGTAGTATTCTCCTGAGGATATGTACCCGTCAGCACCTTCGTGATTTGTCTGCATACACAAATAGACGCACTCTATTGAGGAGAGGAACCTTTCACCCCGTGGTGATGTTCCTGAAGGAAATGCAAAATGAACAGCAGTGTTCCAAGCTTAAATAGATTACAAGTAATCTAATGAAGTGCGATGTATTATACTGCCAGTAATGAGAAATGAAGCTCTGCAGACTGCATTATGTGGTAGTTCACCTCACGCAAGCTTTGTTCAAATCTTTAAATAGGACTTCAGAGAGCATTAGAACACGGCCATCGTAAATCTCTGTTCACTCAATAACGTGCATTTACAGTCATTTAGAGTCATTACTGAATTGTTTTCAGTGCAAGATGACTCACAAAGGAGGCCGAACGCAGTCATAATGCCGAGTAGTTGAGGATTAAGGCTCTTGCTCAACCTTCTCTGGCAGTTCTGGGATTTGATCTCACAACCTTCTACTCACTATTAAGCATATCTTATATAATGATTTTAATCGTCTCTACACGACTTTACACTACCATGACCTCCAGTGGCATTTACATCATTTATGTTACCAGACCTTCCTACCTTCACACATTTTTTTTTTAACATTGGGGTACGCTAATATGAGTCATCACTCAAAATACACCAAAAGAGCAGTCTTTTTTTCCTCTTTCCTGGAAACTCCACCCCCTTCCCCCATCTCACGTACTCTCGACTGGGCTCTCGTTTTGAGTTTATATGTAATGAAATAAAAGCTATCAGTGTATGTCACAGCTGACTATATTTATTAGAGATGTCACTGAAAATCTTTGGCCAAAACGGAATGAAAGAGAAAAAAAGCAGAGAAAAAAACTGACCTACACTTAACACTTGGTGATGATGATAATTAGAAAGTGATTACATACGTTGGTCTTTTCTGCTCCCCTGACAGGTTTATCGCATTCAAACCCTTTGCAGCAAATCAACATAAAAATAGTACTATGTTTTCTTTTTGTTGTTTTTTTACTGTTAATCGCCTAAAATGCAAGTGTCTAGCAGCGTCCTGCAGTTTAGTGTCGAGAATAGATTAATATTTGGTGCTATCCATAATTCCCTCTATATTAACCAGAGCCTCGATTCTCATCTGAAGAGAAGTAGCCTGTATAGAATGATGCTGCCACCACCGTGCTTTATATCTTCTTTGTGTGCCAGACATAATCTTTGTAAGAATTAAATAGACCATAAGACATTTTGCCACATGGTTTGGAGTGATCTAGTTGGGCTTGGATGTTTGTTTTTTTCCCATACATGAAGAATATGAGAAATCCTTTGTGCCAGATAGTTCTTCTGCTCCTTTTATTGTTGCTGCAGGTTTCTTGGCAGCCTCCCTGATAAGAATTTGTCTTGTTCTTTTGAAAATGTACTGTTATGTTTTTTTTTTTTTTTTACTGTTTTATTACCATATTATTTTTTGCAGAATCGCCTTAAATGACACCATCCACCTATGTTTCCATGATTGCCACTGCCTGTAAGCAGTTCCTGACTGCAATGCACTCTCCGTCCTATACACCTATAAACCTGAAATGAAATGGTGAAAAAGCTATAAAAAAAAATAATAAAATAAAATAAAAAAGCCTTTTTATCACTTCTGGACTATTAAATGATTTTAATAATCTGGAATTACACCATGAACATGTTTCATTTTCTTTTCATTAGTGCTTATAAGCTCCTTGTGCTTTGTCAGAGTGGGGTGTTTGATCTAGGGTGATTTGGAAACCCACAGGGATCTGTAATATATAGCCAGAAGGTTAGTGAGTTAATATTCTTTGCATGTTTAATTGTGTTGGGTGGTGGAAATCATGATCAACGTTTACATAATTATATTATAAATGCAAAAAAAAAGAAAGTTGTGTGCCTCCATCTTGCTGAATAATGCAGTATTGAAAATCATGCAGCATTTGAAAGTGCTGAATAAACCAGGGCAGCTGTCATAATCTCTGCCCAAGCATCTCATCATGACAGAGATTAGTTAAGTGTGTGTGTGTGTGTTTGTGTGTGTGTGTGTGTGTGTGTGTGTGTGTGTGTGTGTGTCTGCATGGACAGTTTCATGCTTCTCAACCCTGTGCTTATAGCTTTATGCACCCTAGTTGTTATGGCTCCCACCAAACCTCAACCATCAACACCCCAAAAAGACAGTGGAATATGACCTTCTTATCCACAGTGAGTGTCTTTCTTTAAAAGTTGCTCTGTCTGTACCATGCTCATATTCAGGCATGGCTGTTCTTCATCACCATATAGCATGTAAGAACAAGCGCAGTCTCTGTATCTGACTGATGTCAGAGTGCCGCAGAGAAAGAGTCGAATACATGACCAGTATCAGAGTTTCTTCTGACATTCACACACACACACACACACAACAGTAACTGTATGAGCTCACAAACAGAATGATGAATACTAGCAGCTCTGCAGTCAAATCAAATGGTACGAGTCAAGATGTTATCAGGGAGATAGATCAGACATTATTTATGCTACTGCATGTGGTCCGATAACTCTGGTAAATCTTCCCACAAGCAAATCATATGGTGCATATGAATTTATGAAAGGAAGAGGCAAGAAAAGGAAGAGAGTGAGAAAAGCAGCAGTGTAAAAATCACACACAGCATCTTTGAGTTATCTTCATTCTTGCTAGAAATAATGCAATGCATGCTGTTTTTTCTTCATCTCTAAAAACTTGTTAACATCAGGTTTGTTGTTTCAGTGGGAAGCAAAGGCCGTAACGTAAATCAAAGACACCGCTGTTTTGATGCGAATGTATTCACAGATGTAAGAAAAGGAGGGAATCTTGTGTGCATATCCTTCTTCAAGTCATCCCTCAGGTTTTTGATAGGATTTAGATCTGGGCTCTGACCGGGCCATTCCAAAACATTGATCTTCGCCTTCTGAAGCCATTCCTTTGTTGACTTCAGTCGGTGCTTTTGGTTGTTACTGTTCTGGAATGTGAAATTTTTATCATTTTCGACTGTGGCCTGCGGTTTTATGCCAAGATAGATTGGTATTTGTAGCTATCCATGATTCCCGCTATCTTGACTAGAGCCCCAATTCCCAGCTGAGGAGAAGCAGCCGCATAGCATGATGCTGCCACCACCATGCTTCGCTGTGGATGACAAAATGTCTTGTTTTAGAACCAAACTATTTTTTTTCTTAGAATTATGCCCAAAAAGTTTTGCCTTGCTCTCATCAGCACATTTGGTCTCATAACACATAGTTTGGGGTAATTTAGGTGGGCTTGGATGTTTTGTTTTGTTTTTTCGTGATAAAAATACAGGCTACCCTATAGTCCATACATGAAGAATACCAGAGATTGTTGTGACATGCAGAGAGTAATCAGTACTTGCCAGATTGTCTCTTGACAGCCTCCCTGATAAGTTTCTGTCTTGTCCTTTCATCTGTATTGGATGGACGGCCTGTTCTTGGTAATGTCACTGTGGTGCCCAATTTTTTAACTTGTTAATGATGATCTTCACAGTGTTCCATGGTACATCTAATGTTATGCGAATTATTTTGTTCCCCTCTACTGATTGATACCTTTCGACAATGAGATCAAGTATATGCTTTACAAGAACTTTGCACACCATGACACCAGCAGTTGAATGAAACCAAGAAGACGTCAAGAAAATCCTACAGAAACAGCTGATCTTTATTTTGCGTTAATCAGAATCACTTCATTCATGACAGGTTGGAAGATTGGACATGATTTATCTTGGTTTAATTTTTTACATCCCCAAAAAAATGCAATTTTTACAGGGATGTTTATATCAAGTTAATAAGGCTGACATGATTAACTTGATGCAGTATATTCTTGTAAAGAGATGATGTCATTCCTTATCTGCCAATCTCACATCTAATCTGGTTCTCTTTCGTGAATTCCTGAGCAATTAGTAGAGAACGGGACGGAGCGAGAGAGAGAGAGAGAGAGAGAGAGAGAGAGAGAGAGAGAGAGAGAGAGAGACTCACATAAAATGCTTATTCACTGGTGGAAAACTTGCTGCCTTACTTCTAACTGTTACAAAGCACTGACACTGGAAACTTCTTCCGAAAATGATCAATAAACATCTCTTTACAGAAAACCATATCAATGACTATTCTTTAATAAATCTATAACAACACCTTTTAAAAACGTGTATATTATTAGACTTTGAGTATGTGGTTGATACATGGCCCTGAGAATTAGATGTTACTATAGAAACAATAAGCAATAAGAAGCAATAAGAAGTAGCACATTAATATAAATATAGCTTAGAGATTTTTTTTTTTTTTACGCTTTCTGTGTAATAACCATATTTAGTATTTAGGGGAAAGGGTGTACATTGGCGGCACTCTGCAATGATTTTGTTAATAAACAGAATGACGCAAATCCTGTGTCTCATTTTCTATCTTGAGAAAAAAAAAGATCTGTTTCCTGCTCCTCCCATCCTCAGAGACAAGGCTTCCTCCTGGGATTCATCTTATGCCATTCAAAATGCGCTGATGCTGTTGTGTGCTGAGTGACCAGTGAGTCTGGCTCTATGTTTATGATTGTATCAAGAAGGCTAAAATATGCCACAGCATTTCTATTTTTATGACCATTAACGCAGGTGAAGGGGAATGTAAATGTGGGAGGGTTTGAATGAATACAGCAGCGAGATTTGTGGTTAGATGTCCAATTAGATTAGCTCCTCTTTTTTTTTTTTAAAACATATGAATAAATATTATAGGTTTTACGTCTATGTATAGTTTTAGACATCACTTACACTTGTGTACCTTGATTGACGTCACCTTGATTGAATGATGTGTGCCAGTACGTTGCATTTTGACCAAATCTTTTCCTAGAACACCATGGGTGTGTCTAGATCACCTCCCTAGCTCCCTAGGTCATGAATCAGTATATTGTGTACATGAGTTTGGACACTGGTAAGGACCCTGGCTCATTAGACATTGGGACATTGATAAATCAATTTCTGGCAACATAACTACTATAAATTTTTTTAGCTTAATCTCACATATTTCTGTCATGGTAAGTCAAGCAGGATCTTAGGCAAGCTAGTGGATTTAAAAAAAAATAATCATTAAACACTTAAAAGTCATTAGACTCAAACAAACTGTATATAGAATGTCAAATGCTAACGTAAGTAATCATTTGAGAGCTACAACAATGATAACAAACTACTTACAATTGTAAACGAAGTTGGCTGAGAGTTCGTCCGCCTCAGAAAACATCATGATATCATTTCCAGTTAGGAAACATAGTGAGCATCGATGCTCCCTGGTTTTTGCAGTGCATTGTGGGATTTTTCATGGCGTGAATGTTCCGGTGTACTGGAAGGATTTCGTGATTGACAGCCCTTAAAATGGCCGACTCCCTGAGCAGTGCCCTGACTACTAGGGAGCTGATTGAGACACACCACAAAAGGTTTTATTCCTTTTATACCACAGCAATGTACCATCGATTAAGTTTTTATTATTATTATTGAGGAACACATACTTTTTATCTATTTCTACGTACAATTAATATTGTGGAACATATGTGAAATAAGCTAGTTTGCGTTATGTTTTACATTATAACAGCTATAAACAGTCTCACAAGCCTGTCTTGTTCTTCTCTCTCTCTCTCTCTCTCTCTCTCTTCCTCTCTATCGCTCTCTTTAAGGTAATATATGTCCAAAAATCTATGCCAGAAAATGTAACAATTTTGTTTGCACTAAGCAAGGATGAGAAAGTAATGCACATGCAATTTGGAACCAAAATGCTTTTGGAAATCTCACTGCACTGGCACATTTTTAAATACACATACCTTGTGTTGGACTAACCACATCTGCTCATACTCTTTTATTTCTGTCCACAAAAATAGTGACTGGGAGAACAGCAAGGCACTGGCTTATACCCAATAAAATAATCAGTACACTGCTGTTATATCACTTATAACATTTCGCAGTACAACACACCCAGATTTCAATTTCTATACACGTAAACCACGACTTTTTCATAAAGACGAAAAGCTTTCTGAATTTCGTCTGCACTCTATCAATAAGCTGTATCTTTTTCATACGTACAACACAAAAGCCCGACCATGCTTAGTTTGCGAAACTTAAGCCACATGTTCATGCTCAGAACAGGAAGTCAAGCTCATTTAGACAGGTTAGACAGCATTAGTCTCATGCAATCGGTGATCACAACTCGTCTTGTGAATCTTAACCACAGGATGTGATGTGTCTTGAAGCAAGATGATTATGATAAACTGAAGAAGAGGTGAAGAGCACAGTGTCGGATATGAGCTGACTTTGATTGAGCACACCAGCCAGTGATATTAATACACAAAAGGAATGCACTGAACAAACCGTGTACCATTTTCTTGGATTCGGGAGATCAGAGATCAGAGAGATGGTGCAGATTATGAGAGAGTCTCAGATACGATCTAAACATGTACACTGAAACGTGTCACTCCTTATTTGTATTCAGAATCCAGTCATAAAGTATGCAGTTTCAGAATGAAAGAGCAAAACTAACCAAAGCTGCACACTGAATTAAAGTCATAAATGACGCACAAGGGCATGAGGTAGAACGTTATTTTTTTTTTTATCCTTTCCCAGTTCTAAGAAAGCAAAGCATCAGATGAAATTTGCAATATGCATGAGCTGTATCATTGCCACGTCCGCGTCCGTAAGACCTCATTCAGGAAGGCTAGAGCCAGCGTTTTATGTAACTATACAAAATAGCTTGACCACACGCATTGTTATTGTTTTAACTCTTTTGAAGATTTTCATTTCCAATCATTTCCATTATATTTAGTCTTAAAAGCACACGTAAAAGATAATTGTAATGTCTATGAAAAGTTCAGACACAACAAAATGGGAGACAGTTAAGCCTCATAAGTCATCTGTTTGTAATCGACACTTTAGAACTAAAACAAAAGATCACACAGGACCTTACATGGTCAGTGTTTTTCACACTACGTCTGATCCGATCGTGTCTTTGTAGATCAGCATCTCTGCTTTGTTCTTTTCAAGATACAGCCGGACCCAGTACGAAATCGTTCACCTCGTGAGCTGAAACAGCACGAGTGTAAAGTCCAGCTCACCATACAGTCCTCACTCGGCCAGTTAAAAATACAATCCTGTTATAACTGTCGTCACGTCTCTTTTCCTGAAGGCTTTGATGCCTGTTCGGTCAGTTACTGCTCAAGCCAGGGTTCCTTTTCTCCTCTTCTCTGTCAATGACATGAGCAGACATTTGTCTTTCAGAGCGGCTGTCTCTGGATAGCACTAAAGAGAAAAAGACGTTATATCCTGTACCGTGCGTTGACGTTTAAATTCTGGCCAGGTGTATTAGTCTTCAGACTTTTTTATGTGGGGTCACTTGATTTATAAATGGGTTCTCTCTTCTATTCCGCTCTATTCTTTTATTTGATTTGATTTACTAGTTTACTAAATTTGTATTATGAATGTCAAACTAATTATGATGACGTTTTGTGTGCTGCTATTGTAAATGTTAGTGCACAGAAACAAGCCACATTTAAGTAAATTTAATGTACAATTTTTGACTTTTTCCCTATCTTGACACGCAGTACTTGTGTAGGAGTTGAGCAATAAAAAGGACAAATTTCTCCATTCATCTAGAGTAACTCTGTTAGTTCCTTTGACTAGCTCATTGAGTGACCCTGCCTTGGTGGAATAACAGAAGTCAAGACGTGCTTATCCTACACAGGGTTGTGGGGAGCCTGGAGCCTATCCCAGGGGACTCAGGGGTCAATGCGGGAGACACCCTGGATGCGGTGCCAACCAATTGCAGAGCATAATCGCACTTCCATGAACACACAAAGGACAATTTGAGAATCAGCCTATAACGCATGTGTTTGGACTGGGGGAGGAACATGCGAACTCCGCACACACAGGGCCGCGACGGGATTCAAACCCCCAACCCGACCCTGGACGTGCGAGACAAATGTGCTAACGACTAAGCCACTGTACCCCCCAGAAGAAAATGGATTTACAAGCGGGACAGTAAATAATAAAGAGAAACCAAAAATGCCAAGGGCTGGCGTCACCCAAAAAAGTTTGTCTGAGTGTACGGAAGTTTAGACTGAGTGTGTTAGGCCTGTCCGAACGCACGTACAGTGTGAATGGTGTTTGAATTTTTCATAATATATTCATATTTGAATCTACAACCGTACTTTTTGTCTATTTTGTCTAAACATTTCCTAAACTTCATGGCATCTCATATTTTAAACCATGTATCGATTTTCTATCTAGGCACTTCCTGATGTAGTCATTCTTTTTCTGAGGCTAAATCATAAACCATGTTCGGTTGATTCTGCAACTTCACCACATTATGTTATTATTTGAATTGGTCATAAGGTGTTGATTCATTTCTGACAGTAGTTTTCTGACTACATGGTAAATCACGGGTCTATATTAATGCACTCTCTCTTGTAGCTTAACGTTTCTATAGTAACAGCTCCTCAGATTGTGAGCCTAATTTTAAAAACAATATCATTGTTGACATTGATGAAGTTTTCCTTAAGGTGTTTATTTAACATTTTTGGAAGGGGTCTCCAGTGTCAGAGCTTTGTAACTATCAGAGCTTTGTAACACTGTAATGTTTCAGACCCGGTCCAAAGTCTTCAGGACTTC
This sequence comes from Ictalurus punctatus, assembly GCF_001660625.3. NCBI lineage: Eukaryota > Metazoa > Chordata > Actinopteri > Siluriformes > Ictaluridae > Ictalurus > Ictalurus punctatus. The sequence continues at coordinate 5,807,465 of NC_030435.2, forward strand.
TGTGGGACGTTCACATGCAGATGCATAAATATTAGTGGTACGCACAAACATGTGCGTAAACATATGACACACACGTTTACCATTTACATACAGCATTTAGTTGACACCCTTATGCAGAGTGACTTACACAAGCACTTTGTAGTCTATCAGAAACATCCAGTTCAATAGGTCTCTCTCACACACACACACACACACACACACACACACACACACACACACACACTGCATCATCTTAAGTTAACTGTGAGCCCATTTTGTGGTGATTGGGCTTGTGATGATGTCACTTGTGTTAGTACACTCACAACAAGGGAATATTGTGACAGGAATTTCTGTGTGTGTGTGTGTGTGTGTGTGTGTGTGTGTGTGTGTGTGTGTGTGTGCATGAATGACAGAGGACTGAATTGCTCCAGTGTTTGAATGCTGTGTGATCTCAGAGAGAGATTTGGTGCTCTCTCATGCCTCTTCACTGCTCTCGCATATGTTGAGTGTGTGTGTGTGTGTGTGTGTGCATGTGTGTGTGTTTGCTTTCGTTAATAGGTTGTAATAAAAATGTATATTTTGTTCAGTGTGGCTGTTTTTACTGTTAGTAGTCCTCTATTTCCTGTGTCCCGTCTCACACTGCAGCTTGTGTTGTGTGTTTAATATGTGTGTGTGTGTGTGTGTGTGTGTGTATGTGTGTGTGCCTCTGTTTGACTCTGTATATCCTGGGGGATGCAAACTTGTACATGCTAATCCCTGTTACAGACTGCTGTGTGTTTCTGTGTGACACTTTCCTCACGACTGTGTGTGGCAGATTTACGGATTAACGCACGGATTCTGACAGACAGCAGGTTTAAAGCTTGTGATGATTATTCTAAAACAAGATGAGGACTCCAGTGAGGACAAACAACACTCAAATGCACATTTACTAACAGAACTGAAAGATTCTCTCTTTTTTTTATTCCACATGACTTTGACCTCATGTAGAAGCCATGAGGCCACACACACTCACACACACACACACACACACACACACACACACCTACACTTCACCATGAGTACTGTGCTTTGTCCTCATGTTCGCTTTCACAATAGCTAAAGTGGCTTCACAGGCTGAAGTGGTCTGTTGTACTCAGGGATGCCTGTTCCATCAAAATCAAGCTTTTACACTGATGAAACAAAGAACATTCCCTTAAGCTCCTCGACTGTCTTTCACCACTCTATTTTTCCTACACGCACACACACACACACACACACACACACACACACACACACACACACATTTATTTCATCATGCTTGTATTGAATTGTTGCAAGTACTGATACTATGTAATATGTAAGTAATAAAATAACACAATCTGCGTTGTAATAGGAAAATAATCGATGCTGGTTTTGGCACGTCATAATTTTTATCCATTTATAGTTACGTTTACTGTTCTGGGATGTCTGCAAAACAAGTTAGTTAATGTTATTGCTTATATTATAGCAGATTACATTATGTACATTACTTGCGTTATAGTAATTTCCTCACTATTTTTTTTTCTCTTGAAGTAAGATGATAAAATGCAGGTTGTTATGTTATAGAGAAAGTCTAAAATGCTTAATTCCCGTGTCAGAAAACATACAGCTTTACCTCTTACTTGTAATTACAAAGCACTGGAGACTCACACATGTCTGAGTGTAGATATATATATATATATATATATATATATATATATATATATATATATATATATATATATATATATATTAATTTATTTGTGTGGAGCGTCCAGCATAAAATACTGTCTCGCACTTCTGGAATTTGGGGTTCTCCCCGTGCTTTGGGGGTTTCCTTGAGGTACTCCGGTTGCCTCCCCCAGTCCAAAGCCATACACTGTAGGCTGATTGGTGTTTCCAAATTGTCTGTATTGTGTGAGTGTGAGTGATTGTACCCTGCGATGGAGTGGCACCCTGTCCAGGGTGTCCCCTGCCTTCTGACCCTAGTTCCCTGGGATGTGCTCCAGGCTCCCCGTGACCCTGTGTAGGATAACGGGTATGGAAAATGTATGGATTATTGAGAGAACTGCTGTTACAGAAAAACAAATCAGTCAGGGCTTATGGAAGGTTGAGATACTGAGATCACCGAGTGTGTTTGACATGAGTACAGTTTAACCAAGAACTGCCCTGTGTGTGTGTGTGTGTGTGTGTGTGTGTGTGTGTGTTATTTAGGGGGGATCTAAGTAGTGTATTAATAGTCTTACAGTCTCATAGCGCTCTTTAAACAAATTCCTCCGTTCTCTAAGGGCTCGCTGCATTCCTGAGCAGGAGGGCTCAATACGCTACTACTGCCATTCCTCCCCCATTTGTAGCCATTCTGGTGAATTTGTCACAAAACACACACATTTTAACATACTCCCACACACCCAACCATGCTGATTTATACCACCGTATGGTTGAATTATCATGTGACTTAAAAAAAAAATCCAAGCTGCTCTTAAATTTGGTAAAATTGGGTGCTTCTTTGGGTAGAATGAATTTTACGGTTCTTCCTATCCATCTTTCCCTCCCTTGCACTCTTGCTCTCGGCTGTTCCAAGGTTAAACTGATAGTTCAGGGGAAATGTCTCGCACCTGCGGTTTTGATGTCAAGGTCAAAGCCGAGCCTGACGACACACTGCGCCACATGATGAAAAGCAGGCCAGTGTGCAGAGAGACAGACTGTGTGTGTGTGTGTGTGTGTGTGTGTTTGTGTGTGTTTGTGTGGAGAAGATGGAGCTATGCCCAGTTATACCAACATATGGGAAATACAGGGGAATAGCTGTACAGACGCACACTGACATGGTTTCTATCTTGTGTGTGTATGTGGGTCAGTGTGTGTTTGTGTGTTTCCAATGAGTGGGGAGAGACTTACAGAAATATACTGTAGACTTTGCCCAAATTTGATGTGCCATTTAATTTTATAAAGATCAGTATGGCTGCATCGTAATGGCTAAAACAAGAATATCACAGTTATTTTCCTTAATATTGAAACAATTGTTTAAAACAATTATTATTATTATTATTATTATTATTAGGCTTTATTTATCATTTTAAACAAACAGAAAGCAGCCTTCTTACACAATGTACATTAAATGCTTATATTAGTTCAAATATATCAACCTTTGAACCAAAATAATCATTTAAATACATTAAAAATGTTATGGTCACGCAAAATTTTAAGTTGCGCAATACCTGAAAATGATCATTTATTAAAATAACAGCATATCCTGAACTGTTTTTTTTTTTTTTGTTACGTGAAAGTAATTTGCCAATGATTATAGTTTTAATTGGTTAATGAACAAAGCATATGATTTTATATATTTATAATTACAGTTAATGTTGTAGATTGGCTAAGAAACAAGCTTCTATCATCAGTTGCATAATAGCAGCTACAACAAGTCATTCTCTCACCAGTCACTTCATTCTCTTGAATCTGATAAGATCAAAATAAAAATTAAAAAACGCAGCTCGTCATGTTACGAAGAAACCACAGCACACAAATTCCCCTGTCTTCAAAACTTGTTGAAAAATGTTCAATAAATATCTCTTTAAAAATATTCCCACCATATCAACAATGATAGATTTTTCTTTGTTAAATAACGGCAAAAATCCTTTTATTAATATTAGCATTAGATTATTCAGTTGCTATAGAAACCCCTAATATAAACCTGTGATTTGAATTACAGCTGGAACTATTGTCCGGTCCTTCCAGGATTTTGCGGAATGAACGCAAATATCTGCAGGAACTTGACATTTTTTCAAATTTACCGCAGGTTTGGGCCAAGACGTGTCATGTGACGTCATCACGACGCGCATTCAGCCAAAGCCCTCTTCGATTCACATCCGTCGAATATGAGTACAACTAAAAAGGTCTTGTTTACCAACAAACATCACTGCGAAAGAGCGTGCAAAAATGCTTAATTTTGCTGTGGGTTTTTTTTTAGAAATTTGTGGAGTTTTTTGTGCTATTTGCGGAAAACTATTTGAATTGGCTAGATTGTTATCGCACAAAATAGTTTTGCACCGTCTTTCGCAAAGATGTTTTTTGGTAAATGAGACATTTTTGCTGTACTCATGTCCGACGCATGTGAATCGAAGGGGACTTTGGCTGAATGCGTGTTGTGGTGACATCACGTGACGCATCTTGGCCCAAATCTGTGGAAAAATGGCAAGCTCCTGCGAATATCGCGAAGTTTCCTTGATTTTGCGTTCATTTCTGTGATTGTCGAAATCGTGGAGGGACCGGTTGTTGAAAATAAATCAATACGTTTGAGAATTCTCTAGTATACATTTAATAAATTAAAGAAAGCGCAAATCTGTTCATTGTGATTAATATGACTGAATTAAAGTCATCCTTGGTGCCTCACCCATGGTGGTCAGATTTATAGCTTACAGTACAGCTCACGCCTGATGCATTTTCCAGACTCCAGACTAGTCTTTTATATTTCACTTAATACACTGACATACCACACAGGAGAGGTGCACTATAAATCAAATCATATAAGAGAACACGAACTGCTGAATTCAGTGTACAGTGAACATGAAATGCACCCTTGACTCGCAGAGATCACTCTATATGGATGATGTGTAATGTGAAAATTGATCACTATGTTTGATCAGGGCTGTGTCTAGCATGCAATGCTCTCAGATCTGCACTGTGGCGCTGAGACACGGACATTGGAGTAGCAGTAAATGACCTGGACTAGAGTATAAGCTTTAGTGTGCTAATACACACAGGCCTACAGGGCATTGGCTGCACATGGGCATCTAGGTGGGGGCACCATCTGCCTGTTCTCTATCACTGGGTCAGCGTTAATCTTTCATACGTACACATTCACAGCATTAAAACACTCGAAAATGCCTCAAGAGCTTCTATAATAAGCAACACTTACTGGGGTTGGCTGGTCAGATATAAAAGATACTGTGTATCACAGACTGTGTGCGTGTGTAGAGCGCTCTCTGCAAGCCTTAAACACAAGCAGGAGTCGCCTTAAGAAATCGATCGATGAGATATAACCTGCATTGGTATGTTAATTTGTACAGTCTGCGTGTTGGACGTACGCGAGTGCATGTTGCAATCATGCCGTGTGTCTTGCTCTCCCATAAGCCCTTCGTACAAACAAACAGATTACAGATTATAAACATTTCCAGTGCCTCAACCATCCTCACTCCCTGCCAGTAGACAACAGCGGCTGCAACGCCAATCAGTGCCACCTGGGAAACGGATTCGAAAGAACGCTAAGCAAATCTTTTCAGACGTTACGCTAACAATACGACGGGCGAAAAGGAATGTTGTGTTGCGTAAAGGTCTGCTTTTGGAAAAGGTTTGCGTATAGCTTGAGGGTTTGTGTGTATGCATGCGTTAGACTCTTGTCTGAGGATCTTTTGGCAGTCGGTGCGCCATGTTGGCGAGCACTTTAGCGTGGATCTGTTAAAAGAATGAAAGCTAAAGGGAGGGGGTCAGATGAGGGAGGCCAAGAGGAAAAATATAAAGGGAAAGGAAAGGAAGAAAATAATGTATCCCAAGGAAGCCATAAGGAAAAGTCTTCAGTGCAGCTGTGTCAACCCCAAGGGCACGCTCAATCTCAGAAAGGGTTCTCTAGAGGTTGTGGAGCTAAACTCCACTATGAGGTTCTGGATAGATTCGACGACTTGGATTTTGTACTGTATCTGGTAGAATAGGAGATGGGAGATGAAGGATGGAGGATGTTGATTGGTTGGTATTGCTGGATTTGATCAGTTGGACTGGTGCTTGGAGATTCTGTCGGGGGGGTTTACTGGGTTTATGCTGTGGTTTTCTCTGCATCCAAATGTTGATGCTTGTAGTCTGGATTGTGAGAAGCACAGAGAAGTCTTGGATGTTTGCAGGGCGCCAGGTTGGCGCTCGTATCCATGTGAGAAAGTGTTCTGTACTGCTCTTGGATGAGACACACACTGTCAATCCTGTAGACTCTCATCACTTTCATTACTGTCTACATATAATGAAAAAAGATAATGTTTGACTTAAATGTTGAAAGTTGATGGTGCATAATAGTCGATTAGGTGTCAGGGTTTAACCTTGATACCTGTGAGCGTAGAGGGACGGTCGAATTGCTGCCAAAATGATGAGCTAGTTAGTTCGCACAGCTACATTTTCCAGACGTTATTCTGGATACATTCACCAGAATTATTGGCACACTTCATAAAACTGACTTAAACAATAGGAGAAACTATTTATCTTTGTTCTAACAAAAAAAAAACATTTTTATTGGAGCTAATTTTTTAATTAATAGTATTTTCTCTCAAATGTATACATGCAAAAATTTTTACACCCCTTAGCCACAGTGGTAATGTGCCCATGCTCCAATCATGACATGTTTGTGTTTTTGCTTCCTGGACATGTCTCCACGCTCTGTTTTGTCATTGGTCCATTTCCCCATTGCGTTTATTTGTTTTTAGTTTAGCCTTTGATTAGTCTTTCTATAAATAGCCATCTATGTGTTTGTATCGCTGCCTAGTCTTGTCCAGTAAATAATGCTGTAGCGAGCCAGTGTTTTCCATGGGCCGTTACTTTTGTTGTTAATACGGATGATCCTATTCTGATATTGCCTGCCTGTATTTTGACCATTGCTCTGGACTATGGAGATGATTTGTGGATTACTATAAATAAACAAGCCACTTACGTTACACACTTACATTACACTGCTTCTAAGTACCGCATGTTACAGGTAATTGTTGAAAAACTTTTTCCTCTCAGGCCCCTTTAATCATTTTTTTCCCCAGAGGTATAAATATGAGTTTGCACACATGTAAAAAAAAGAAAAAAAAAGAAAAAAAAAAGAACTTGAGACAGACAGTTGTTGACCTGCACAAATCAAGTAATGGATGTTAAAACAGTTAAAAATACCATTAAGCACAATTAGGGCCATATAAAAAAATTCACATCGGCCCCCTTACACAGTGAGGAAGATCGTGAAGGAAGAGAGAAAAAAATCTCAATGATGATGGTTTTAGAATTGCACAGTTTACATTTACAGCATTTTGGCAGACACTCGTATCAAGAGCGACTTACATTTTTCTCATTTATACAACTGAGCAGTTGAGCGTTAAGGGTCTTGCCCAAGGGCCCAACAGTGGTAGCTTGGCAGTGCTGGGGCTTAAACTCCTGACCATCTGATTAGCAACGCAGAGCCTTTAACCACCGAGCCACTACGCCACATTGCAAAAAAGAAAGATACCTCTACAAACTCATTGCAGGTTTCACTGAGATATGAACTCAGATCACTGGATTCAGAGTCCACAGTGCTGACCATTACAACATGGAACCAAGCTGCAACCAAGTTTAGTTAAGATAAACCTTTATTTGTCAGAAATGCTGTACTGTATTTATACCGTGTAGCTTGTTAGGAAGCTGGGGTCCACCATGATGGGTGAAAAAGCACCCCTGAATGAAAAAGGTCTAAGGGCTCAACAGTGGCAGCTTGGCAGCACTGGAGCTTGAACCCCTGACCTTCTGATCAGTAACCCACACCCTTTAAGCTTTGATCCACCACTGCCCTCATTTAAGGGGTTGACACGTTTCTATTAAATGCCACATTCATACTGTAACAACCTGCTGGAAGCATTGCAAAGAAGATGTTTTCCTCAGAGCAGCTCAAAAAATACAGCATCTGGAGTTCACCAAGTATCTTTGGAATGACAACGGGCTTTGTGTGATGTGGTCAGATGGCAAAGCCAGTTCAATCGTGGCCGGCCAGTCCAAGAGAGCAAAATTTTCCATGATATCTGGGAGGGACAGGTGGCATACTCAGCAACAGTAGCCAATCGTGGGTGTCATGTATGTCATGGAGCGGCTGTGGCTCAGGTGGTAGAGCGGGTTGTCCACTAATCGTAGGGTTGGCGGTTCGATTCCCGGCCCACATGCCAAAGTGTCCTTGGGCAAGACACCGAACCCCAAGTTAGCGCCTTGCATGGCAGCTCTGCTACCATTGGTGTGTGAGTGTGTGTGTGAATGGGTGAATGAGATACAGTGTAAAACGCTTTGGATAATAGCGCTATATAAGTGCAGACATAAAAGACATAAATGTATGTGGAAGAGGGTAGATAGCGCATGCTTCCTAGTGTATTACGCTGCCCTCTGATGCAATATGTGCAGCAGTTCAAAAAGTTGTGGTTCACGTGTCTCACAGGAAGTAGGTCTTAGCATTCACCCTCCCTGTTTAGTAGCTGTTGTATTATAGGCAGTCCCTCCAGGATTTCGCGATCGGAGAAATGAATGCAAAATCAATCAAACTCCGCAATCTTCGCAGGAGCTTAAATTTTTCTAAATTGCAGCAGATTTTCCACAGATTTGGGCCAAGACGCGTCATGTGACGTCATCACAATGCGAATTCAGCCAAAGCCCTCTTTGATTCACATGCATCGAACATGAGTACAGTACAGCTAAAAGGTCTCATTTACCAAAAAACGCTCAGCAAGTTGCATTACAAATGTTGGAAAAAGCCGCGGCAAAATCAAGCATTTTTGGACGCAACAATCACAAAAAAACTCCCAAAGGAAATTAAGGACAAAATGTAGGGGGAAATACAAAATAAACTGCACTTAAAAAAATAAACGTGTCATTCTTTATTAATGTTAGCTAAATACTTTTCTTTCCCAAGTGTAGCTAAATGCAATGTATCAGACATGATTTAAGGTAAATGCATCAACCTTTCACAGCGTCAGCTATTTTCATTATGTTAGTACTGTATGGTATAAAAGGTACCTGGAAGATAAATGCATATTTGTGTTTTTATAGTGGGAGAATGATTTGACTGACATGTTTAGTAGTCACTTGGCTGGAACCTAGAGGAATTGCTCCGGAACAAGAGTTCACTTTCCAGATTCTCCTGATTATCCCTGTACTGCTGAACGCACACATATACACACATAACACACATTCACTCTCTCTCTCTCTTTCTGTATTTCATTTGCTCTATTCCCCATTCCCCCTTTCCCCTTCATGTACTGCTTTTATCTTTTCTCAGTCTGTTTCGTAAATCTCTCTCTCTCTCTCTCTCTCTCTCTCTCTCTCTCTCTCTCTCTCTTCCTTACTGCCGTCTCAGCGTTTCTCCTTTTCTCCTTCCCCGTCCCCACTGGGTTCCCTCTTTCATAGCAACAATGGCCATGTGCCCAATTGCAGCCGTCAGCTTGATTTTCAGTCTGGATCTAATTACCCAATTCCAAGAGTCAAAGAAGGACACAAAAGCTCTGCTAGTAACAAGCGTGCCTCTTTTTTTTCACCATCTCCATCCTCTGGTTGGAGCTCATTGGTTGCTTGAAAGTAGATAACTCGTGTAATTTAAGACGTAACTAACAGCGAAAAGTTGCCTGTTAAACAAGATTGCTTTAACCCAAGCACCGAAAGTCATTTAGCTCTAAAAACCAATTCCGATCTCGTTAGGAAGACAGATGGCAAGAGATCACATGTTGTTTAAGTAGCACCATAAATCACCGGTTGGATTTTTTGGTCATATAAAATCGAGCAGTGGCTGAATTGCGGTTCTTATAAAGTATCTCACAGTTAATAGATCTTTCTGAGCGGTACAGTTCCCATTGGCTATGTTTTTGGCTATTGTACACAAGCCAGGTAATTAATAGAGATCATATATTAGGTTGAGGAACAGTTGAGGGAAAATTCAGTCCAGAAAGAATGAAATAGGAGCGAGTACTGTGACTGAAATGAAAGAAAACAGGGGAATTTTTTTTTTGTTGTTGTTGTTTTTTTGCAAAAGAGGCAGAGAGTGTGTTTTTATCTGATCAAGGGAGCGTTATGACTGTATGTGAAGGTCATATATGAGAAGGTGTGAATAAAGTCACAGTTTGAGTGAGAAAATAGGCTTTATATATATATATAACGCAGCCAGACATATGCAGTGCTTTTGGTACAAGTGAGTTGCCATTGGCGTAAAATGTCATGTGTCATGTGACTCTGAGGTCAGAGATGTCTGCACATGGGCCGAAGGATGAATGGTGTTTGTGTGATTTTAACACCCCCCCCCCTTATTCTTCTTCTGTATTTCTCCTTCTTCCTTCTCCCTCTTTCTTTCTATCAAAAGATGATGAAAGCACAAGGACCTCTGTGTGGATTCAAAGGCTTCTGCAATCAAAAGTCAGTGTTTTTGTTGTAATGGGTATTTCGATTCCTAGCGCTTCGTTCATTTTCATTTCTTTCTTAGTTTGTAACTACGCTTATTCCGGTTTGGCATTGAAGACATAGATGTTCTCCTCAATTCACTGATCTGGAGAGATGCAAGAGGAAGAAGGAAGCTCTTGACATCCTCCATTTTGTGTGTAAATCCCCCCAGGACTTTTATTTCCTCACTAAAGACACTTTAATAACTTCCTTTCATAAACAAACTCTTGCTGAGCCAGCCATTGGGACTGTAGGCATCTAAAGGTCACACTGCCATCTACAGGCAGCATCAGAAGCTCAGCATACACACACACACATACGCGCACACACACACACACACACACACACACACACACACACACACACACACACATAAAGCAATAAAGCACGTTTTGTAACCCACTTTACAGTCACACACACCAAGGATACACGATGCACAACTTTGCTTAGTTACGTGCCATTTATCTTTACATTATACGCATTTATGTCATCTTGTAAAACAATCTCACACACAACTAGCATCACTAAACTAAGTTAAAAGATGTTTTAAGCTGTTGGTTAAAATTGCTGATGCTTGTTGTATAGATTGGCCATCACTAGATGGCACAGGAGGTGTAGACTGGAGCTGAGTCCCTCACTAACCCTGTGCACACAGTGGTACTTCCTGACCCTTTATAATGTCCAAATATCTTTTACTGAACAGCCAAGAGTTTATTCATCTTTATTGTAAAAGTCAGCAAAGATTAATAATCCACTAAAGGAAATGCCCTCAGTTATATAGTTTATGTCATAACACTTAGTCTATTGAGTACAGACTTTGTAAAACGTGCAGATTTTTAGAAGCTGTGCTATTGTATAAAGGTTTATACCAGTTATATTTTATAGCTTAGAAGGTGTTCACGTACTGTATGACATCATGACTCGGACAGTAGTTCAGGCTGCAAGGCAACTCGCAGGATATATTTATGCGCTTATTATCGTTTCTATAGTAACATCTTTTCATCTCCAGGGTTGGGGGTTCGAATCCTGCCTCCGCCCTGTGTACACAGAGCGTGCATGTTCTCCTCCTCCTTTGTTGGTTTCCTCTGGGTACTAGGGTTTCCTCTCCCAGTCAAAAGACATGCGTTGTAGGTTGATTGGCATTTCCAATATTGTCCGTAGTGTGTGAATGTGTGTGCCATTGTGCCCTGCGATGGGTCTGCACCCCGTCTAGGGTGTCCACCACCTTTTGTCCCAGGTTCCCTGGGATAGGCTCCAGGCTCCCCATGAACCTGTGTAGGATAAGCGCTATGGAAAATAGATGGATGGATGGGATAAAAATTGTGCTGCTACTTAAGGATAAAAACGTCTAATTATTGTACAAGAAAGAGTGCAGTTATACTGGATATCGGCATGGCAACATGACATAACATTCCCTTGTAACATCACAACCTGCATATTTTATTTTGTAAAGATCGACCGATATTGATTTTTTTTATAACTGATATGATACAGATTATTTGCATGTTTATGTGCCCGATAACCGATATGCAGAACCGATATTTATTTATTGTTTTACTTGTATTTTTGACACAATGATAACACCACCACTGAACTGAACAAACCGTTTTATTTATAACAATTTGTCAATTTCACTTCCTCCTTGCATACAAAGCAAAACAACTCATTTATACACCAATAAATAGAGGGGTCTGAAAAAGTATGATAAATAAATAAATACAATACAATACAATACAATAAAAAGATTAAGTGAACTGTTACAAAAGTGTCTTTTTTTTATAAAAGCTTTGATGAGGTAAACAGATTACCTGACTCTGTGAGTTTGTCTGTATTTCTTAGCACCAAGCTGCTTAAACTACGTATCACGCATTTATATAACACATCTCATTTGTACATTAATGGCTGTTATGTTAAATAAAGTTGATTAATTAAAGCAAAGTTGTTGACTCGATTCTGCATGCAATTCTCAAAACGCCCACAAGAGGGCACCATTTATCGGTGGATCCGATATTACAAAACCGATAACCGATTATGGAAAATTCTTAAATATCGGGGATAATATCGGGGGCTAAATCCGATTATCGGTCGATCTCTGTTATTTTGTCTTATTAAGTTAAAGAGAGAAACTTAAAGAGATATACTACTGTTTCACAGACATTCCACATGGTGTGCTGCTCATTAATAACTCAGTAATAACTTATTTTAACTATGGAATAATAATCTAATGATTAGTGTTTGGAAAGTGCTGTGGTATAAGAGGAATAAAACTGTGCTGTTATAGGAAATAATCAATGTCGGGGTGGTAACAGGAACTCCTCTTTGCGTCCAATCAGATCACACTCAGATCAGAGTTTTCCTTTGACAGCCCGCAAATGTCTTATTTCTTACATATTTCAGTCCATTGCTCTTCTGTTTTATGTCTATAATTAGTATGAAAAGCATCTTGTCTATTAGTAAATAGAATGTGATCTACATACAAAGCTCACTGTCATATCTTAGCAGTAATCCATCTACAACTTCATAGAACAGAATAATTGTTTTTACTGCAAAATGTGTACATTTTTGTTTGCATCAGCCTAACACCTTGTTGTCAACAGTTGTTTAATGCACTTTGTCAATTTGTCTTTCTGTTTCTCAGAAATTTAGTTAGGTGTGTGATATCCTGTTGAGGTTTTTGCACTCACAAACACACACCACATTTACCTACTCTCTCCTGCCACAAGCTTGAAGTATTTTTCAGATGTGTGTGTGTGTGTGTACCAGACACATGTCCCTCCCTTCTGGAATGTGTGATGATTGACATGCTAAGTGATGATCATTTGAAGCTTGCCGGCAAACTATTAAAACTGTAAGAGTGCAGTCTGCAGCAGAATTATTGGCACCCTTTCGTCACCTTTTCAAAGTGATTGAAAAAAAATGTCTCAAACATAAACTGCAGTCAGAACAGAAGCTATTATAAATGTACACTCACTGCCCACTTTAATAGGAACACCTGTACACATGCGTATTTGTTATCCATGCAGTTATCCATGTCCACGGAGATATCGGCATGATTCTATGCACTGTGTTGCCGCCACATGAATGGTTGATTGGATAGCTGCATAAATGAGCAGGTATACAGGTGTTCCTATTAAAGTGGACGGTGAGTGTATGTCTGGAAAATATATATATATATATATATATATATATATATATATATATATATATATATATATATAATCAAAAACATTTGCTAGAAACGCACTGGATCAATGCGTTCATCTGCATTTATCATCACTTTAAAGCACTTAAATTATTTTTTTATATTTCAGCCTCTGCAGTCTGTGTGTCTTGCCTGGGTGTGTGTGACCTCAGCTTGCCCTCGGTAATCCATCATTTTCACAGACCAGGTGGTGAATAGGACTCTGAGTTTTGATTGACGGCACTTGGTAGCCGTCTCCATAGCAACAACCCAACGTTTCCTGCTTTGTCTAAGCTCAGGTTTATCAAACCGAGCCAGCACAACTCACTCTGAAACCACTAAAGGACGTTTTAGTAACGTACGAACAACACGAGACGAACATACTGGAATGTGTAGAGAGCAGAGACTGTGATCATAAGCAGACATGGATGAGAATGGATCTAGCTCATCTCCTTCCTCTCCAGCTAAGCTTGGCATCTTTTCCATTAGCATGTGCAGATTTAGCGTGATGCTAGGGGAGGGGGTTGGGTTCTTCAAGAGGCTCACAGCTGTGAAATGTTAACTAAATCCACGTCAGACACAGGTCTGGCTCAGTAAAGCTATGTCTGGACTAATCTTTTGTCTCTGGTGCTGGGTTAATGATAGAATCTTTCTTACACAAACATTGGGAATGAAAGCCTGATAAAATCGATACTTCAGTGTCCTCTGTTTAATAGCAACCTAATTATATTCACTACCATTAGAAATGTTACATTGAGGGGAATGTATTCAGGAAGGATTGACTTTCATGGTGTTAGCGGTTCAGGCTCTTGACACACACACACACACACACACACACATGCACACACTGTCACTCTGGGTGGTAATATATGTATGTATGTATGTATGTGTGTGTGTGTGTGTGTGTATCGGTTAGGTCAAGTATAAAGAATTTAGCAGTTAATACTAATTGAGGTCATCACCAATTAAATTTAATTCCATTCATTCTTATTTGTACAGCACTTTTAATAACAGACATTGTCACAAATCAGCGTAAATCCAGATGTAGCTTTAAGGTGTTTTCACATCTGCCTCATTTGGAGCGTTTGTTTCGGGAACCTGGTGCGTTTTCTCCCTTGGTTCGGTTCATTTAGACATATATGAGCACGGCAGTTGCGCTCGGATGCGCACCAAAACAATCGATTACGAGAACTCTGGAGCGGTTCGCTTGTGGTGAGAAAGCAATCCAACCAACCTGTATAGCAATGCATGATGGGAACTGCGTTACGTCAAATACACATGTTTGTTTTGCTAATGGCTCGCAACACGATTCACCATTTAACTTGGACCAAAGACGAGATAAAATGCCTCATTGAAATTTCGTCTGACAAACATATTCCTGAACAACTTTCAAAAACGGATAAAAACACAAAGGTTTACAAGGTGTTTAGCGAGCATCTTGAGGAGATGGGCTTTAATCGTTCAGTGAAACATCGATTCTCGCTCAAACAAATAAATCATCAGAACTACAGCTCAAAAGAAAGCCACAGTAAGCTCGCGGAGCTTCTGTCTATCCATCTTGATGGATGACTGCTATGAGCGGAACCCCAGAACATAAACAGATGCACTTTGAACAATGAGAGGACACTTTTCTCACATGTTACCCGCATAAACACATTTTGGTACGCTTTGAAATGTTGCTTTGTGAAAGCGAACCGAGCCAAGGAGAAAATACTTCGGAGCAAAGCACAGAGCAACAGTTCTGAAAACCCTTGGATCACCAATGAATAAGCAAGATGGGACAGTGGCAAGGAGAAACGTTTCTCTCAAGAAACGTTGAGAGAAACCGTTTGAATCCATTCACTTCCAGATGTGTTTAAATGATGGGCAGTACGATCATCACAGAATTTATGATTACAGCAGCAGTTCAAGTCTTCAGTATCTAGGTCAGATTATCCACTGAAGAAAGACTGAGACTTGAGAATAAACTCCTGGAAGTCATTATGGTATCTATCTGCCACCATGCCCATTGGCACAAAGTGACTTACAAATGCAGAATCTCAAAGCAGAAGAAGTATCAGGATGAATCAGGCAGGTCTCGAGAGCAAGAATGGTTAGCGTTCCTCTAAAAAGCTTTTATGGTAAAACAGGAAGTCGCTCCACATTGAATGTTCCACATTCAAGCTTTGGAATGTTACTTGTTTAAGTGCTCAATTATCTCATGTTTACTCATTGAATACGTCACAGTAGGTAGGTTTACTTACTAACATATTTTTGTAAACCTCAACCAACATTGGCAGCATTGGCACAGCAGGAAGTCCGGTGCCTCTCAGCCTCAGGGTCCAAGGTTTAATTCTGTTTATTGTTCTGCTCGGTTTGGTATCTCCAACAAGGATGCACCGAGATCCTGACCAGGATAAAGCGGTTACTGAAAATGAATGAATGAATAAATTAAGAAATATTTAATACATTTCAGAAAAAAATAGTCATCAGTTTAATGTATTAGAGAAATAAGTGTTAGTTGTAACCCTAAGGGGAATATATTTCTACATTTATTATTTATTCAGTATCATTATATTCAATTCAATTTTATTTGTATAACGCTTTTAACTATGGGCATTGTCTTAAAGCAGCTGTACAGACATATATAAACACAGGGTAAGGAAACTGGTGTGTATACTGTATAGTGTCTATGAATGAGGAAGTGAGGAGAATGAGATGAGTTCGATAAGCCGGAAGTGGGTTAGCACTCAGGTGACGGGGACCTCTAGTGGTGTGGATCATTAGGTGAGCCAGTGACAAGCAAAAGGTTAAATATCAAAACATAGGGCTTGCCCAAACATCAGAGATGGTGAGTTTGAATCCCGATGATACCGTTGAGTGAAAATTGTGCTCTCTGGACCGGAGGGATGGCGTACATTTTCACCCCTGTCAGTCACGGTGACATTAGCCCATCATGTGTGTCTTCTTTGGAGTCTTTTTTGTAGTGTGTACATGTGAAGTGTGATATGCTGAAAAGATACAGTTGACTGGCTTCATTTCGGAGGGGATAAATATCAAGTGGTTCGGATATTTCGAGCATAAAAACAGGAAGCCACTTCACCCATTTTCTTGGGACTTGAAGCAGAGCAGCACTTACGAATCTCAGACATTTAGAGCTGTACGAAAGTACTGAAGCTGTTAAAAGCTTTAAAAGCCAGTAACATGATTCTATATGAATCAGGCAGGAAGTGCAGTGATGCTAGAAAGATGGACTATTCTCCTAGTTTATGGTGTGACTCTGGCTGCAGCATTTGCAACCAGCTTTAGTATGTGGTGATTTGCACGTAATCCAGTACACAATGCATTACAGTAATCTAAGCAAGAAAATATGAACATGAATCAACTTCTTAGCAGCTAGGTCAATATCCCAGCGATGCCCAACTGACAGCTCTCTACTTCCTGATATAGAGGAGCCTCTCAAGTATGACAGATAGGTTTCCACTTAAATATCTTATCTTGAGCCATATGTTCTGGTGCTACAAATGATTAAAATGAATTCATGCTGGGTGCTAATAGTATTAGCCACTTGAAATCTCCATCCATACATCTATCTATTTTCTGTACCGCTTATCCTACACAGGGTCAGCAATCGGTTCCAGCAATCAGTTATTGGTGTCTGACTTCTACTGGAGCCTATTGAAATCTGTTGGAATTCAGCTCTGTCATCTCTGCTACAGAGGTCCTTTCAGTGTATACTCTGGAGCCTGTTGGTATTTTGGCATAACTGTTTGACATTTAAATAGGGAAAAGATCGAAAAGGATATACGTGTGTGTGTGTATGTGTGTGTGTGTGTATGTGTGTGTGTGTAGACTGGAAAAAACAGAACTACAATCAAAGAGATCTAAACATGTTAGATTTTTATATTTTTACATGTCTTAGCCAAGGGGTTCCCAGCTTCACTTCTGGGATCCGGCACAGCATTAAAGGACAACTCCAGACTGAAACCCATTAAGCTTGTTTATATTGAAATATTTGTGATGTGCTTAGTGATTCTGATAGTAGTTTGTTGGTTGGTGCTGTATTTTTTGTTATTCCCATGAGAAGACCTCTAGCAATGGATTTTAATTGGAGAAAAATGTAAACAAATCTCAACAAAAATCTATTTCCTAAAAACAAAAGAGCTTCTTTTCTCACTCATCATTTTCCAGCAATGTACAATGTCATATTAATAACTCCAGCATAGATAAAGTGGAGAATAGATATAAATACTAAAGAAATAAAGCACTGCTGCATCACTCTCTTTAGGTAGAGATGAAGTGAGGGCTAAATCTCATTAGCACTACTATACTGTGAGTAGACAGTTGAATGGCATTCTGGGTGATGAAGAAAACCATTAACCAAAGTGAAAATTGGCCAACATGAATAGTCCAAAAAAGTAATTCAATCAGTGATATGGTTATTACTTATAGTATATGAGTTGGCAATTATTTTAAAAGCAGTGAATGGCAAAAAATCAAAGTAGTATAAGATAATGTAGTGCTTATGTAGATGCAAACTATAGCATAATTCAAAGAGATTGAATAAAGATTGTAATATATATACACACACACATGCAGTGTCCTCCACTAATATTGGCACCCTTGGTAAATATGAGCAAAGAAGGCTGTGAAAATTTGTCTTTATTGTTTAACCTTTTGTTAAAATTTTTTTTTTACAAAAATCCTCTGCTCTCATGGATATCAAACAATTGCAAACAAAACAGGTTTATCAAAAAAATATATACTTGTTAAATCTTTGTTAGGTGTGCAACAATTATTGGCACTTTATTGGTATTTTAGTCAATACTTTGTGCTACCTCCCTTTGCCAAGATAACAGCTCTGAGTCTTCTCCTATAACACCTGATGAGGTTGGAGAATACATGGCAAGGGATCTGAGCCCATTCCTCCATACAGAATCTCTCCAGATCCTTCACATTTCGAGGTCCATGCTGGTGGACTCTCCTCTTCAGGTCACCCCACATGTTTTCTATGGGTTTCAGGTCAGGGGACTGGGATGGTCATGGCAGGACCTTGATTTTGTGGTCAGTAAACCATTTTTGTGTTGATTTTGATGTATGTTTTGGATCATTGTCCTGCTGGAAGATCCAACCACAGCCCATTTTAAGCTTTCTGGCAGAAGCAGTCATGTTTTCATTTAATATCTGTTGATATTTGATAGAGTCCATGATGCCATGTATCCTAATAAAATGTCCAAGTCCTCAGGCAGAAAATTAGCCCCAAAACAGTAAAGAGCCACCACCATATTTAACCGTGAGCATGAGGTACTTTTCCATATGGCTACCTCTCTGTGTGCACCAAAACCACCTCTGGTGTTTATTGCCAAAAAGCTCTATTTTGGTTTCATCTGACCATAGAACCCGATCCCATTTGAAGTTCCAGTAGTGTCTGACAAACTGAAGACACTTGAGTTTGTTTTTGGATGAGAGTAGAGGCTTTTTCTTGAAACCCTTCCAACCAATTTTTGGTGATGTAGGTGTCTTTGGATTGTAGTTTTGGAGACTTTCTGACACCAAGATGCAACTAACTTCTGCAATTCTGCAGCTGTGATCCTTGGAGATCTTTTGGCCACTCGAACCACTTCATAGTGCATTGAGACAATATTGACACACATTCTTTTCCAGGCTGATTCATAACATTTCCAGTTGACTGGAACTTCTTAATTATTGCCCTGATGGTGGAAATGGGCATTTTCAATGCATGTGCTATTTTCTCATAGCCACTTCCCATTTTGTGAAGCTCAACAACCTGGACTTACCCATTGTGATGAATGACTAAGGGAATTTGGCCTGTGTGTTACCTCATATTTATACCCCTGTGAAACAGGAAGTCATGGTTGAACAATTTCCTGTTCCTAGTCACCCAGCTGTACTAAAAAAGGAAAATATCCATGGGTATATACTTAATATAGTTTTCGACACATGAATTCATAGGTGTGTCAATAATTGTTGCACACCAATATTTAACATATATACAAACACAGACACACATGCACACACACATGTGAGTGTGTGTGTTGTGTGTGTAACATAACTTAGATTTTACAGATTATCCTTAATAACAAATAATAAATAAAAGACAGAATTGTACACATTAATCACCTTCAGCTGCAAGACACACAATGCATTAGAAATACTAGAAAATACTATACTAGAAAATTAATAAAAGTTAAGAGAACTTAATCTTCAGTTCCCTCAACGATTGCCTCTCAGTGTTTTTTTTTGTTTGTTTGTTTTTTTTTTGTGGTCGTTGTTGTTGTTAAAACTGAGAATGTTACCTTTGCGTTTACTACAAAGCCATGATTTCCAAGTGTCTGTATCTTTTGGAATCAGTGTAGAATCAGCACTCATGGAAAGAGGGATCATGTTTCAGACGGAGGCCAGTCATCATCTTCTCAAACCACACACTCATAGAGATCCATGCAGGTAAATCAGGATTAATTGATGAGACTTCTTGTATCGGCTTCTTGTATCACTTGAGGTCTGCTACATCCTATAATTAAATTGTACCAGATCCAGACATCATCATGCATCTCACGACAGCTTCAATCAATTTTTAATAGGGATAGACATTCAGGCACCCGAGGACCTGGAACGGATTCTAACCACGTTCAGCAAAGTCTGCGTTGTTGGATATCGGCACATGTCAGTTGTCTATTAAACTCCTTTCATTCTTACCGAACTGTTATTGACGGGACTTCTGTAAAGAACAAAAACACAAACACTGTGCAGGGAAAATGCCTGGGTTTGTCTTCGTAGATCGGTTGGTTTGTATCAGCATTCAGTGTCATTGGAATTATCTTAACATGTATCTTTTGAATGTGTTTATTATTTGCAACTGACATTTCTGTACAGTAACTAACAGTATACAGATGCCTACAGTGTGTCAGACTGCATGAACTGGTTTTTATCAGAGTACAACCAGAACATCTGAGATTTCAGAGAAGTGCACGCACGACACTGACACAACAGATCCATGCTCCATTATACAGTAAATGAACACACATTTGATGAATTAGGTTACTTGTAACTATGAACGCTTGGTTTCTGCTTTTAGGGAAGGATACATTGCAGGCCATTAGAGTGCTGTGCTTCCAGTACACTTGATTGTGCAACCGTTCTTGCTTTCTCTCTTTTTTTTGTCCTTCCCTGCATCCGATTATAACTTGAGTTTAATGCTGGCACATGGACGTTTATTGCGTCAGTGAAATTTAGTATCGAGATTTAGATGGAGATTGAAAACATTTTCGAGGACTTATTGCAGTGTTTTCGACCACTCCGCTGCAGGAATGAAAGACAAGGGTGTATGGCAGAATTTGGCAGTTAAAATGGCATATCTTCTGTGACAGCTTTACATACAGATGCATACAGCCTGAGAATGTTTTGGTTTTGCTGCTCATTTTTTCCAGGCGATATGAGACGTTCTCGAGCAGTTACAAACATTTGTAAGTGTTTACATGTCTCTCAGACTGAGAGTCAGCAGTTCAGAAGAAGGAGAGGTAAGGAAAAGTAGTGTGTATGGGACAGCGAGTGTAAATTTGGTGTGTTTTGGCTATTTGATCCAGTCAGCTGATCGCAAGGGTGGTCTGTGATTGGAAGATCCAGTTGTGCACAGCTGCAGTGTAGGCAGATTTGCATGAGACAAGGCTGCCAGTGTCTCCTCCTCGACTCCAAGTGTGTGTGTGTGTGAGGGAGAGAGAGAGAGAGAGAGAGAGAGAGAGAGAGAGAGTGTGTCTGTGGAAGCCACAGCAGTGTACTTCAGGCTCAAGCTCAGCCTCCAGAAACCAGTGGAGGAAGAGCTGCAAGATCTGAAGTTCCAGACTTTTCTGGAGATTGATGATTGATGCTTACTTTGCTGGAGTTTCTGTGTTAAAGGGAGATGTTTTTTGGTATGCTGAGCCAATGATGGACTGTCCTCATGAAGGACTGATGTTGTGAAGGTGCAACCTTCCCAAGGTGGAGTGTGAGCATGGTCTGCATTGAGGGTAATCCTGAGTGCCAGTCTCCACTAATGTATGTCCTGACTCCTGATCTACCTTGTCGTGCAGTCCTGCTGTCCATTATGGTGCATCTTGGGAGGGGTCTTCATTGAGGTACTACCTAAGGGCTGAGCTACATTTTGGTGCACCCTGAATTCTGCTTTCCATTGGGGTGAATCTTGAGAGGGACCTGCACTGGAAAAATATCTCTTCTGAAGTGTGTCCTCGGCTGGTCTCAGTTGGCGTGCATCTTAAAAGCGGTCTCCATTCAGATTTATCCTGAGGGCTGGTTTCCACTAGCGTGTATCCTGGCCTCCATTGGGGTGCATCTTGTAAAGCTCCAGGTAAAGTTGCAGGAAAGGAGGCTGGTACGCCAGGCATGGGTTGCACGGCCAGTGTGGTTCAACTGCAGGCTCTTCGCTCGTTAATGAGAGGCAGCTGTGCTCGGACCTGTTCAGAGCGACAGGAGCAGATATCCCTGGAGGTCCTACAATCATTGGACAGCGAGGTGGACAGCCGGCCACGCACCATTATTATCACGGTAATAAGATATTGCTCTTTTCTTGCTTGGTTTCCTCTAGGAGGTTCAGCCAAGATTTGCTCAAATTCTACCGACCTTTTCGTGTCAGCAGTTTCTGGAATATTCGTTTTGGCCATATGCTTTCCTTCTGTACCGCTTGTTGTCTTTAGCTTCTTGGATTATACAGTGGCTGCTTGACCCACAAACTAGGTATCTATATTAGCACTTGTCATTTTAGGAAACTAATTTAAGGTAGCTGTGCACCACAGTTACCAAAGGAAAAGTGAAATGTGTAATATGGGGTTTTATATTTTCTCCCATAGAGCATATCTGGCTGGTTTCTATGTTGGAGAAATATGGGGCGAGAGCGTAATGCATTATCCAGCACTCAGAGCTGCTTCCGGCACAGCTGACAGAGAGAGAGAGAGAGAGAGAGAGAGAGAGAGAAATAATAAGCATGACCAGAGGGGCTTAGACTATGGGAATGTGGGGTTCTGTGGGAAAATGCTGCATCTGTGTTTGTGTGTTTTGTGAATGGGCTATCATCTGGGAATGTGTGTGTGTGTGTGTGTGTGTGTGTGTGTGTGTGTGTGTGTGTGTGTGGCTGAGGGAGTCGTGCATTAACCCCACATTACAAGTTGGTTGATGTGTCATGCTAACACACACACACACACACACACTTTAGTATAAATATCAGTTTTTCTTCAATTAGTTACTTGATCTCAATGAATTTGTTTGTTTTGTCCCTCACAGTTTCCAACTGTACCGCATAAATATTAAAGGAATTGATTGCGAATAACGAAATATAAACACAACAGCCAATATGTGTTTTATAGCCAACGCTGAGTTGGAAGATCTGCTCAGTTACTGACTGTAGTCAGCTGTGCACAACCTGGCTAAACAGGAAAAGTAGGTTAAGTTGATTAATCGTGGGAGGAAAGTTGTGTGAAGGAAACTTGATCTGAATCTGCTTTTCACATGGTATGGGTGTGGAGATGAAATAAATCTGTTGGTTAAATCCATATTATAGTTAAAGATGGCTGATTCGCAGTTATCAAAAGACCTGATGTGTGATATTGAGATGTAAATTGTGCATGTTTTACCACTCTATGTGTGCGGTCTGGGTTTTGTTTAACACATGGTGCTAATGTGGATAACAAGTAAGGGAAGTCCATCCAGTGTTAGGCAAATTCTATTCCAAAAATAGTTCACACAGACTTGGCGATGTGGTCTCATGAACAAAACTGTAGCTAAACAGTGGAATGTTATGGCGGCAGCCATCTTGGACAACCTGAATGTTTTGCTTTGTTAGGTTTTTTTCCCCAAAATTGATATCACTGACTGTGAATCAGCAAGAAACTGTGTTGAAGTCTGTATGGTTCCAGAAGGACAGGAAGGCATTTGCTGTCTGTCTTAGCTGTCAGTCTAAACCTTATCCTTTTCACCATTTATGTTATTCAGCGAAACGTAAGCTCCTGCAAGAAGCGGTCAAACATTTTAGGTTGCGTTTACATATTTTCCACAATGGCACTGGAGTGGTTAAGTGGAAAATGGATGTTCACTGTTTTGGCAGGATGCTCCTCTACCTTCTTTTCCCTTTCCTCTTGCCTTTATGTGTCCTTGTACCTCTTTAATCTTTCTTCATTGACCCGTAGGGTGTGTTTTATTACAAGAGTGTTGCTAGAAGGCTCCAATCCTTATCCTCATATCTCCCTTAATCATATTTGCAGCTATTCCAGATAATACACTGCAGTAGCACTTAGATTCTAGTGTTTCAGTAGCAGTTCAGTAATGTGTCAGATAATAAATGTTGGCATATCGTGATAAATCATACATTGATCATTTTTATCTACATTGTCTGTCATCAAGTCTCCATCACACTCTCAGTTTACATACCGAGGTTTTGGGAGGCCGATCCCAAAAGAGTTGGTTCCCTGATTCCAGGTATTGACACCCCCCCCCCCCCCCCCCCAAATTAGGATTGATTCTATAACAACAGCATCATAAAGAATGCATCAATACACTTTAAGAGCTCCAAACAGCTCAAACATTTCCAGCTTTAAGCTTTAGTGTGAATAATGCATAGAAATTCATTTTAATTAATTTTAAGTGTGCAAAATTATACATGTGTGTATCATATTTGACTAATTAAGGATGCACGATTCTTTTGGATACCCTGGTGACTCAGCTGAAGTGGTTGAGTCTGAAAGTGAAAGTGCACAGCATGGAAGCTCATGTCCATCAACAGAGCCCTCCTGATAGCTTACTGGATGGAGAATGCTGTGATTACAGTAATTTTTACGAGGGTTTTCTGGGTTAATAATGAACCAGAAAGTGGCGGTTCAACTCCACCCTCAGTAATGTCTGAAAACAAGTCTAGAATGGATGCTATTGGTCAGAATTTCTTTCGGTGCTGGTCGGAGTGATATCATCCGAATAGTCTTACACAATTTGAAGTTGACTGTAGAATACCGCCTACCTCGTTACTGTGGTTTTCACCGACCCGACTACTTCACATCAACTAGTGAAGGTATTAATCAATGAGTCTATGCAACTCCTCATATGCGTCAGATAATTCATTTCGGAGAGGCGACAGAAGTGATCCCTTTTGATGTGCAGATGTTAAACTCTTGGTCTAAACAGTGGATCACTAACATTAAATGAGAGCAGCAGCATGTGAGTGGGGTGGTTGTGACTCAGGTGGTAGAGCGGGTTGTCCACTAATCGTACGGTTGGCGGTTCGATTCCCGGCCCACGTGACTCCACATACCGAAGTGTCTTTGGGCAAGACACTGAACCCCAAGTTGCTCCCGATGGCAAGTTAGCGTCTTGCATCTGCTACCATGAGTGTGTGTGTGAATGGGTGAATGAGACATAGTAACATGTAAAGCGCTTTGGAAAAAGCTCTATATAAGTGCGGATCATTTATCATTGTGCAACTACATGCCAATGACGGTTTTTGAGGTGCAATAGAGGGAGGGCTCCTTTAAGTTTCACCCACTGATGTCACCAGTGTGATTGGAGTAGCTTTGATAGGGTTCCTCATTTCAGTACTACTCATGAAAATAGATTTACGAGACTCAAGAAGAGAGCAGATTTGTGTGAGTGTGTGTGCGTGTGTGTGTGTGTGTTAACCAGACATATGTGTGCCTGATTGTCACTTACAACACAGAGCAGAGTTTACTCCATATGCTCCCCATCTCTTATGATTCATCCCTCTCTCTCTCTCTCTCTCTGTCTCTCCACCTCCATCTCTGTTTCTTCCACTGTGTTTCTCGTCTCTGCTGCTGATGCTTATAGTCAATCAGGAGTGATGGAGAGCAGATGGTGCTTACTGCTCGTTGTCATTGGTCTGACTCTCTGTCTTTCCCTCTTTCCCCTTCTCTTTCTCTCGTGTCATCGTTTGACGAGTGCAACCGTTAATCACACACCCCTCGGCTTCTATTTTGATCCCACGCAGCTGTAGTTTGCAGACATAATCAGCGCTATCACTCCTCCTGCACAGCAGGAGTGCAGGATGGAGGGAATAAAAGGAGTGAGCATGTAGATGCTGCTTAATGAACAGGAAGAGGGTAAAGGCTAGAATTAGAGAGGAGATCGAGTAACGGACCGATGGCAGAAGAGATGTAAATGAAAATAAGTGAATGTGTAGGAGGCTTGTGTGTACAAGTGCTTGTTAGCACTATTTTTAGTTTAGCTTACACAGTAAATCATTAGCATTAACATGCTTGTTGTTGGTTGGTTTGGTAAATGGTTGTACAGTGAAATTTCAGTGCAAGGTGTATGGATTTAGGTCTGTTTTGAATACTTTTGTTTTTTATTGTAATTTATTAGTTCATATTTATGTGTTGTATATGCTGCAGTGAGAGAAAAAAATTCTGAGCTACGTACAGTATAGAAAAGTCTAGGCTTTTTTTTTTAAAATGAGGTTCAAACCATAAACAAATCCAACACACCACACTGACACTCATACAAGAACCAAAAACAAATCATGGATAGCGTTGTTTTTACAAGTCATGTAACTTCTATTATTATTATTGTTTTCATTTTGCATAGTTTGAAAGCACCATCTGCCATGTACATTATCTAAATACTGTATTTCATAGAAATGAATTAAGTAACGAATAAAACTTGGGAGCATGCACGTCAGTTGTGCCTTCGTCAGTGGATGTTCGCGGATGTCCACTTCTCGGTCGGTCTCCCACACGTACAGTCCTTTTGAATTTGTTTATAAGTTTGGCGACAGTGTTGTGTGTGAAGAGCCCGCCATGTTTCCTGTTGAAGTAAATCACAACCTTGCGACAGCTTCCCGATCCAGCCATGAGAATGAGTTCAATACATTCTTCTTTTGTGAAAGGCATTCTTAATGGCTATCCCAAAATTCTCCAAATATATATGGGGAAATGAACACTGTTTACCAAATGTCAATATATAATTTTGGATGACATTTTGGTAAACTGTTAATTTCCCCTATATATGGAGAATTTGGGACACTCTGTTATTAATGGCATGCTGCCTAACACATAGTGGATTACTGCTATCACTCCAAAAAGTTTATTCTTTTCCAATGATAGCATGTCTTGAAGTGTTTTATTTCCCAATTATTTCATAGCAAGATAATTTGCCAACCCTAAACTTTTTTATTAACTAAAGAATGTCATACTTTTACTTATATTTTTACTTATGTTTTACTTATAACAGCGACAGTTGCAATCACAATTATTCAACCCCCATTGCAAATCGGGTTTATTGTCAAAATTTGCAGACTTTCAGCTGTTTGCAATGAACAAATCAAACAAAAGCAATTGATCAACTTTGAATTCATCTTTGTCTTAGAATCATATCTAATCATAACCATATTCCATAACCATATTCATTCAATGTATTTAGTTACTGTATATACAGGTAAATCTACATACTGTAATGTGTATCATGAACAGTCTAGTGGACTACCTAGACCAGCTGTTGTAGGAGGTAATCTGACCCCGTTCTCAGAGTACAATTTCACAGAGGGGGTGGAAACACCATTTTTCCCAGCTGCACTGACTGTACATTCCAGACGTGTGCATGGCTAACACGACATAACTGTAATTATGATTGTAATTCTGTTTTGTTTTCTTTTTCATCTAAGTAATGTGCTAACGGTCTACTGTGATTGTCTTGTTTGACTAACCCTATGCCTAACCCTAAACAGTTGATATTAGATACTATATCACTGGTGAAAATGAAACTGACAATGTTAATGTTAGCCCTAACATTATCCCAAAATGTGTATAGAGTATATGTAAGCCCTGGTCTATGGGGGCACGGTGGCTTAGTGATTAGCACATTTGCATGTTCTCCAGGTTTCCTCCAGATACAGTGCATCCAGAAAGTATTCACAGCGCTTCACTTTTTCCACATTTTGTTATGTTACAGCCTTATTCCAAAATGGATTCAATTCATTATTTTCCTCAAAATCCTACAAACAATACCCCATAATGACAACGTGAAAGGAATTTGTTTGAAATCTTTGCAAATTTATTAAAAATAAAAAACAAAAAAAGCACATGTACAGAAGTATTCACAGCCTTTGCCATGACACTCAAAATTGAGCCCAGGTGCATCCTGTTTCCACTGATCATCCTTGAGATGCTTCTACAACTTGACTGGAGTCCACCTGTGATAAATTCAGTTGATTGGACATGATTTGGAAAGGCACACATCAGTCTATATAAGGTCCCACAGTTACCAATGCATGTCAGAGCACAAACCAAGCCATGAAGTCCAAGGAATTATCTGGAGACCTCCGAGACAGGATTGTATCGAGGCAGAGATCTGGGGAAGGGTACAGAAACATTTCTGCAACATTGAAGGTCCCAATGAGCACAGTGGCCTCATCATCCGTAAATGGAAGAAGTTTGGAACCACCAGGACTCTTCCTACAGCTGGCCGCCCGGCCAAACTGAGCGATCAGGGGAGAAGGGCCTTAGTCAGGGAGGTGACCAAAAACTTGATGGTCACTCTGACAGAGCTCCAGCTTGTCTCTGTGGAGAGAGGAGAACCTTCCAGAAGAACAACCATCTCTGCAGAACTCCACCAATCAGGCCTGTATGGTAGAGTGGCTAGACGGAAGTCACTCTTCAGTAAAAGGCACATGACAGCCCGCCTGGAGTTTGCCAAAAGGCACCTGAAGGACTCTCAGACCATGAGAAACAAAATTCTCTGGTCTTATGAAACAAAGATTGAACTCTTTGGTCTGAATGGCAAGCATCATGTCTGGAGGAATCTAGGCACCAGTCATCACCTGGCCAATACCATCCCTACAGTGAAGCATGGTGGTGGCAGCATCATACTGTGGGGATGTTGTGGGGATGATTGAATATCTCTGGAGAGATCTGAAACTGGCTGTGCACCTACGCTCCCCATCCAACCTGATGGAGCTTGAGAGGCCCTAAAAGAAGAATAGGAGAAACTGCCCAAAAAGAGGTGTGCCAAGCTTGTAGCATCATTCTCAAAAAGACTTGAGGCTGTAATTGGTGCCAAAGGTGCTTCAACAAAGTATTGAGCAAAGGCTGTGAATAATTATGTACATGTGCTTTTTTTAGTTTTTTATTTTTAATAAATTTGCAAAGATTACAAACAAACTTCTTTCATGTTGTCATTATGGAGTATTGTTTGTAGAATTTTGAGGAAAATAATGAATTGAATCCATTTTGGAATAAGGCTGTAACATAACAAAATGTGGGAAAAGTTAAGCACTGTGAATACTTTCCGGATGCACAGTAAAGTGCAGTCAAAAGACCTTATTGGCATCTCGAAATTGTCCATAGTGTGTGAATGGTGTGTGTGATTGTGCCCTGCAAATGGTTGGCACCCCATCCAGGGTGTCCCCCACCTTGTGCCCCGAGTTCCAGGCTCCCCCTTGACCCTGTGGATAAGTGGCATGGGAAATGGATGGATTATTCAATTCTGCAACTTGCCAATATGCATCAATATGCCTTGGTGTCAAATCAATCAATAATCAGATTGAGACAACGTAATGACCACAAATTTAAAAAACAATATTTTATTGTAGTATTCCATATTCCAACTGAGGTCACAGCACAGATTCAGACATGATATGGTACCCCTGGACCAGAGAAGATTAGGGGCTGTGCTCAAATTTGAAAGCTTCTGATCAGTAGGCCAGAACCTTAACTACTAAGCCACCACTGCCTCTGAATAAGACTGTTCATCTTTTCAGATGATTGTTTTCAGAGAAATTATATTAAAATATCCAAAGAAATATTATGATAGCAAAGTGACAGGCACTGCTTGCACAACTAATTGCGAAACGCTTGCAAAGTGTAGTAATTCATTTCCATTTCATTTCCAAAGTGAAAATGTAATCCTTTATATGCTGCATGTTGCAAAATCTGATATCAACATGCTGGATATGATGGAAATCATGCCTACAAAAGCTTCATGGTTGGCCAGTTTCATCTCTGCGGAGAGCAAAAGGCATCTCATTCACAGATTAAGGTGTCACGATATTGATTTAGAGGCAGATGCACATGCAGAATCTCAGTGAAACATTTAATAAAGTATCAAACAATCTGCATGAAACAAGGACGAGCATAACGTGATACATAAGGACAGAACAAACAACGCAAAACAATAGTGCAGTGCTGAACGTGACTATATATACACACCAGTGGTAAGGAGATAAATGTGAAACAGGTGCATGAGACATGTGAGATGGTGCAGTGGCTGATGTTAAACGTAGTTTCTAGTCCTTTTCCGATATTACATGACAGTTATCGATTTTTGGCTGCTATTATTCCATATGGAAATAAAAGATGAGATTGTAAATAAAACACATATTGTATGTAAATAGAAACTGACATCAGAAGCACAATTAAGTAATTATTTACTATTACTATCTTTGTGTGTTTGTGTGCGCATTTATGTGTTTTTTGGATGGCAGTGTTTCTGTGGATATACTGTACAGTACATACATTCTGGAATATGTACTGAGTGCCATATCTCCCTGCAGCTCTTGCCTGGTGTCCCACTGAAGCTAAGCAGGGTTGAGCCTGGCCAGTACTTGGATGGGAGACCTCTTGGGGAAAACTAAGGATTCTGCTGGTAGTGGTATTAAGGAGGCCAGCAGGGGGCACTCACCCTGTGCTCTGTGTGGTGCCTAATGCCCCAGTATAGTACAGGGGACACTATACTGTAAAAACAGCACAGTCTTTCGGATGAGACGTTAAGCGGTCCTGACTCTCTGTAGTCATTATAAATCCCAGGACACTTATCGTAAAGAGTAGTAGGGGTGCTTTCCAGGCGAAATTCCCCAATTGGTCCATCATGGCCCCCTAATAATCCCCATCTCTGAATTGGCTACATCACTCTCTCATCTCCACTAATAGCTGGTGTGTGGTGAGAGTTCTGGTGAGTTTGAGTTTGTACAAGATGTGTTGGTGTACAGCGGATGGGCTTCAACAGCATCAGACCACAAAGGAGCACAGATTGGAAGAAGACCCAAGTGATGCTGTCCAATTCCGGTGAGCCTGTCCCCACTGTACCCTCAGATTCCTGTTCTTGAATAACAGGCGTGAAATCCGACATGGTCTTCTGCTGTTGTAGCTCATCCCCCTCAAGGTTTGTTGTGTTGTGAGATTTTCTGCTCACCACGGTTGTAAAGAGTTACTGGAAACTTTGCATCAGCTCAAACCAGTCTGGCCATTATCCTCTAACCTCAGTAGCAAGGCATTTCCGTCCACGGAACTGCTGCTCAGTGGATGTTTTTTTGTTGTTCGCAGCATTCTGTGTAAACTCTAGAGACTGCTGTGAGTGAAAATCCCAGGAGATCAGCAGTTTCTGAAATATCCAAGCCAGACCATTTGGCACCAACAATCATGCCACAGTCAAAGTCACTGAGATCACATTTTTCCTGAGACCACATTCTGAGTTTGATAATTGCATGAATGTGCAGGTGTATGTTACTAAAATATGAATGACTATAAAGTAAATGTGGGACTTTAGATGCAAAATAGTGATAATTCGTTACTTATTTTTGACTGAAATCGTTGACCAACAGATTTTGACTGAAATACATTACTTTCAGTTGTGCACTTGCATTCTGTTTAGTCACACGTTAAAACATCCACAGTCGGTGTTCCCCACACCCCCGGGTAAATCCCGGTTAAGTTTGTGCCTAAAGTATCATACAGAACTTTTCAAGAAACAAACAAAAGTATATACATTATGAGACTCTGAATTGGAAAACAGTGAACTGTGAGTTTTCTGTTTTCAGTTTTAGAATGTTTTTTCTTCTTTCTCATTGTATATTTTTGTTCATCTCTTGATAAGTTACGTTCGATACTTTTGGCACAAATTTAATTCCTTTATTTTTTTTATCTCTCACAACT
Organism: Ictalurus punctatus; assembly: GCF_001660625.3. Classification (NCBI taxonomy): domain Eukaryota; kingdom Metazoa; phylum Chordata; class Actinopteri; order Siluriformes; family Ictaluridae; genus Ictalurus; species Ictalurus punctatus. The sequence continues at coordinate 5,838,710 of NC_030435.2, forward strand.
TTAGTTCCATCCATCCATCCATCCATCCATCTTCTACCGCTTACTCCTTCTTCAGGGTCATGGGGGAACCTGGAGCCTATCCCAGGGAACATCGGGCACAGGGCAGGGTACACCCTGGACAGGGTGCCAGTCCATTGCAGGGCACAACAACTTTAATTCCTACCTATGTTTTGACATTTTACTACATTTTACACTCAATAATGGAAAACTCAATAATGGTTTTCCAGGGTTTACCTACAATATTCACCACACGGCCACATTATTAACTATTGAGAACACAAGATGACACAAAGAGCAAGCAAGGGAGGATTTGAAGTTCTTGAGACAAATTAGTTTGAGTGTGGGGGCATGTTTTATAGCTTGGTGGGGACCAAATGTCCCCACAAGGTTGGAAATCTCTGGCAGTTTTGACCTTATGGGGACATTTGTCTGGCGCAAATAAGGCTTTTTCTTTTACAAAAATATGCAGCTTTTATTTAAATAAATAAATAAATAAATAAACAAGTCAAATTGTTTGATTGTGGTTACTGAGGCTAAGGTTGGGGTAAGATTTAGGTGTAGACATAGCATTCATTAACTGCCTTACTAATTCTGTTAATGGAAGGTCCTCACAAGGATAGTAAGAAAAACGATTGAGTCTATGCTTAGGATCTCACTTCCATATGTTAAATGGTAGTCTTTAGCTTCTCTCTCAAAAATATCCTCACTGTTCAGTTTCTGCCTTGGCCCATGGCCACGGACTAATACGAGTCATGGTGGTCAGACATGTGGGCAAAATAAATTATACACAGCTAAAACCAAGCACTCTTTAAACTCTCTAACTGATATTAAACCAGTTTGCTAAGCCACTGCTGACTTTGTTTAGATCACAAACACTGTTATCTGCTAACCCTTTGGCATGCTCCCTGCCTGACTTCCTGTTTTAAAAGGAAATACATCAACATACAGAAGGAAATCACAGCTCAAGTCATGCATAATCAGTTTCAAACAGCCAGTTGCAGAAGGAAATCACCTAACATGTTTTACATGACTTACCCTGAATTCAGTCATTGCCAATTCCCACCCTGTGGCTCAGTTTTCCCCTATCACTCCATCGATACCAGCTGCTACACAACATAGCTTCTGGTTTTAAAGAATAGTTAGCCTAATCATAGCTAGCTTGATGCAACTTGGTTTTAGCTACTTACATGATAATCATTAGCTATCTTGTTTGTTTGTTTGTTTGTTTTTTAATGCCATGCCACCGCCTATGGCTGTTTTCATGGTGAGTTAGCTATCTTATTAAAAAACTTGACTAGTTGCTAATGTCAGACAGTTACTTCTGGTGAGTAAACGTTAGCTAACTGCTTAGTTGGTAATATCAGTGCAGTGCTGCATTTAGGGAGCTGGTTAGCCTAGCTAATAGGACGCTTAAGGGCGTAAATATCCCCAAGGCAAATAGTTATTCTTATAATGTTGAAAAATTTCAGTTGAAAATGGACACAATTCATTTCTGACTTTTGAAAGACAGAGATTATATAGTAAAATGTCATCATAAGTGATAACAGGAATGTATAATTGATTCATGTACTCGTATTGATTTGTTTTAGTATAATTAAAGCTTCAGCCCTTTAATTATTTAGCTGCAAGTGAATCAAAAATGTTCCATAAGTGATTTATTTCTCAGAAAATATTGCCACGGGATTTTTTGTTGTTTGTTTGGGGTTTTTTTTTTTTTTTTGCTGGAAAGAAAATGAATGTTAATTATTGGACTATTTCTGAATTTTGTATTTTATGAGAGCTGTATTGTTTCTGTACTGTTACGACTATTAAAAGTTGATAGCATGTGTGTACAAGGACAGGCACACACACACCCACACACACACAGAAAATAGGATGATACAACAGAATCAGCCAATATAACTATTGTTCAGAAGCTCATTGTTGAGAGTGTTTCAATTTCTGTTCAATGTCTGTTCTACCCAAAAATACTTTACCATTACTTTAAAACAAAAAGCGGTTATCTTATTCATTTAAATATGTACACACTCTATTGGTTAGTGACATCATGTGCCAGTTCAGACATACTTCCTCTCCTGACCACACATTCAGAATTCAGTGAGCTGACAGGTTTCACATATAGTCCGGAAAGTTCTACTTCTCTTCTTTTTAACGCGTTTACTCCCAGGCTCAAGTCGTGTACCTTTTCATCGACGGTGTCTTTCCACATCTTGTGCGTACGTAGTGCTTGTCAGGATGAGTTTTCGAAGTAAAATCACCTTTCGGAAGAAGATGAAAACGAGACGTGCCCGAGCAGATTTCAGCCGAATAAGCTGTGTATGTATCTGTTTATGTGTCTCTCTGTCTCTACCTGCTTCATCCACACTCTGACACTCTGACAAACTCTTTCTGTCCATCTTGGAGCGTGCTCATGTGTTGTATTATACGTGTGATTTGGAGTTTTATTTCATTTGTGAAAGTCGTTCATAACTCATAACACAGAAGACTTGTGAAACAGTCATAGTGATAGCAACGACCATTTTTTAGCGCGTGGTACAGAAAGTTGAGCTTTCTGTTTCTGCATTGTTTCCACATTGCTGTGTTGCATCGGAATTGTTCACTTCTTTTTGAACTTCCCTTTATGATTTTCATAGCATTTGAAAGTTTCCATTTTTTTACATTCTTTAAATTTCAACACTTCTATACTTTACACTTTCATTCAATAATTCTGTACTTTCGTTTTGTTTCGAATTAAGAGTGTGTGTCGTATTGTGCGTATGGTTCATTTGGGTTAAACACATGCTGGCACAGTGTGTTGATACAATAAGTTGTCCTGTTCGGTACGGAAGTTTCGCTCCATAGAAACGCCAAACTGATGTAAAATAATGCACGTTCCCACGGAGACTGGGGATGCCCCTGAGAACGTTTATGACGTTTGTAAGCACGAGAAGGGGTGTCATAACTATAGAACAGACAGCGGTGTGCAAAAGTTTGCATAGCCTTAGGACAAAATGACAAAGAAGGGTACGTTTGGTGTGCTAGGTTTCACAAATGTTTCAATGTTACTGCATGTAACAAAAATAGAGTACGTAAATATATCGAATAGGGAAACTATCAGTTCAGAAATTTGCATCTCCCGTTTTGAACGTAATATAAATAACCGAATTACTTTCTTTCATATCTAAGTCATGATATGCTCTGACGTAGTTGTCTAGCCATGACAATTTGGCTCTTGTCAAAATCACTCATTTTTACGCTTGCCCATTTTTCCTGCTTCCAACACATCAACTTTAAGAATAAACTGTTCACTTGCTGCCTAATGTATCCCACCTCTTCTAACGAGATAATCAGTTATTCACTTCACCTGTCAGTGCTTTTTCTCCTATGTCTGATCGGTGTATGTATATGACATAATTTCCTGTTGGTTTCTGCCTTATGTTTTGGATTGTTGCCTTATTTCAGGACACACCCACAGGTCATTCTTAACCTCCCGAGTACTCGAAGCAGATTGATCAGAATGTGTTTAATTTTCTATAACAACAGCTTGGACGTTGATTCAGTTCACATGGTTATATTAATATGCTCAGTAACAATTCACAGAGGAACTAGTACGGAGGATGCTCCATATAAACAGACTGAAGAAATTGATAAACGGTGACAGTTTCTGAGAGATTTATTTAGCATTTGTGGAAGGAGTCTACAGTGTCGGTATGTTCTAAGAGTCAGAGGTAAACCTGTAGCCTTACGTTTTCCAACATGGGCAAGTCTTCAGCACAGAGAGCTTTGCAGTTTCTTAGTAACAGACCAAGCTGCTATTTTTGTCTTATTAACGTCAATAGAAATAGAAAAAAAAAAGAAAGGTTGTTGAGGGAACTGCTATAATGCAAAGGATAATAGCGTTCATAACTTGTTTCATGGATATTCCAGAACATTAAATGGAGGTGGTGTTCTTTTAATTAATAAAATAATTGTTGTCGTATAATAATAATAATAATAATAATAATAATAATAATAATAAAACACGTTGGAATGGGCTGTTATTGGAAAATAATCAACTTCGGGATGATAACGGTGACTCCACTTCGCATCTGGCCGCATCACAGCACTCCATCATTGATTATTTTCCTAGAACAGCGTGTCTCGTTAAGATTTATTCTTCACTTCTCTCTGCTGCTTTCTGTATATTTTTTATGTTGCAATGTTGTTTGTGAATTCTCAGCAAAGGGCTGTGGAACAGATGTGTGTGTATGTGTGTGTGTGTAGGACATTATTTGTTGTAGGATGTGTAATATCCTGTTTTCTTAGTTATCTGACATGAAGAAGTGCAGTTTGTGTGATATGCACGTTACGGAAACATCTGTGAAAGCCAACATGTGTGATCTCACCTGGGACCTCACCTGGGAAGTTAAATGTCATAAGGGAAATCATTAGATACTAAAAAAGAAACACAGGACTATTTAAAGGCACGGTCTTGACTTTTTTTTAACGTGAGAAGGCGGCAAAATGCGATGCTAAGGCCGTTTGTCCTGGCTTTGGTTAAAATGTCATCTTTATTTCAAATATGAACAAATCCCAGAAGAAGTGCAGCATACTGATTTACAAACCTGCAGCATAAGAGCATGAGTTGGATGTTTCTGAAACAGGAAGCACCGATAGTACCTTCCATTTACTACAGGGGATTTTAACACTGTGCACAATAAAAGCTACCATAGTTGTACTTTTATTATATCATAAACCTTCAGTGTCAACAGAATTACTTTACTTTTCAATATATCAAAAGAGGAACAGGAATTCACGTGATTTTTTTTTCTTTCATGTTCATAATGTTCTACACTACTATTCAGAAGTTCGAACACACTCAATTGAGTATATCTTTTTTATTTATATATTTGTCTTAAAAGTGTATGCTTGAAAAGGAAATAGTTAATGAAATTAATGCCAGTTAACAGTAGGAATACATTTCTGAATATTTTACTTCATTTATTTCCCCAAACAAAATAGTTTTCATAAAAGAAATTTAGGAGAAGCAGTGAGACGTTCGGACTATTCTGGGGACTCCTGGGTGAAGCTCCGTCATTCAACTTGTTGTGTAGATGCCAAGTGTGTGCAAAGTTTCATCAGGAAAATGTATAATATATAACTTATATATAAGTATATAAATTATATATAGAAAATGTCAAAATTCAAAATAATGAAATTAGATGTTTCTACATAAAAAAATTAGATACCACAAAGAGCAGTAAACAGTAGAACAGTAGTAAATTAAACAAAGTCAATGTTTGGTGTGACAAGAAAATAACCATAGTAGTTTCAATTTATACAGTTTTATAAGGAAATGAGCTGTAAGTTTTACTGAGCATCTTGCAGAATCAGACTCGGTTCTTCTGGAGATTTTGACTGTCGCACTTGCAGCAAAACCCATCAGCCTTCATTATGTTTTTCGTCTGAAAAGTGGTCTCTTACATAATATGCTGCTTTCTCAAACATTTTTCTGTAACAATAAAACTTTGTGCTAGAAAACTAATGTTTGGGAATCTAAAATGTTTTTTGTACTGACTTGATAATGTAGAAGTCATAAAATAAAAAATCTATAACAAAGTTTATACTAAAAAAATAGGGAGCCTAAAACTTTTGCACAGTACTGTATATAAAATTATGCATCTTTTTTTTTTGCTTTACACATTTCTTACTCACTGAATAATTCCATATGTGTTACTTTATAGCAATAACATCTTCATTATTATTCCGAAATAAAAAATATTCCATAGCCTCTATGGCTTGTAGGGTTTGTTTTCTTTGGATGCTCTACTAATTTTTATTTAACATCAAAGACCAAAGAGAAAGTCTGGTCTAGCTGTGTTAACAGGCTGAAACAATATGAGACTTAATTACTAACACATCTACAGTATGCTCTCATTGTGATTGAGTAACCATGGAAACCATCTGGCAAAGTACAGCACAATGTGGCACAGACATAGAAGCAACCTGGATTATTATTAATTCAACCCAAAATTCTGTATCTATTGTGAGGTTTTGAATGGGGCTTTATTGCATTTGGTAACAATTTCTTGCAACTGTAGCTCAAGATTTCGATGGTGCATGTAGATCACTGACCTTAAGTGTAATCTGTAAATGGAAATGGTCTTTTGGAGTTGGATAGATTAGCCAAAAACCTTACACAAGTAAAAGTAGTCATACAAAAACACTGCTTGAGTGACAAAGTATCTGGTGGAAAGGCTAGTCAGGGAGCATGTTTCTTGTGTATAATCAGATGAATTTTAGAATGAGGAGTATTGATGATGATGATGATGATGATGGTGGTGGTGGAGTGGTGGTGGCCATTCATTCTGCATGAAATTAAGGCCTTAATTTCATGCAGCCCCAAGCTGTTTATTCTTGTATAATGCCAGTGCATGGCTAATGTGGTTTGGCACAAACCAATGTTTTCCATCTACACTCACTTTTTTGGGTGCCGGAAATGGCTACCCGGTAGACATGGTTTACCTCTCACCTCCAGGATTGGGGGCTCAAATCTCACCTCTGCCCTGTGTGTGTGAATCTGCATGTTCTCCTAGTGCTTCGGGGGTTTCCTCCAGGCATTTTGGTTTCCTCCCCCAGTCTAAAGACATGCATTGCAGGCTGATTCGCATAAAATTCCCATTAGTATGCGAGTGTGTATGTGGAACCTCATTCATTGTGCCCCCCAACTTGTGCCCTTAGTCCCCTGTGACTCCAGGTCCCAAACTCCCCTCAACCCTGTGTAAGATAAGGGTTGTAGAAAATAGCTGCATGGAAATTGCCACCTGTGCCCACCTAGTGATGAAAATACTGAGAATATATGCTGTGATCTCATGGCTTACTTTTCCCTTACAACATGCTCAATGAACGTGGGTTTTAAACATAATACCGAAGGGAAACTTCTTATTTGAATAAGAACATTGTTAATAGGAAATTCCTTGTTAGCTATTTCATTTCGAGTTCAACATGTACTTGTAATCTGAAATGTTCATGCATTGTAAAGTACAGGCAACATACTACCGAGCTATTCTTTTTTTGACAGTCTGAATGCAGCCACAGACACCTCGGATGAGTTCAAGCTTGAGGTGACACAGTTTGATTGGTGAAACAGCATGTAGCTATGTTTAAGTATGTAAGGTGTTAACTCTTACTGGCCTTACAACAGAAGCGCCAATGTTAACAGTTTAGACGGTTTAACACAAATTAAATTCAACTAACAGAAAAGTCAGTTCAGTGAAGGGGAAAGGACAAGGAACATGAAAATCACATTTGATTATGGTAGTAGTTTTTTTTGCCTTGTGATACCTGTATTTAGGTACAATGTTTGCTATTTTATTACTGTTGCTTAGTGCACATCTGGGGGGGAAATGTTACCCCTGTGATTCCTAAATCACACCCATTGGGACTAACAAATAAGTCAGCAAATCAACAGTAAATATCGCTACAGCTGGAGGCAGTTTATTATTATCTGGACATGGACTGCATAGCAGATATGTGTTTGTAATAATTCTACATAATAAGCATATACACTCCAGCGGTTGCTTATAAATCTTAAGTGATAGTTTATCATTTAAGCTGTTCTCAAAGGAGCCGTCCCTTTCCGACGACATACTATAGAGTTTTTCTCTCTGCCTGCTAGGATGTTATCGCTAGCGATGTTTGTATTTCTGTTGCAGGGATGTAAAAGTGTATCAGGCAGCTGACAACAAAATAAACTTATCGTCAAGTGATCACACCACACAGAACATGAATTAAATAATATGGGACAAATATATACAAGTTATTGTGTAAGAGTTCTGATTTATTCTGATTCAGAAAACTTTGGATCTTAAACTTTCCGGAGTGTAAAAAGAAAAAGGAAAAAGTAACTCCTCCTTCCCCCGTCTCTCTCTGTGCATACAGCAGGAGAAGCCGAAGCTGATCGATCCTCTGGACTATGAGGCTGTGATTACTGAACTAGAACTGGAGCTTAAGGAGGACCCTCTACAAGACCTGCTGCTCTTCCCAGACCATGATTTCACTGTGAGTACATCTGTGTGTACACATGCTTAAATTTAACCATTATCCATGCTTATAAATGCAAGGAAGCAACGGCCCTGATACAACATGTTTACATCTTACCAATTTTTTATGCTGTATCTTTAGTCACGCTTTAGCCTTTTCACTTTCTATACCACAACAACGATTTGGTTGGCAATATATTGTATTACTCTCCAATATGTTGAGCAGTAGAGCTATGCGATATGATACTACGCTAAATACCATGTTCTATTGTGGTTACTAGAATAATTCTTTTTCTATCTAGGTTATTTTTGGAATATAATGATACATTAAGTCACGCCACAAGTCTATTTTCAGTTACAGTAACAAACAGCTGGTTGAGCATTACTACCTAGTTTGATATCACTTCTACTATATTCCATTCCTGAACTAGTGGAGTTTTCCCATTTGCTCATTTTCTTGCAAATACGAAAACACCATTAGTTACAAAGATAACTGCCGTGGCACTCATCCTTCTAGTGGTAGACAGGTCCACTGTCTGTGATGTCATTATATAGCTGTTCTTCACTGAAACTAATGGAACCTGATGTGGTGTCCTGCTGTTGTAGCGCACCAGCATTAAAGTTTGATTTGTTGTTCATGGTGCATCTGAGATACTTTTCTGCTCACCACAGTTATAAAGAGTGGTTATTTTAGATCCTGTAGCTTTCCTGCCATCTCAAACCAGTCTGGCCATTCTAATCTGACCCCTCTCATCGATAAGCTGTTTTCATCCATCCATCCATTTTCTGTACCGCTTATCCTAGACAGGGAGCCTGGAGCTTATCCCCGGGAACTTGGGGCACACCCTGGATGGGGTGTAGTTTTACAAAGTAGTTTTACAAAAATATATAAATTCAGGATATGAATTTTAAATGTTTAAATGTATCCCTATCAAGCAAGCCAGAGGTGACGGAAGCAAGGGAAAACTCCCTGAGATGATATAAGGAAGAAACCTTGAGAGGAACCAGACTCAAAAGGGAACCCATCCTCATTTGGGTGACGACAATTATAAATAATTCCCTTCTATAACTGTGTACTACATGGTCAAAATGTGCAATTGTGTAACCAGGAAGTTCATTATCTCTCATCGGATGTTTTTTTCTCTTTCACACCATTCTGTTTGAACTCTAAAGACTGTTGTGTGTGAAAATCCCACGTGATCAGCAGATTCTGAAATACTCACACCAGACTGTCTGGCACCAAAAACCATGCCAGAAAGACGGGAGAAGATTTTTTTCCTCATTCGGATCTTTGATGTGAATGTGAACTAAAGCTCTTGACCTGTATGTGCATGATTTTATGCGTTACATACTGCTGCTACATGATCAGCTGATTGGATATTTGTACAAATGCACAGGGGTATTGGTGCTCCTATTAAAGTGGCCAGTGAACATATATCTCCATTGTGTTAGTGCTGCATGGACACTTAGTCAACAAGCTGATCCATACAGAGACAGAAGTGTGCAGCTCAGTCTGGTGTGTGTGGTGACATTTTTAGAAATGCATGTGCTTATACGAGTGAGATCAGCGTGCTGCACTTCTCCAGGCACAGCCCACTGAACACAGCCAGCAGGCAGAGGCCCAGTCAAGCAACCACATCCTCTTTCAAAGACAGTTACAAACATAGCCACAATTTGAAGCACAAGCATCACTGCATTCACACACACACACACACACACACATACACACACACACACACACACACACACACACACACACAGACATGCGAAACATGCACGCCCATCAGAAGTGACACACTCTGGATGAGCCACTTGATCTGGTCTGATCAGGCAGGAATCAGAAGGTTACAAGTATACTCCTGCCAAAAAAAAGCCCACAGCAGCGTATTGTCCCAGTTTAACAAACACACATCCGCACAGCACTCCACGTTCTGATCTCTTGATTTCTCCAGTGCTAATTAGCGTGTATGTTTGCTCATTAGTAGACTCATTAGATCAGCAGTTCAAATGAAGTCCCTCTAATTGGATGTTTGGGATGTACTGCCTAAACAGGATGCACAGAGTTTAAATCATTCTTTTGATCACAGAGGTCATACGTGCTCTAGATTGCATAAATCCAGCTGATGCTCATATGTGCTGACAGCTAGCGCTAATTCAGCACTTTCAGCCTTTCAGCCACGTGCTGTGCAGCAGTCTGAAATTAAAACCGCACACTGTTCACTCTCACTTGCTTTAAAGAATTTCCCCATTAATTATTATGCATTTTTAATAATCAAGCAATAAATTGAAATTACTCATCTTTGCTATAATTAAAACAAAAACTGATTGTCACTATTTTTAGGCAGTTAAATACTGATTTAAAAAAAAAAACAGCAAAGAATGTATCAAACAGTTAACATCCATAGACAAATGATATTTCCAGCTTCAACGCTTTTTTAAGTGGCTGACCAGCCTAAAATGTATGCTACTTTCACCTAGTTTGATTATTGTTTCACCCCATATGCTAGCTTGATCTCTATCGCATGATAGTCACCGATCTCAAAGCATGCTAGCAAACCTGGCAATCGGCTTAGACAATGTCATATCTAGCTTTCTATACATATACATATATACATATATACTGACAAACCAGACTTCTAGCAGTTGCTCGATTTGACTGACATGGCAACCGAACAAAATTTTTTCTTGTAGTCCTTTGGCAAACATGCAAAATCTCTTTTTAGGATTCTATGAGCCTTTTTCAATCCAGTGACTATTTTTTTTTCCAGCTTGCTGGTTTACACAGAATGAGCTAGCTTGCTATATAAGATAGCATAATGTTTTGCTAGCTTACTACTGCTTTACACTATATTGTAGACGGTGTAGAAAAATGGGCCACAGTGTGTATGGCTGGCACTAGCCTGCTAGCAGACTTAGCTTGCTGGTTTACACAATATGATCTAACTTGCTATATAAGATAGCATAATGTTTTGCTAGCTTACTACTTCTTTATACTATATTGTATCATAAATTTATCTAGGTTGTTAAGCCAAGTTTGGTAACTACTACAGTCAAATAGTTACTGCCAGAAAGGAAACATTAGCTATGCTAAACTACTTACTGGCAACATTAGCGCTATGACTTTTACATGGAACTGCCTCACACTTTTTCTATTTTTACACACAGACTTTTAGAAATTAAACAGTGTCATATCTAGCTTGCTATACATCTCACAAGACAGACTTCTAGCGTTTGCTAGATTTGACTGACATGGTAGCCGAACAAACATTTTTCCTGTAGTCCTTTGGCAAACACACAAAATCTCTTTTTTACTTCACACCGTACTCTTTAATAAAATATTCTGTGAGCCTTTTTCAATCCAGTGACTATATTTTTCTCTGTGTCACAGTGTTCAAATGTTTGTTTTCCCACTGAAAACTTGCACAAGGAGGTGTAGAGAGAGTAGACAGTGTATAAAAAATGGGCCACAGTGTGTGAGGCTGAGAATCGCTTGCTAGCAGACTTAGCTTGCTGGTTTACACAATATGAGCTAGCTTGCTATATAAGATAGCATAATGTTTAGCTAACTTACTAGTGCTTTACACTATATTCTAAATATAGTGCTATACACTATATACTAAATTTATGTATCATACATTTATCTATGTTGTTACCAAGTTTGGTAACTACTACAGTCAAATGGTTACTGTTAGAAAGGAAACATTAGCTATGCTAAACTACTTACTTGCTGGCAACATTAGCGCTGTGACTTTTACGTGGTACATATTTACCTGCATGTTTGCTAAATAACTAAATAACTATGTACTTTAAAATGGGCATATACTGTAAATGGCTTGTAAAAGCCATGTGATCTTTGTTAAATTAGCATGTCTATAGGCATACAGTGTGACCATAGTGTTAGCCTGTTTAAATGAAAGACTTGAGAGTATTGAAAGTTACAGTTTTTAATTGTTTGTCATGTTATAACATTGAAAAAAGTGAACATTCAGTCTGTGTGTAACTATTTGAGAATGTTCAGAATGTGAAACTTTTATTTATTTATTTATTTGCTCTTCCACACTCAGGTGTCTACCCTTCCTCAGGAGAGACGAACACAGCAATCCACTGTGCCGGAGGGGGCAGAGGAACAGGCTGAAAGTCTGCTGGTCAGACAGGTGAGTTGATGTGTGCTTGTGTGTGTTGTGTTTGCTGTGATCTAAGATAGCTGGTGTGATGATGAGCTCCAGGTAACGCTAAAAGCTGTGTGCATGTTTTCATGTTTTGTGTTTTTGCTGCCATGGAGAACATGTGCCACATGTAGGTTTGGGTACCTCCCAGTGTGGTTACAGCCAACAGATTTGGGAGGTTTGACCTAATTCTGTGTGTGTGTGTGTGTGTGTGTGTGTGTGTGTGTGTGTGTGTGTGTGTGTGTGTGTGCCAGTGTGGTGAAGTAAAGCTTATAGCTTATACTTAAAAGATCCCAGTTAGATAAGCAAAAGATCATCATTGAGCATTTGGTCAGAAAGTGCGTGTGAGCAAGTGTGCGTGTGTGTGTGTGTGTGTGTGTGTGTGTGTGTGTGTGTGTGTGTGTGTTTCAGGAGGAAGTTTAAATTTCTGTTCAATTCTGTCTGTCAGACATGTTCCAGAGCTCTGAGCAAGCACAGAAACAAACCTGACAACCATTTCACAGCTTGACTATGTGTGTGTGTGTGTGATTGGGGTGGGGTTGGGGGGCTTGGGGGGTCATTCCCTGTCAAATGTCAATGGATATGGCACCCATTAGTGTGCTGTACAGTACTGGTAGAAAAGAACCATCCTGTGGCTATTTATTCAATATGCAATATTTATATTGTAGTCTTTGTATATAAAGACTACAAATGTGTAAATACTTTGGTGTAAAAAAAAAAAAGAAAAAGAAAGATTATCTTGGTTATCTTGACTCTTCTTTACTTAGTCATGTGATAACCTGTCGCTGTGTCCCAAAGCTTCAGACAGACAGCATGTTCTTTCATCCCTGTGAGGGACAAGGTTAATCCCATTGTTCTGTGGTTTAATTACTTTTAATCATTAATCACATCTGGGAATCATCTAAGCCTGTTGTGCATTCAGAAAACCAGATCGAGCTGTGCATAGAACTGATTTTATCATTTAATAGACCCTCTTGACCACTCCCACTCATGCACTGCAGGATTTTATAATAAACTGGACTGATTCCCCCAATTATAAACATAGGCCTACTATAACATCCATCCATCCATTTTACATACCGATTATCAAGGGGTGCCTGGAGCCTATCCCAGGTATAGCAGGGTACAAGGTGGAGGACACCCTGGACAGGGTGCCAACCCAACACCGGGCACAATCACACACACACTATGTACAATTTGGAAATGCCAGTCAGCCTACAGAACATGTCAATGGACTGGGGAGGAAACCAGAGTATGCAGATTAAGCCCCCAAGGCACAAGGAGAACATGCACACACAAACTCTGCACACACAGGGCAGAGGCAGGATTCGAACCCCCAGCCCCGGAGGTGCGAGGCAAACTTACTAACCGCTAAGCCAATTAGAACGATAAAAATTCTTCGTGCTGATTAAATTAATCTGGGTGAAATTTAACCCCGGCGAACTCACCAACCTCGGATTGTAACTCAGAGAAATCATTGTGGAGCTGCTAATTAATGAAGACAACATGGCGGGACATGCTGTTATATTAAGGAAAATAATTAACTCCGAAATTAGCACGTTATGACGAATCCACAAAGACAAAACCCACAGACTTTCCTGAGGCAGCATTACCTCTGACTGTGTTTGTGGAACTTTCTAAGTGGTTTCTAATTATATTACTATAACATAATTCCCCACCTCTGCGCGTTCGGTGTGTGAAGTGGTAAAAAAAAAAAAACATGGACACCTCTGTGAAAGCATCTCTTTTGTTTGCTCTGTCTGAGCATATAATGCTCATAAAAAAATATTTTAAGCTTAACATTTTGGAATGAAATAGCAGCACAGCAACAACAGACAACAATCCTGAGTAGCTTAGCAACAAGCTAGCCAGCTACTGTTAGTCATAACTCTAATGTTGATGATTCTCATTAGTATAGTCAATTTTATAGATTTAACCAAGTACTTTGTCTGTATATGAACTGATCTAAAGCCAATACTGCTATTAACTAATTCTAAAGTAAAGAAGGTGCACTTTATACTGTTCACAGTGTGCGCAGCCATGTTGATTTGACATCACTCCATGACTACCTCCCCAACAGAGTTTTTTTTAGACTGATAGTATTCGTTCTTATCACTAATCTGTGACCTAGAGAACCAGTATCATGATGTATTTATTGATAGAGACTTCAAAGCACTTCTGTAAGTCGTTCTGGATAAGAGCGTCTGCCAAATGCCGTAAATGTAAATGGAAAAGATGGAAGAGTGTAGCTGCACCAGGCCTGCTTTCCGCAAATATTACCAGACCAGCACAATCCAATATAAATAATCTTGGATCACCGTAAAATTTGTGTATTTTTGTTTTTATGAAGTACTTATATGTAATACTTATTAAGTACTGGCTTGGAAGCTGTTTGTTTCTCTCACATGCAAATAAAAGAAATGCTACAAGAGACAGGTGAGGTGTTACTTTCACACTAGCACAAACATTAGCACACACCCACAAGGAAGATATGTGAACAGATATTTTGGCCAGAAATACATTTAGACTTTATGCACTGAACTTTTGTGATTTTTTTTTCTCCTGGTGCTCTGTCTGGTAAAGTAAGGCCAGTGAATGTTGTTCTAACCCCATTTCCTCCGCTTTTACTTTTCAGGCCTGCCAGTATTACAACTCCCAGCTGCACATGGTTGAGTACAAGTATCAGGAGTATGCAGGGGACTACCGCATGCTGCCCAGGTACCTGCCATTTTTCTGATACAAACATGTTTCCCAGTGGTACAACAGAAACACATTCGCTTTATCATCAGGAGATCGTGAGTTCAAATCCTCAAATAGCAATACTCTAAGCATCCACGGATGGGAGTCATGGGCCATGGCCCTCTCTCTCTGTCTTGTCAATCACAGCAATGACATGTATGCCGAAGAGGGCAGATTTGCTGCCTTGTGACACAGCATGAGCAGCAGTGAGCAGTTCAAAAAGATGCAATGTCTCAAAGGAAGGATGTGTCTGGTTGCTATCATATGATAGGGAAAATCTGACTGGTGGATGGGAATTGCAGAGAAAATCTGGGGAAATAATAATAATAAACCTGTTTCCATCATTACAGGACAAGAGGACAGTCCACATATTCTAAGTCTAATAATAACAGATTTTTTTTAAAAAAATGTAGTTGTTTAACAACTTAAACAAGTATAATAATTGATATGGTGAAGCTTTCTGTAAGGAGATGTTTATTTAACATTTTATGGAATTTAAGGAGTCTGCAGAGTCAATGTTTTGACTTTGTAACAGTCAGTAAATATTGCTTTTCATGGACATTTCTCAACATTGTTACAAAACACAACTTGGACAGGAAGCAAGCACAGGAGTAACATCTTTATTTACCCTTAAGTCTATGTATGAGGAGGTAGGAAACAAGGTCTAAACAGAAAACTCAAACTGAAGCAAAGAACATGAAGTTTAAACATTTATCCTTTAACTAGAAACGCGGCATGAAGCACTAAACTTAGAACACAACTATGACATGAAACACTTGTTTCACTCAGGCATTAAACACTTGTTTAACTCAGGCATGAAACACGCGGTTAACTCAGGCATGAAACACGCGGTTAACTAAGGCATAAACACTCGTTTCACTCTAGCATGAACACTTGTTTTACTCTAGCATGAACACTCCTTTAACTATGGCATGAACACTTATTTAACTAGAGCTTGGAACTAGCAACAGGAAACTAGACAGAGCATGGACACATTACCGCCTAGCACCATTATACATTCCGTCTTTCCTCTATTAGTCGCTACTCTAATACCGCCCGTCGTGCGCAGCAACGCGAGGGGTTTAAATAACCAGTCACAATTAGTTTAATTGCTGTCAGCTGGTAACATTTCAAAGCACCCTCTCGCACCTCCGCCAGTAACTGAACAGGGCGGGGACAGAACAGAAACCAAACTAAGTGCACATGTCCATTGTAAACAAAGTCTTAGCGTCCATGCGCACTTCAAGCACGTGCACACGTTCTCCAGCTGCTCGTGCACGTCATCGCCGCAGCGCCATCTGCCGGCGAGATCATGACAAACATAATATATAACTATACAGGGTAGTCCCATAGTCCGAGACCACATTGAAAATCTGGGCTTTTTTAATTTATTTAAAATTGGAAACAAACAGAAGGTTTTAGAAAGTAAGTAAATGTTCAATATCGTGAATATTTATGATTCAAGATTCTGCATTATTTCTAGGTTCCCGATTTAAATGAAAGCAAATTTGCGATCTTGATTGACCATGTTAACTGCTTTGCAGTGTGTTCAGATGACACTCCGAAGGATTTGATCTAAAATGGATCGTTAGTCTGTGCCAGCTCGAGTGCACACTGTCACTGAAGCAAAAAGGGGATGTATCAAATACTAAGAAACTCTAAAAATTCATGTACATATTTCAAAGATTCTACTTTTCACTCAAGTTATCATCAACAGTATAATTTGTAATGAAAATTGTTGTGATCAATTAGAAAAGAATGCAAAAAAGAAGCATTTTTACTAGTGCTCTCAGACTAGTGGACCCCACTGTATATGGATTCAAAAGTATGCCATATTAACTCAGAGGCCAATCTTTAGTTATGCCTATATTTTCCCTGGTTTGTAGAGAATATTTTTAGGTGTGGTTTAAGACCAGTATGTGATATCAGCAGAAAGCCTATGTGTGTGCTCTGAGAGTGTGTACAGTAGACTGTATGTGTGTGGTAGACACTGAATTGTCAGCCGAGGTGTCTCCAGCTCCCTGGACACAAATAAAGCAACCTGACTGCTGAGAGTGCTCAGGCAGGCGCAGTGAAAGACACCTGAATGTGGGGTCCTGTCAGAGCGAGCGATACTGTAGGTAGAGGACACTGTTAAAACTTCACTACCAAATGATAGGGGGCATCAGGAGTCAAATTTAATGGGTTAGCATTAAAAAAAGTGTGTTCGGTATGTTACAGGGATTTACGCTGTATATTAATAATTGTTATCAGCTATTTTTGTAAATAAAAAATTACATGATAGCTGTGCATTTGTAGCTTAAATGTATCAGTAATTGTTGCAACAAATCAGGAATCATTTTAACCATGTCATTTACTTTACCATAAATAGTCATTTTGGTGTGTTTCAATATGGACGAATTGATAATTAACCCTTTCTTGCAGTACCCTAGCATTTCATTCTGCCAGCAGAATGGAAATCGACATATCGGACATTTTGAATCAGTATAAACAAATGAATTATTTTATTGCTGCAAGTCTGTTGTAAGATTAGTCAGGACACTGTTGGGATACTGTGTGTAGAGTATCATGACTTTGTGTTTAGCTGCTGGTGAGCAGGGCAATGAGAAATGGGACGAGTGTGAGCCTTCTGCTGGGAAAACAATTCACAGAATAATTTCCACAGTAACATTGGTACGAAGATAAAACAGACAGTACAGACAGCTTTTTTGATAGTAAAACACCGTATACAACCGCCAAAATGAAATGATAAAATTTAACCTAGTAGGCTAGGTAAAAAAAAAAAAACTACTTATGAAAAACTGCAAATTCTTAAAGCCCTGAGTGTCTCTGAGGGTCATATGTGTATATTATTTTGTCTTATTATCTTATAGAGAGAGAAAAATTTAAAGCTGGTGATGGAACATCTATTTATAGCTGCTATAACATAAGTGACGTTCCTCAACATTAACTGTACCTATAAACAGATAAAAGGCATAATGTGTCATTCTTTAATTAATTTTTAATCATCATAGTTGTCAAATTGATGTGGTTTAAGAGGAATAAAACACTTCACTGCTAAAGGAAAATAACTAACTTCTGGGAGAGAACAGTGGCTCTGCTTTACATCAGGCTGAATCCCACCATGCCTTAATGTATTATTTTCCTAGAACAGCACACCCTGTTGTGTTTAATTCCTTACACGATTCTACATGCTATGATTCTATTAGCTCTAAACAGAAAACGAGTCTGACATAAACTAATGAATGCCGAATGGTAAAAAGAATAGTGCATGGAGAACCGATGGGTTTGTTATGCAAGGAAACCTACTGTAACTGTTGTGAAAGATTACAAATGTCTGGGAAATACAAACATCTGCCTGCTAAAAAGCCATCCCAAGTGATCAGATGCTGAAACATCTGGTTACCATTGGTCCAATGGTGCTCTCTTTCCATTGATTGATGGAATGTTAAATATACATTTGATCAATAGTTACTGAATATTCAGGATATGTTTCACAATAGTACGGTGACTAAGTTCATGCAAATATAAAGAAAGAAAAAAACAATATACAAAGTTGAAAAATGGCTCACAGTGACATGCCGAAGCTCTGATTCCTTCCACACCCATCCAGCACATGGAAAATAACAGCCTGATATAATGGGAAATACAGTGGCTATATAATGTGTAATAGGAAATGCAGTCTTGCTGTTCTGTGCCCTCTTAATGGCTAAACGCAATCCGACGCAGAGCCCGCAAATTGTACAGGTCAAATCAGATTATACGCTGTCCATTTATCAGCTCTCCGGCCATCAGGGAGAAGGAGGAATGGAAAGAAAGAGAGAAGACAGGAAAAAATTAAATCAAGAACAGGATTCAGAATGGTCAGCTTCATCAAGGAGGATGGGTTTGAGGGATAAGATGTGGAGCGGTGGAAATGGTGCATGGCTGCTAATGGAATGGATGTCTTCTTCTCATCCTCTCCTGTCCTCCGTTCTCAGTTGTATCGCCTCTAAAAGACTAATGATGATGGATTACAGTACACTTTCTCCTTCTGTGCTGTTCGGTCTTAAACTTTTTCTAGGGCAGTTGTTCTTTTCTAATCGTCATCCTTTTGTGTTCTCTCTCTCTCTCTCTCTCTCACTCTCGCTCTCTCTCGCTCTCTCTCTCTATACAACAGGAAATTGCATAAGGCTCAGAAATTGCCCACCCACTCATTCGAGATCGACCATGAAGATGTAGATAAGGATGAGGTCAGTCCCAGTGTTGCACGTCCAGCATGTGTCCTTGTGTTTTCAGCTGCTTTGCAAATCACTCCACATCTCACAAGAACAAAAAACCCAGAAGGAAATGAATTCAGTATAGATATTTTTATTCAAGTCTTCAGTCTCGCATGTCTTTGTCTTCCTCCATCTTGGCTCGAAGAAGATAACATGTCTCCTGGTTTCCTGTACACTAAGTATGGAACGTTTGAAGCAATATCGGTCTTTTTCCACAGGACACAACGTCGCTGTCATCGTCCAAAGGTGGAGGGGGAGGTGGAGGCAGTGGAGGTGGAGGGACAGGTGTCTTCAAGTCTGGCTGGCTCTATAAAGGGAACTTCAACAGCACGGTCAACAACAGCATCACTGTTCGGGTAAGAGCGCGAGTCAGACACTTCATTCAGCGAACTCTTTCAGCTGGTCTAACTAATCACCTAATCAGGAAATATAATCAAGCTCAGAGGGAAAGTGGTTCTCTGAGATCAGCACTCTGGTCCATATAATCATATTCAGTTGGATATGAAAGGCACAGATTGAGCTAAGATATAATAAGCATAATTATATCACAGCACTGTTAAATTCTCTAATCTGATTGGTCAGAAGGTGTTATTAATGAATTCATTTTCTATAACAGCAGCTCTGACAGTAATGCTGCAGTTTTATATTAATGCGCTCTTTCTAATACGTTATCGTTTCTATAGTTCAACTCATTCATAGACTTGTGTGACAGACAGTAGACATGATAAACAGATTTTAAAAATGAGTATAATCCTTTAAAGAGACATTTATTATCCTTCATGGAAGGAGTCTCCAATGTCAATGCTTTGTAAATGGACAATAAATGTAACTGGAAATGGATCAAATGTATGTAAAAAGTATGACTCGTATGATGTTTATTAATGTAAACTTTTAATCCGTGGTTTACAAGGAATAAAATATGCTGTTAAAATATGACATGCTGTTATCGGAAAATACTCAGTTTTGAAATGGTAACGCATCACGCCAACCCCTCAGTGGTTATTTTCCTATAACAGTCCAGAGGCATTAGCTGCACTGTTAATAATCTTGGGTCCAGATTCTTCCAGCCATCTTCTATACCACTTAGGATCTAGATTCTTCTCCAACAAAAAACGTTTAAAAAAAAATTCTAAATAGACTGTTTCCATGCATTTATTTTTCTTGGATGTGAATGCTAGTTGCTTAAAAAATGTGAAAATTGAACAAAAAGTTCAAAAAGAGGCACAACTTAGCTATCATTGTATGGGTTTAGCTGCTGCAGTGCCATGCAAAGTACATTAGCTTGTCTTTATGCTCTGCTCATATAATGTTTGCGTCAGTTGGAACTCATATAGACATTTACACACCTTGTTGTCCTGGCTCAGCATGAGAGGATGTTACTATTTCAGTTTCAACCCCTTTACTGGTGAAAATATATCTTTTTCCTCACACTAACTGACTGTGTGAGTGTTTGACAGAATTGAGACCTGTCAGCCAGTATTTCCATGTATTTTCCTGTAAACACTGTCTGATTGGTCTCACCTCCGTTCACTGAAGATACAAAATTACAACACTGCAGTCTTCTTTTACTGATGTTTAGTTACATAGTGATAAACCGCTCCAAGTGGAGAATTATTCGTGGGTACACCCCAAATACCCAGGCCAGGTTACACCCCTGGCCTTATCATATTTTATTCCTTACCTAGCCTAACTTTGGGTCTGGTGTATTAAGGCATTTCATCCAAATAGACCTGCTTTATATAAATGGTAAAAGACCTCAAATGTTTTTTAAAAGGCTTAGGTAAGAAAACCAAGCAAAACTACAATGAAAAAAATGTATAATGTGACATAAACACTCTTCAAACATCAAGACATGGTTCTGATTAAGTGTACATATAAATGTGATGAGAACCTCCACAACCCACAAGCAGTCATTGTACTAATGCAGTTTAACGTTTGGCTTGTAAAAAGCACATTTGTTTTTCCATTATGTCAGCAAGCTCATTGTTGAGCCATCATCTATCCATTTCAGATTTCCAGCTAATGAGATCTGGTACATCGTGTCTGAATTGTTATTGATAGAGTGTATAAGAAAAGTTGAAGAGTGCGCAAACCTATCTCATAAAACTCCTCCTGATACAGTATATAGATAATGCAATTCCTATGAGTAGTCTCATTGCACTTTACTTTTTATTTTATTCCTCCTCCATAAACAGGCCTGGCTCTGAATATATTTACCTCACAGCTAAACCACAGCTAAGCTTAACTTATGGTCTACCATTGTTTCTCTGTTCTGGGTTTATTTCATTGTTTTAAAATGTAGTTTCAATTCACAATGCACACTTTCTGCCTGAGTGCAAGGGAGTAAAAAAAAAGTAACACTTATCACTGGTTTAGAGTTATCACATTTTATGGAACATGCATGTTGATGTAGAGCGATTGTGGACTTGTGTGGTTATTTTTATTCACACCTCACACTTAGCTGAAGCTACCTTGCGAGGTTGTTTGTAAGAACACGCTGTATCAATACTAGTGTTCGTAATGAAAAGCACAATTTGTTAAAAGTTGTCGCATGACCGTACTAGCAGAAATTTGACTTTGCTAACTATCTACCTAAAAGTCAATCTGTCTTTATCTTTGGGTTTTAGTTGTTGTTGTTTTTAAGTGTGAGAAAACATAGGCTTTTACTCTCAATACCAGCAGCAAGAGGAAATCAAAAGCTGGTGTCTGTCTTCTGTGAGGATAATTACAAGTTACCTTACAACATTTTTTAGGCAAACTAGCTAAGCTAGCATCTTAATATAAGATGGTTGTACTTTCTGGACTTGCTGACACGTTAGTTAAGAAGCTGTTAACATAAAGATTGTTTTCCGTAGGGGAAGTACTTTATATCATTGAATTCTGCTTTCTGGCTTCTTTTAGGGATTATTTTTAGTTAAAAGATGATTCAGACAACCTTCTTAGCATGCTAGCTGGAACTAGCTGTCAGTCTATTATATAAGATGTTTCATATTTCATTAAAAAATGAGGCAACACAGAAGGAAAGTAAATAAATGAATAAAGCCTGGAAGAAAAATGGAATCTATGACACTTCGTGTATCATTTTTATTTGCATTTAAAAGGCCATATTGGCTATGCAGTGTGTTGAAATGCAGCAATAATTCACATCACTTCTCCATGTTTCCATAGACATCGGTTGATTATTTTCATAAGGATTACACAGGGACTAAACAATATTTTACATTTTTGTAAGCATGCAAAATAACTGTGATTAACGTTCAACATTTTGCCGTTGTATATTTGCCATAAGACTAATTAGTGAAAGAGTATGAAATTTTCTCTATTTGTAATGAATGATTTTAAGGACGTTAGCATGAGGAAATGTGGACGTGTATTAGCCACAGTTTGGCCCAAATACCATGTCTCTCTGTAGAGCAAATTACTAGGTGGGATCAGCATTTTACACATGTTTACATCCCCCAAGAAAACACTGCACAGAGCAGGTGTACAGTCAGGTCCATAAGTATTTGGACAGGGACACCATTTTCATTATTTTGCCTCTGTACTGCACCCCAATTGATTTGAATTGAAGCAATCAAGATGTGGTTCATTAATTCAGTGGATTTAACAAAAATGCTGCATTAACCGTTTAGGAATTACTGTACAGCCATCTTTTAGAAAATTGAATCCCTCCATTTTCACAGGCTCAAAAGTAATTGGACAGACTAGCATAATCATAAATATTAGGATTATTTGTAATACTTGGATGTCAACCCTTTGCAGTCAATGACTGCTATTCTTAAATGGCTGTAATTCCCAAACAGTTAATGCAATATTATTGTTAAACCCTTTGAATTAAAGCTTGAACATCTACACACTAAAATCACATCTTGATTGCTTCATTTCAAATCCATTGTGGTGGTGTACAGAGGCAAAATAACAAAAATTGTGTCGTTGTCCATATACTTACGGACCTGACTGTATTTGTGTGCATTTTGAGATTCAGTCCAACTAGCTTCAGCAAGCTCCCACCAAAATCACTGACTAAACCTTATACTCTGATTATGAGACCAGTCAGTTACTGTGTTGAAACTTGGTCAAGGTAGAAAGATTTGTCTGCCCATACATAAAACATTTGGTTATTGTTTTTATTTTATTTTATTTTTGCCAACTCATTCTAGAGCCTGTAACTTAAAGGTCTGTTGTTATATGCCAACACATTTGATTTGAACATTACACTAGTGGTTTATACATGCATGTGGTTTGTTGTTATTTATGCTTATACCTATACTTTTGTCTTTGCAGTCATTCAAGAGGAGATATTTCCAACTTACACAACTAACTGACAACTCCTACATCATGAACTTCTACAAAGATGAGAAAATCTCAAAGGAGCCTAAAGGTTGCATATTTCTGGACTCATGCACAGGGGTAGTTCAGGTTAGTACCGAATACTTATTAACAACACAACAAATAAAACGGGTATAGACAGTAAAACCCACCAAGGCTCTTCTTATTGCTAGTATTTTGCAATGGAAACCCAGAAGGTGGTCATCTTAGCTCACATTGAGCTTAAATGTCCTTGTCAAGGTCCTGACAGTTGATCATTGTTTGTCCTTACAGAATAACCGATTGAGGAAGCACGCCTTTGAGCTGAAGATGAACGAAGTGACATACTTTGTGCTTGCAGCAGAGAGCGAGCAGGACATGGAGGACTGGATCAACACATTAAATCGTATCCTCCAGATCAGCCCACCCGAGGTTACCGCTCTGGACCGCAAAAGCTTGGACCTGACAGACACCAGACACGGTGAGTCTAAAACTTGCAGCATCAAATTCATATCCTTTAAATGACCAGATCTGTTAACAGTTATGAAACAGTGTGGAACAGTGAGTGGAGCAGCATAGTTTGGAGCTGTATAATGCAGTGAAGTGAACGTTTCTCAGACGTAAGGCAGGTTTTGCATAAATAATAGTTCACACTTCTGTGACGTCTATAAGTGCTGAATTACTGCATCATAAACCTTTGACTATAAACACAAATTTAGCTGAATTCGTTTGCACTGTATAACCTCCTGTCATGTAGCCACACATCACTGCCTCTCAGTTCATTTATTAAGAATTCTCTAACCTAATTCTATACATTCTCACCTTTAACTGTAAGTAAATATAACGTGCAAATGCCTGCATTAATTATTAGTCCAACCACAGCCACATTTTTAGATTCTCACAGTCACATACAGCCACATTTTTAGATTCTCCATCCTGATTGTTCAGTAACAACACTGTAGAGCAGTGGTGGCTCGGTGGTTAAAGGCTCTGGGTTAATGATTAGGAGTTCAAACCCCAGCACTGTCAATCTACCACTGTTGGGCCCTTGGGCAAGGCCCTTAACCCTCAGTTGCTCAGTTGTATAAATAAGATAAATGTAAGTCGCTCTGGATAAGGGCGTCTGCTAAAAAGTCGTAAATGTAAATGTTCAGAAGGCTCTGATTCGGTTTTTTTTTTCTACAGCAGCAGCTCTGACAGTAGGACTAGCTGTAAATCAAATCACAGGTTTATATCAGCGTGCTCACTTTAATACCTTAATGTTCCCAGGGACTTGCTCCATACTAAAGGCAGTTGCTCCACAAAAATTAGGAGATGCCTTTTGTTTTGTCAAGAAAGGGAAGAAGAGAGGCTGAGCGAGGAATGATTGTTCATTGCCATTATAACATTAGTGATTACAGGAACTAATCTGTTTCACTGATGTTTTACAACATGACAGGAGGAACAGTCTGGTGTAGATATAGTTCTTAGTTTCGAGTTCAGGTCGGTTAAGAGGAAATTCTTAGCTGCACAATCAAGGCTTTCTTTTAGCAAGAAGAAAGTGAAAATCTTGATGAGTAGACTGAGGGATGAAGAGGAGCTGAATCAGCGTGTGCCCTGGAGCAGAATGACTCCTTTTAGCCTTGTTCTGTGTCTGCTCTCTCTCTCTCTCTACGCAGCACAATTCCCAGCACTGAATGAACACCTACAGTCCATATGGACACAAATAAACACTGCAGGTGGTGATTCAGGACTGTAGGTGTTCATTCACTGTGCACCGTGGTTCTGCATACCCTGAACAAGCAGGTCTTTCTCTTTGTAGAATCTCTTTGTCTAGTAGCCTTGGTGCGTATAAAAGTTAGACCTGTTTACATTCCAGGCCTGAAATAGTTAGCAGATCTGAAAGTAAAAATAAATAAATAAATAAAAAGACTGGTAGTTAAATGCTCAGTCTGTATTTCTGGTCTTAAGAATAATAGCACGATCATGTGACATAGTGATCCAGATAACAGTATGAATAATTCTTCTCACTTTTAACGTTATGTGTCCATCTTTTCAGATGTATTTGATCTGTCCTCGAATAACGGCTGTCTCACTGAAAACGAGGAAACGACAGAAAACGGAATCAATCCTGAATTAGCTAAGGTAACGTCCAGCTCCTCAGACATCTCTGCTAATCATCTTGGTTAGTATTCTTCATTATGAACATTTTAACATCATGCCATTAAACTAACACTTCTTGTTGTTCTATCAGTACATAACTGAAACTGAAGAGACAGTGAGAGCAGCCAGAAGAGAAGAGAGACTGAATTTGTTCTCCCTGGACCCTGATACTCCTGTATGTCTCCCATCATACACACACACACACACACACACACACACACACACACACACACACACCTGCAGTTAATTTAGAAATTCTGTCTGTGATGGCCACAAAAAATTCAGCTTTCAGCTTTGAGAATCATCTTCTGCAGTCTAGTTGAATGTGTCATACTGTATATGTTATCTAAGACATGCTGTATAAAGTACCCAATTTCCCCATCAAAACGGGTTTTATACCATAATGGTTAGCTCTAATTGCTGCTACTTAAAATCAGAGGTGTGTGTTCTAGGTTTTGAGGAGTCCACGGGGGGATTGTGGGGAGCCGTCGCACATCCGACCTTTCGAGGAGAAGCTGGGAAAGAGATTAATGATTTACTGCCGCTCTCTCAACCTCACACTGCAGGGCTGTGTGAATGAGGCGGAGACGGAGCCCGTCACTAATGTGAGCTCACACACACACATGATCACAGGATATGCTGTATACACGACTGTTAAAGTTTAAAAAAACTTACACACTTTAAATATTCAAAGGCAAGGTAACGATTTTCAACTCGCTTATTGAAGTCACTCTTTTACTGTATGCTGAATATTAAATGGCATTTTATTGGGCTTAGTGCACTATGTACAGTGGTGCTTGAAAGTTTGTGAACCCTTTAGAATTTTCTATATTTCTGCAGATAAATACGACCTAAAACATCATCCGATTTTCACAGTTCTAAAAGTAGATGAAGAAAACCTAATTAAACAAATGAGGCAGAAATTGGTCATTTGATCCAATATTACATATCTGTGAGTGGCAAAAGTATGTGAACCTCTAGCAGTTTAGAATTAGCAGTTAATTCGAAGGCGAGTCGGGTGTTTTCAATCAGTGGGGTGATGATCAGGTGTGAGTGAGCTCCCTGTTTTATTTAAAGAACAGGGATCTATCAAAGTCTGTTCTTCACGACACATGTTTGTGGAAGTGTATCATGGCATGAACAAAGGAGCTTTCTGAGGACCTCCAAAAAAAAAGAAAGAGTTGATGCTCATCTCATTTGTTTAATTGGGTTCTTGCTATCTACTTTTAGTACCTGTTATATTTATGCAGGAATATTGAAGATTCTAAAGGGTGTAAAGGGGGAGCCAGTCCATCACAGGCAACCATGCACTCACATTCACACAGTTATTCACAGCTAGGGATAATTTAGTGTAGACAGTCCAAATAACAGCATGGTTTTTGTGAGGTGGGAGGAAACCGGAGGACCAGGATGTAACCTACTTTGCAAACTTTGCACAGACAGTAAACCGAACACAGGATAGAAATAACAAACATGACATTTGTAATAGATATGCTATGATATTACCTTGTGATATTCTTAGCTTAATAGATAAACAGTTTTGAGGTTTATGTGATATGAATGTATAGTTCACCACTACTGATTGCATTTGCATTTGATTACTTCATTTGACAACCCTAACACATATCACATACACTTGTCATTTTGCGACTTCAGTTCACTGGCATATTTATTGTTTCTTTCCTCTATAACTGGCTGCTGTCTCTGTTTAGATCGAGCCTTTTTTTGTAACTTTGGCGCTGCTGGACATGCGAGAGAACAGAAAGGTCTCGGCTGACTTTCACGTGGACCTCAACCACGAGATTGTACGAAAAATGCTCAGTGGCTTGGGAAACCCTGGATCTCAGGGCACACCTGGAGGTCATGGCGGAGTGCAGGAGAATGGTCTGAAGTCACCGACAGAGAAGAGAAGTGGCGACTGCCAGCTCAGTCAGGAACTGGAGGACTGGTTATGCTTCCCTAAACAGGTATCAGAGTCATTCAAGTGTAAGAGCGTGACTGAGAATAACACACATGCACACACACACACACACACACACAGGAAATTCTTTGGAGGTTTATCTTTAAATCTGAGACAGTTAGATCAGTGTGGGTGTTTATGTTTATTTGTGTTTGTGGATGGATTCAGGCTATCTTCTCCATCACAAATCCTCACACGGATATCGTCATGGTGGCCCGAATAGAGAAAGTGCTTATGGGTAATATTACAAGCGGGACAGAGCCCTACATTAAGAACACAGACAACAGCAAGGTAACATTACATCTCTTTTTACATCTAGCTACTTCTTTTTTTTATCATACATTAAACCCATCTCTTTCTGAAATATATGTTTTTGTTGTTTTGTTGACTGTCTTGTTGATTTGATTTGGTCATCGAAGGAAATCCCAGTTAGAGACCACAACAGTATAAATCAATATACTGTTCAATAAATGAAATGAATGAACAGTATCAATAAATGAAAGCTTGTATAGACTAGTTATAAATGCAGTGGTGTCTTGTTATTCAGAAAAATATTTCTATCCTGTACTAATATCCATTACTGTGATCCTGATTTGGTCCATCACCAATCTAATATGTGGTAAGTGATCGGTGATCCTATGGAGGTCAAATCATGCACAGTACCTCACAGATCAGTAAAAAGTTACATGGCAGCTAGTTAAATGGTCGATTTGCCTGGTAAACCGTATATAGTATATCTGCATACTGCTGGAACATAGTTATGGAAAATGAATACAAAGAGAAGGGGAGTCTGCATCTTTTAAAATGTGTCCCAACATTATTGCTTTCCCCTTTGGGGATCCATCCATTTGAACCGCATGATGTACAGTACGCTAGATTTCATGTTTCCTCCATATATTTCCCCTGGAACGATCCATAAAGGCACTAATAATGATCCAGAACAGAAGTCTCTGTTGTACTTACAAAGCCATACTATTGAAAACATGGTTCTGTTTGTGCATTCCTTCCCCTCAGAGAGCTGCAGAAGAAATATCTTGTAAAGTCCTATTTTAAGTGCTTCATCATTCAGAGCCCAGATGGTATTAGAATTCCACCAATCAAACTAAAATATCCCCAGCCTCTTCACAGAAAACATTGTCCTTAGCTTAGTCTAAATGGATCCTACAGACTTTGTAGCAGCTTGCCAAAAATGAGGCACCTTCGATTTCAACTTGGACCACATATGGATCTGAGCGAAATATGAGAACGTTCTGGTCATTTTTCTCACATTGTAAACACCAGGATATTTTCCTTGATTTCCACTTTTGCAGTTCTTTATCTTCTTTTCCAGACTGTTCAAAAGATGCTGAAATCCAACAAGCAGTTCTGTAGCAAGCTGGGGAAATACCGCATGCCTTTCGCGTGGTCTGTAAGGTGAGCGCCATCACCTTTTATTCACTCATAACCATACATATTTTGACCCAGACTGAGCAATGCTACAAAATTGCAACCACTCAAACATAGCAATGTGGAAATTGTGACATGTTTTCACTTGGATAACTTAAACTGTTGTTAGAGTATGTGGGACGGAAATCTTGGTGGAATTTGCGTTAGCCAGTTGTGAAGTTGTTTTCGCTAAATCGATACCTCTTTTTCTCTCTGTCCCGATGTCTTCATTTACTCAGGTCAGTATTTAAGGATAACCAGGGCATGGTGGACCGGGAATCTCGGTTCTCTCCTCTCTTCAAGCAGGAGAGCAACAAGATTTCCACCGAAGACCTGCTTAAGCTCATCACAGAGTACAGAAGGTACAGCAGAATTTTCAACACCAACAGCAAACACAAAGTTCCTCAGTGTTCTCATGCACAATGGGGAAGGTGACTTACCCATCTCTAATACATGTAGAATAAGGAGAATGCTGGGTTTTGTATTACAGGGCAGAGAAGACCAGTAAACTCCAGACCATTCCTGGCAGCCTAGAGATCAGTGTGGACTGTGTCCCAATGGAGCATCCCAGTAAGACTTACAGTACTCATATAAACACTGTCAAGAATATAAAGGTACTGGATATGCACTAAGTAGTATGCCTATGTATTAAGGACACCTAAAATGTTCTTGCGTACAATTTAGTATGGTGGTATACAGTTTGGGATTCATGCCTCACAATGGCTCAGTATTACAATATTGTTGTGAAATTGTCCCAGCTGTGAATGTGATGGTTACTATGACTGCCTGATCAAGCAGCAGTGCCCATACATCATTTCTGCCATAAAAGAGAGCTAAAAAAATTCATTAAAATGCAACTGGTTGTCCACTTCATGACTATCGCAATGCCTTTAGCAATATTGACTATGCAACTGGGTATTGACACAAATTCCAAAGTGAGGATAAACCAGATGACTATCATTCACTAGCTTCACACCTAATTAGAGAACAAATGAATGTTCTTACTTGTTCAGCAAGAAACAAAAGCTAAAACTCAATCGATTTGATCATATAGACTATCTCCCTCTCTTTCTCGCTTGATTGGCTGATAGCTCTTGTCTGTCACTCTGTAGTCAGACTTCATTTGTCGGGGCGTGATGTTTGACGTATCTGATCTGACGAATGATGTATGAGAACCAGTTCGTTCCTTGAAACTCCTTACACAGCACTGACTGTAAATCACTATTACAAGATTGTCAAGGTGCAATAATGTTTCTGACCTTATTGGGTAAAAATATGGTTCATACAAGTATTAACTGCATACTTACATACTTTCCAAGTTGGAAATATAAGTACACTGTGTAAGGCTAAGATGCACATTTTGACACGATATTATTGATTATGATTTACTTTTTAGTAAAGATGTACTGCTAGTACATCTTGGCTAAATAGGTTAAGATAAGTTTGAGATAAATCTGAGGCTAAGATACAGTATATTGGGTATCTTTACATCAAAAAAGATGGAACAGCCAATGCTATAAAATGTACAAAACATCGCATGATATTTGAACTGATAGTTAAGTGTGATCCTGCTCATTTGTTCTGCATTGCAACCGTGCATGCTATTAGATTAAATGTTCACCTTTAAGATGCGTCCACTAAGCTCCACTAAGAAAAAGCATGACTGTCATATTATAACCCGAGGCGTTTGTACCCTTCAGACGCCGTGACATCGTCGTATGTTCCTGTGAAGCCATTCGATGACTGCAGTCTGCACGCTCCTACGGTGGAAGTCGAAGAGTTCCTGCAAGATTCAGCCAAATTCGCTCAACCTTACCGAGTTTACAAGAACCACATTTACGTCTACCCCAAACACCTTAAATATGATAGCCAGAAAAGCTTTGCCAAGGTATAGCTGAAATTTTAAAAAAAGAACCAGAACAGTTGGCCAATATAATAAGATCATTTTATTCAAATATTTGCTGAGAGATATATTAATTTAGATTATCGCTATAAATAGACAGTGCATGAGTTCTTTATAATCTGTATATAAATACAATATATAAAAATACTTAACCGTAACTGTATTTTATAAGCTGTATTCTTCTAGTGTGTTTTTCATACATAAAAATATTCATCCCAGTGTGCACTTTGTATTCTGCCGATATTTTGAAACATTTTATTACACCCTTTTTCTTCACAGGCCCGGAATATCGCCGTTTATGTAGAGTTTCGAAACTCTGACGAAGAGCATGCCAAACCACTTAAGGTAAAGAGTCCAAAAGGTCCATCACTTTTCTTCCTTTTCATCAAGAATTGATCGGAAATAGAGATTTTCCATGTGCATCTTGTTTCTACAGTGTATCTACGGAAAGCCGGGAGGTCCAGTTTTCACCACAGCTGCCTGCTCTACAGTTCTTCACCACTCGCAGAACCCAGACTTTTATGACGAGGTTCTTTCCTTTAGACACCTCCGTAGTCTTGCTGTCTCTACAGGCCCATTCTTGTTTTGTTTGACGTGTCTGAGTATTCTTTTGCTCTGATAATAGGTGAAGATTGAGCTGCCCACACAGCTCCATGAGAAACACCATCTGCTCTTCTCGTTTTTTCACGTGACGTGTGATATCAATGCCAAGACCAGCTCGAAGAAGAAAGAGGCTCTTGAAACTCCAGGTGCAATTAATAGTCTATGTAAATAGGAAAGCTATAAGCTATTTTATATACAGCTATGAAATGTAACAACTTGTAACTGTGTGTGTGTGTGTGTGTGTGTGTGTGTGTGTGTGTGTGTGTGTGTGTGTGTCTTAATCAGTGGGCTATGCATGGCTGCCACTTTTGAAGGATGGCCGTCTGACATCTCAGGAGTTTAATGTCCCAGTCTCATGCACTCTACCCACTGGGTACCTGCTTATTAAAGAGTCTTCATCCAGTAAGGTGAGAGCAAGACAGTGAGGTATTATGTAAATATCGAATGCCGATTTCCACTCATGGGATTTGATTCTCATCTGAATTTCCTGTGCTTTGATCGGGTGTAAAATCTGTTCTGTGGTCCATCGGTCCAAAAGGTGGGCTGGGGTTCAAAAGAATCAAATGAATTTGAGTACAGAACATTGTTGAATGACATGATTGGTTGAAATTATATCGTGTTTCACAGTGCTAGGGAAGGGCATGTTGTGATGTGCAGATATACCCAGGGTTTAATCTGGGAGCGATAGAGATTCTTTGGTTGTCCATATAACTGAGTGTTTTCCTATTAGAAAGGATCACCCTTTCTAATAGAACCCTTGTAGGAAGCTAAGAACCCTTAACTATCCAAGAAACTCTTGATGTCATGAGTTCTTATTGATGTCCTTCTTGGAACTGTGCCACACACTGCTTGCGCATGTTCTACGTCTGTCTCCGCCCCTGTCCTGTCATTGGATTGTTATCACATTGTGTTCACCTGTTTTGCATTAGCCCTTAGTTATTTAGTCTGTGTATAGTCTTATCATGCATTTTTGTAACTATTACGTTACTTCTTCTTATTATTAAGTTTATTAAGTTATTAAGTTTTACTCTTCTATTGATTTCTGATCACCGATTACCCTTGTGTTCTGACTCCTGCATGACAACGATTTTCAGATTCACCCTAATAAAGCAAATACTGTGTTTGTGCATTTGGGTTCTGCCTTTACTAACCACACTCTAACCACAAGAAACCTAGAAAGGTACTTTTTTCTCTAAAACTGGAATTACTGAAGAAGACATTCAAATGCAAGCAACTACAAATAGTTTTATAGATAAACAATCAACTTTGACTAAGACGCTTCACCCAAATGGTTGTTTAGGTTAAAGTAATATTATTATAATTGACTATTAATTGAATTACACCTGAGCATTAATAGAGTTATCTCCTATTTTGTAACTCACGATTTTCAACCAACATAAACTGAAGGACTGTAAGTGTACCATCCTTACTGACTCTCACGTTATCCAAGGAAGAGATGTAGGATGCATGTGCATTAAAAAGCTTTATTAAAGGAAATCAGGCAGACAAATCCAATACGTGAATCAATAATGTGGTCAAACCATGAAACAAAAGAGAGGACCAACCGGCTTGGTATTAAGTAGACACTTACAATACTTCGTGCTAAACATTGCTGAAGACACACGAGGGGTTAAGTAACAAACGTAATCAAGAACAGCTGAGATTAATGAGAACACGTGAGGGAGACATCCAATAACATAACAGTGGTGGAGACATGACATAAACCATAACAAACACACGTGTCAAATGTAAACAAAGTCGCTGTCAATGAACCCGGAAGTGCGCTCTGTTGTGCCTCGGGCTTCAGCTCCAGCGCTCTGCGTGAGGGGAAATCTCTGAGACTGATGATCTAATAACATATCCATTCATGGATGACTGGAAAATAGCACTATTAACCCGATTTCTGATTAGTAGACAGCACAGTAGCACAATAGTGGTGAAGCAATGTTCACACCATGTTCTTATGGGTTTTCTATAGGTTCTTTTTTTTCCACCTTCCAAAAAAAAAAAATTCCGATGGGTGGATTGGCTCCACTGAATTACTCCTTGTATGTGTATGTGTGTGTGTGAAGGTGTGTGCATTGTGCCCTGGGGCTAGTATTCCATCCAGGGTGTATTCCCGCCTCACGCTCAGTGTTCCCATGATAGAATCCGGATCTGGCGAGATCCTGACTGGGATAAAGCGGTTACCCAACATGAAAGAAAGAATGATTGAATTTCTGATTAGCATGTCTGAAACAAATTAAATTCTCCTGCATTCGATTCTTCCAGTCCAGTGAAATGATATCATATCTTGGCAGAACCAGAATTGCCAGAACCAGAGTTTTAAGTGATATAAACATCAAAGCAGCATAAGTTAAATATCTGTTTAACGATTCTTTTCCCAGAACGGATCCGATGTGAAATGGGTAGATGGAGGAAAGCCTATTTTCAAGGTGTCTACGCTGGTACTGTCCACGGTATACACTCAGGTAATACAATTCTTTCATTTGCACTTAATACAGTATAACCATGTGTCGTCAGCATGAGTACAGTTAGAATATTGTACTTTTTTTTTATTGCAGGACCCCCATCTTAACCGGTTCTTCCAGCAGTGCCAAAAACGAGAGACAGATTTCTCACAACCACCTACCTCAAACTTTCTCAACTGCCTAAAGGTAAACTGAATCTCTAGTGAATTTTTCTCCATCGAATAAATTCTCTCAAGGACGAATCTGATTCTGTTTGGTTTCCCCTATCAGGGCCTCCTTAGTATGGAGAGGAACCACGTAATTATTCGCTTCCTGCCCATCCTCTTTAACCAGCTGTTTAAAGTCCTCACCCAGAACGACTCCGATGACGTCACCACTACCACCACCAGGTATGGAGGTCTATTAGAGAAGCCACGACTATCCATTTATCCAAGATGCATAAACATAGCTTAAAGATCTTACAAAATTTTACATGATTATATGAAGCACGGAGCATCTGACATGGACTATGAAGTATATGAAGTATTTTTACCCTTTCACTTTTATAAATACGGTTATGTGTCGATCACTGAGGCTGTGTTTTGCAGTCGGTGCCATCAATTCTACTTTGTTTTTTTCTAAGGCCGCTCTTTTGTTTTTTTCTGCAGGGTCCTAGTTCACATCCTTTCCAAGTGCCATGAAGAAAACCTGGACCGCTATTTGCACTCCTACATAAAGGTGTGTACATTCCCCTTTAAAAAAAATGCTGCATGAGAATACTAAGTAGTACAGAACCATCTCCTTTACTCTGACTTGCAAGACCTTTAAGTAAAAATGCCATGCTTATATACTGTATTTATAGTAAAATCACATTTCAGTGAATACAAGTTTAATAGCATGACTGCAGTTGCAGTTATCACAGAGACATGCTTGACTAAAGACAGTTCTGGACAGGAAGCTAATACGCAAAGAGTCATTTGGACATGGAACTACACACACTCAGCTCTAGATGACAATGTAAAGTGATTTCTTATGGTGTAGAGAGAAAGAGAGAGAGAGAGAAACAGAAAGCAAGCAAGAGAGAAAAACAGGACCTGTTTATTGTTCGGTGCAAACAACCAGGGAAAGCACTCAATCTTTCGAGGACACCGAGAGAGAGAGGAGAAAGGCGGGAGGAAAAGGGTAAACCTGTGAGGAAGGCAGTGTAACCATGGCAACTGATTGGTATGGCGTCTGCGCTGGTAACCAGTCAAGAGGTTTTTGCTCTGCTAGTGCTCTGCATTGCAGGGTGTGTATCTGTGTGTGAATATAATGCACATGCATGTGTGTGTATGAGGTTTCGCAACTATGAATATGTACGCTTCACAAATATTAAGAGGATATGAGGTGGAGCACAGAATGAAAACAGCAGCCATCAAAAACAGCCACATCCTGCATCAATCATGTGGGTGTGTGTGTGTGTGTGTGTGTGTGCGCGTGTGTGCAGTGAGGGAAGAAAGAGAGCACTGAGATTACTCATTCTGCTTTTATTGTGTATACACTATACATAGCATGTTGTTTACACACACAGAAGCTGCCATCCCACTTCCCACCCAGACCAAAGACCAAGAAAAATAGATTTCTTCTGGGAATAGAGCAGTTCCATTTTAGAGTCACATTTAACTTTATAAAAAAAAAAATTATGATTAAAGCCTTCTTACCCTGCATTCACACATGAGTTCAGATGAGAAACAGTAATAGTCAAAATGTCTAGGCAATATCCCACTATACGATTTATACACATCGCATACACATTTCATTTCACATATTAAATGCTAGGGTTTGTACTAGCCTTGTTGACAGACTAGCAACACCACCTAACTATACTAACCACCTACTGTACACTCACCAGCGACACCAACGATCTCTAGTACGTCGTTCCAAGCTTTATTTTCCTTCGTAATGCATCTATGCGTTTTTGTTCTTCAGAGAGTTAATGGGAGCTATTTGAAAGATCAGATTACATGCTCCGTAAGATAGGTCTTACACCTAATTTGCATAGAATTGAGAAAATATTTCAAATATTGCCTGTCAAACTGTCACATAGTTGCCTGACGTACTCACCGAAATCATGGCTCCGTGTCGCGTTCTGTTGCTTGCAACTGTGTACATCGGGTTAAAATGATTCATCTGAATGTACAGATTAGTCATTCTATGGTTGACTCCGCCTTCCCGGTGATTACTGACCATTAGAGAGTTCTTCTTGCAAAATCCAAGGCAGTATAGAACATGAGAGCATAAAAGACAATATCCGTGGTCATCAACCCTGTTCCTAGAGATCTGCCTTCCTGCAGGTTTGATCTCGAACCAAAATCGAACACGTCTTTTTTAGATGATCAAGAACTTCTTAAAGCAATGATTAGATGGTTAGGTGGGCACAATTATGGATAAAGTCTTCAAGAAGGAAGATCTCCAGGAACAAGGGAGGTGAACACTGGGTTAGAATATGCAAATACAGGCCATGCAACACCAGTTTACCACTGCAAATGGGCGGGGCATGGAGGGTTTCCAATCTGCATATTCATTGGACCTGAATTATTAAGTGTCGGTTCACCTGTGCATTTTACAGTGAAGATGTCACGTCATGCAACATGTGAAGCAAGACATGCAATTTGCAAAATGATTTTTTTAAAGTGTTTTTGTGTGGGTGTGTGAGAAAACACACCTTGCATATTTCATATTGTGTGCTTTTATTTAAATAGTTTGTGTTTAAGACTGAGGCACATGGATTCCGGACCGTGCATGAGGAGCTGGCAAAAGGCATGAACTCAGACCTGAAGAGCAATGAGCAGTCGGCTGTGAAAAACATCCTCAAGGTGAGAAAACACGGCCGACTCTCTCTGAAATACACGCCTGCATGGACTGGAAATATCTACTTAGCGATTATATCTCACATATGATTTCTTCCATTTCCTTCCTTGTACAGTTTTCTTGGTTCTTTCTGGAAATCATAGCGAAGTCCATGGCCCAGCACCTTGTCGATTCTGAAAAGCTCAAAGTAAACTGTTCACATCATATGTCTGTTTATTTGGAGGCACAATATTCTTATCTTACAGAACTAGTTCTATATGATTGCACTTTGTTTTCACTTCATATCTCATGTACAACCCAGTTTGACTTCAGTTAAAAAAAAGGTCGTGTGTGTATGGAAACAGGTTCCTCGGTCGCAGCGGTTCCCAGGCACCTTCCAGAGCCACTTGGAGACTCTCATCATGACCATGTCAGATCACATCTACTGGAAAAGCAAAGATCTGCCCGACGAGACTCGCAGTGCCAGCCAGGCTATTGCTGCCTTCGTAAAAGTGAGCACCTGTGCTTTTTGCTATTTTAAGCCTTAATGCTGGAGAGAAATATTCAACTGAGAAAAAGTTCAATTGAGCAGAGATTAACATTTAAAATATATTTTAAAAAAGGTGTTTCTAGTTGGATGCAGATGCCAGATGTCAAGTTTACATGGAAGGATATTTGGAGAAACAAAATGCCAGAAGGGATTGGTTTTATCTCAGATGTTGATTTGAAATCATTTATTCTGAGGATTACTGGCTGAGTGTATGTGTTCTTTCACAGCGCTGTTTCAATCTGATGGACAGAGGTTTTACCTTCAAACTCATCAGCAACTACATCAACATGATCGCAAACAGTGACAACAAGGTAGCACAATCCATATAGACGTGCCAAAGCTTTGCATGTAAAATTATCATCATAAATTCACGGTTCCAGCATAGCGTTGACCTTCTATATATCAATGCCCAAATCCTGACCTGTTTTGTTACCGTGTTTACGCAGATGCTGTGCGAGTTCAAGTTCGAGTTCCTGAGGGAGGTGTGTAACCACGAGCACTACATCCCTCTCAGCCTGCCCATCCCTTCCGCTCAAATCCCAGGTCAGCCGGCTAAAAAGCCACACCTTGTTCCAACCTCATTGGTCTTGTCCTCATTAACACAGGCAACATCGCATTAACATTCTTTCCTCCATTTCTGTTCATCTCGTCAGATAAGGCCTCGTCGGAAACGCAAAGTGCTCAGGGTAATTATTAAATTAATATTAAGTAAATATGTCTTTAGTATACAATGTTTCATGATGACATAACCAAAACAGAATATTATCTCAAGTTTGGTCTCGTCTTATATAGCGTTAGGTTAAACATTTCAGAACATCATGCATCTGTGGCTTCATTTGTGAGTCTGACTGTTTCAGCTCATCATCCCACCTTGTTACTGGCTGTGAATATCTGATGTTTGGTTGATTTCCTCTAACTGGCTACACTTTAAATGTCAACTCTCTCTCTCTCTCTCTCTCTTTCTCTCTCTCTCTCTCTCTCTCTCTCTCTCTCTCTCTCTCTCTCTCTCTCTCTCTCATCCCCTAGTGGATATGCCAGAGTACAACCTGACTGGGGAGTTCTGTAGGAAACATTTCCTGACAGGTCTGCTGTTGAGGGAACTCGGCTTGGCTCTCCAAGATGAACAAGACATTAGGCACCTGGCTCTGGCCAGCCTGAAGAACCTGATGGCCAAGCACTCCCTGGATTCCCGTTACGCCTTGAAGGTATCCCTAAAACCTTCTTAAAACCATCTTGCTCTGTATTCTCCCTGATTTATAAGGGCAATGTGGTTTATTATTAATGATACTAAAAGATACTTGGGCAACTGTGGCTCAGGTGGTAGAGCGGGTTGTCCACTAGTTGTAGGGTTGGTGGTTCGATTCCCGGCCCACATGACTCAGCATGCCAAAGTGTCCTTGGTCAAGACACTGAACCCCAAGTTGCTCCCGATGGCAAGTTAGCGCCTTGCATGGCAGCTCTGCTACCATTGGTGTGTGAGTGAATGGGTGAATCAGAACCAGTGTAAAGCGCTTTGGAACTGCTAAGGTTAAAAAAGCGCTATATAAGTGCAGACCATTTACCATAAAAGAGCCGTTGTCAGTTGTTAGTGCTAAGTAGAAATGGTTCTGTGTATTTGGTGTGTAAAGGCTGGTATAATTCTGTCTTGATATATGATAAAGGGGATTTCTATTGGAATACCCAGACGTGGGGTGACGATCAGTTGTGACTCCTCTTCTACAGGTTTTATGAAGGGTTTCAGAGTCATATTGCTGAGAAAATACGTCAATCTGATTGCAAACCTGCGATTGGTTAATGCAGTGTACAAAGCACGAAGCATTCAGAAAGTGCTGATCTCCAGTGAGATAAGGAAGTTAGTGTGAAACAGTTGTTCACACATAACTATTTTTTTTTATATAGAGTTAAATAAATATATATTCTCTAGCCAGTGTGCATTTGACAGATGGTATGTGCAACATGCAGTGAGTAGAAGCAGGACACAAGTGCATAAACGTGGTATGTGCTTTATTTAGAGCGAATCCAACAGTCATACAGTAAGTCCATAGCAAAGGTCAAAACACTGGCAGAAAGCATCAAACAAGGTTAATCAGAAATGGGAACTAAAGTCAAAATCAGGAAATCGCAGAACTAGATCTAGTACAAAAAACAAGGCTTACTGACAAAAATGCATGATAAGACTTTATAATGCTACAAAGACACAGTCGAGTACCAGTGAAAAGGTGGGGGTGGGAACTGGACCAAAAGAGAAACAGGAACCAAAACTTATCTTCAAGGGAACTGCAACGTCAAGGGGGAATCCAAGACAGTATGCAGCAGGGGCTTATTGTATGTTCTTCTTTAATATGAAATATCTGTTTTTTTACGTGGATTAAATCAGGAAAATCCCATACTGTCCAACGCAAAAGTATTTATCGATCCCAAGCATGTTCGCTTTAGTTCTTCTCTATTCTTGATGCACTGAAATGTAGGACCTGCATTTATTTTTTCATTTTCTGCCACCTAATGGACATGTTTGTATATATTTACACTGGATTCTAATCAGTATACATTTAATGTGTATTTAATTGGAATCCTTTGGTAACTTGGAACCACTGTATATGGGATTGTAACAAGAGTCCATGGTTTATTATTTATTACTCTCACAGTCCAAATGGATTTCATTTTGGGTTACCCGCTGGAATATGGTCTTATTTCTATGGGTTTTCTAATGGATTTTTGTGGACTACCAATTTGAATAGGATTTCCACAGGATTCCAATTTGATTTTTATAGGATAGTTATTTTGTGGGATACCATTCATTTTACCAGCGTCTTACGTACACGTCGTCATTTCCCATGACCCTACTATAGTATCTCATGCAAGGGAGCCATGGGGTCCCTTGACTTTACATAGAGATCCCATGGTGACCCATGAACTCCAATGGGAATCACATGGGAATTTTCCATCAGGGTCATTGACAGAATTCCTGTAAAGCATTGCATGTGCCAGAGACTGCTAACACACACCATTTTCCTCTTGATGAAAATGCATTCGGTTGTAGTATATAAGGCATTATGACGATTTTTCAGTGAGACTAGTTGTCTGATCTTATGTTCTTAGCAGATTCAATAAAGCCATTTTGTAGTATGGTACTTTAAAACGTGTGTGTGTGTCTGTGTGTGTGTGTGGGGGGGGGTGGGGGGGGGTGGTTAGGGGGACAATGCTGGAAAGAAAAGCACAGAAACAGCAGGAAAATATTAAAGCTCGGTGCCTCCACCCATGTATGTGTAGAGGCTGGGACATGTGTGTGTGTGTGTGTGTGTGTGTGTGTGTGTGTGTGTGAAAAATAAATGGATGCTGAGCTGCAGCCAGGCTTACAGATTGCCCTGAGAAAAAGTCCATGCTAAAGTCAACATTGTATATGCTGTCCCTGGTGTACCTATTGTTTTAAACCTATGTCTTGCAGTTGTCTGTGTGTGAACAGCAATTCTGTGTGTGTGTTCAGGAGAAGCAGGCCAGGATCGCTTCTTTGTATCTGCCCCTGTATGGTCTAATCCTGGACAATATGCCACGCTTCTTCCTCAGGGACCTCTTCCCCATTTATCTCACCTCCAGTGACCAGGTAAATCAAACACACACACACACACACACACACACACACACACACACACATTTAGGAATATGGAGAAGCTATGATGATGTTTTTGGCTCTTAACTTTGAATTTCAGTAAAAAAATAATAATAAAACAATGTTCAGTATCCGTCTTCTGGTCAGATATAGTTTTCAAAGGACCAGAACATTCTTCACTGTTTCTAATTTATGTTTGTAGCATATTCCAACAAAAATCCAGCCCAGAGGCCGCATTTATAAAGAAGTGGGTATAACAGTTTTAAATGTGGATGCATTTTTGTTTCCTAAAAGTGTCTATGAATGACTTCCATACCTATAATAATAGTCCTAAGTCCTTCCTTTATTAATTCAAATTCATGCACATTATGAACGTAGACAACTCACGTTGAATATTCTTTTGTAGCGGGACACAGGCAAGGTTAGTGGATGATTATACAACACTGCTGTCAAATTCTTAATCCTGAAGGGTCATAAGTTGTTGTACTACTGACTGCAGTTCCAGCTGCAGGTTTATATTGTAGTATGTTATCATTTCAGTAGTACACAGCTTACACAAGGATTTGCTTCATAGTAATGTGAGTTATATAATTAATGGTGAAATATTCTGTGAGAAGAATTGATTTAGTAATTTTGGAAGGAGTCTCCAGTGTCAGTGCTTTATAACAGACAGCTCTAAAGCTGTAACTTTAGGTTTTCCGACACTGGAAAGTCTCCTTGCTTGGAGGTTTCTTGGTAGCATGACAAACTGTGTTTTAACTCGGTTTATAACTGTTATAACGTAAGCGATAATAGAAACTAACCTGTTTTGTTGATGTTAAATAAAAAATACAAATAAATATGACCAGTCATTTTTAAAAAAAATATATAATAATCATCTGAATGTGAACAAATTGCTGTTGTATCAGAGGAATAAAACATGGCAGGGTGTGTTGTAAAATAATAAAATAATAAACTTCAGCAGATGATCTGACCTAACCAATGGTTCTGTCGTACATATATGCAACTTTTTTCTTTTTTTGAAGAATCATGTAGTTTATGAATCCAAAACTTCTGTTTTATTGAAGAGCCTGCATGATCCTTAATATTTTCTGCAGTAAAATCTATAACACTGGTTCAGTCATGAGTAAATACTAGAGAGTTCTTCAGTGAGAGTTCTTCCGAGCTTAATTCTTGTTTTGCCACTTAAAATACGTTTTCTTTATAGGGTTCCAAAGATGATGTGAGTGTAGGAGGAGGAGGAGGAGCACTGGCGTGTCAGAGTGGTCACAGCACTCGTCATGGAAACTCCGTAGATGTCGCCTTGTCCAAGGAGGTGCTCAACTCTATTACAGGTGTGTAAGGTTCTAACAGATCAACTCCATGTCAGATCATCTCAATTCAGGCGCTGCCTTGTACAATCTTTCATATTAAGTATTGCAAATATTGTTATGTATTTTACAGTATTGTTTAAGGTTTATTTATTTATTTTTTTTAACATGGGAGAAATATACATTCGAAACACAGTTTAATAGGAACACCTGTACACCTGCTTATTCATGCATTTATCCAATCAGCCAATGGTGTCGCAGCAGCACAATGCATAAAAATCATGCATGTACAGGTCAAGAGCCTCTGTTAATGTTTAGAGCAAACATCAGAATGGGTTAGGGTTAGGATTGGGGTTATGACCGTCAGCCGGTTGTTGGTGCCAGACAGGCTGGTTTAAGTATTTCAGAAACTCCTAGGATTTTCATGCACAACAGTCTCCAAAGTTTACACAGAATGGTGCAAAAAAACAAACAAACAAAAATATCCAATGAGCAGAAGTTTTGCAGGCAAAAACAGTTTGTTGATGAAAGACGTCAGAGTAGAATGACCAGCCTGGGATGAGCTGAAGTTTACAGTAAAACAAATAGGCACTCAACTATTACAACTGTGGTGAGTAGTATAGCATCTCAGAACGATGTTGGATGAGCTACAACTGCAGAAGACCACTTCACGTTCCAGTCTTCTAAGCCACGGAAAGGAATCTAAGGCTACAGCAGGAACAGGTTTACCAAACCTAGACAGTAAAAGATTTTGTTTTCACCTTCTGCCAGTAAATTCAGTGTGAGCACACGGTTGGCAGAAACAGGCAGCACATGTACATAGCTGAAGGACACGGTAAGGACACATAAAGGGTGCTTGTGCACCCCAGTACGCGACGCCACAGGCAAACAAAAACAAGGACATTTGGGACACAAGTCTTTAATGCTTGTATGCTTTCAGGCACACAATCACCACTCACAAACATGACTAAAACAAACCGTCAGGTCACATGATTGACATCGATTATACGTATAGATCGTAAGCGGGTAGACATCTGTTCCATCCATCTTTCTTCTTTCTTTCAGTGTTTTCATCGCTTGCTGTATCCACGGCTAACAACACTGATTCACGAGGCTCGCTCATCAGCATTGAGTCCAACCCCAGCAACAGTGACCGCAACAGCGAGAAGATGGACGGATGTGAAAAGGTCAGGAGAGACACGAGTTGTTGGTATATTCTCAGTATTATCACTGTACAGTAACGCATTCCTAACACGATACTGATATGCTATGTGTAGTTCACCAGGCCTCAGTCCTTGATTGGTTTTGGCTCACGCTTTGACAAACTGGACCAGGCAGAGACGCGCAGTCTGCTTATGTGTTTCCTGCATATTATGAAAACCATATCAGAAGGTGAGCGATCAGGGCCTACATACAATATTCAGACATACACACCAATCAGACAATATCCCTTGATTTTCCTGGATTTAACGTTGTAGATAAAGACAATTCCTATCATTAACAGTTCTGACTAGTGTGTTTTTAATGCGAGTGGGCGTGGCATATGCTTTGTGTTACAGACGTCATGGTTGCATACTGGCACCGAGCCATTCAACAGGAGATTTCAGACTTCTTCAACATCTTAGAGTAAGTTTTCTTTTTTAAATGGTGAATTGATAGCTACAATAATCAATGGATATAATGATGGAAAGATGGATAGAAGGACAAGTTATGGATGGTTGGAAGAAGTGTGAGTGGTTAGGTAAATGGATTCAAGTGTGTGTAAATGGGGGGGAAATAGATTTTTAAAAAATGCATAAATAAAAGAAAGAATCCACAGAAAATGA
Source organism: Ictalurus punctatus (assembly GCF_001660625.3). NCBI lineage: Eukaryota > Metazoa > Chordata > Actinopteri > Siluriformes > Ictaluridae > Ictalurus > Ictalurus punctatus. Next base: position 5,882,787 of record NC_030435.2, read on the forward strand.
ACTTGTTAAACTGTCAGGGTCTGGTCTTGTGGAAAATCACCCCTCTTCTAACTTTATAACTTTTCCTATTAGTTTTAACACACATATTTTTGTAAGGAAATGCGTCACAACTAAGGATCTGAAGATCACTTAACATATTTCCATCTTTCACAGTGTTTCTCTGCGCTGTTTCCTGTTCTCGGTACATTGCATATTCTATTTGCATCTCAGTATTCACACGATCTAATCTCTCCATCTTACCCCTGATAGACTCTGTCTCCAGCACTTCAGGTTCTTGGGAAAGCGTCACATAGCCAGGTAAGTGCCTAAAATGGATCAGTCTCTGCTCTGAGCGTCTTTGTGTGTGTGTGTATGTATGTGTGTGTGTGTGTGTGTGTGTGTGTGTTTGGTCCATTTGAGAGCCAGCACATTTTTCATAGCTTATTTGTAAGCCATGTACCACTGAGTAGCTGCACTGCTTTACCTTTGGTAGTTTCTGTTCCTGTGTATGTGTCGATGTCTTTGTGTGAGAAGGACGAGGATGAAAAGAGAAGAAAGAAAGAGAGAGAAGATGTGAGACATAGGATTTCCAGCCAGACTGAGAGAAACAAACTCCTGCTATCTGGCAGGCGAGGATAGGTTTATTATTTATGGCACATGGTATCTCATATGTTTTCTATCACAGTTTTTCATGGTCATTATACATGGAAGGACATGAGTTCATTTGAATTAACTCTCCAACACCAATATAGTTACTGTCATGGTGCATTGGAAATGTAATTATTAAAGACCATGTTTCTTATTAACTCCTCGTTGATTAAATTAGTTCCCACATTCTTAAACTATGAATCAGTGGGAATACTTCTCATTTTCTATGGCAGCCTTTAATAAAAGCAGGTAGTAGTGAAATGAAGAGGATCAGGATTTATAGGTGAGACTGGGACTGTTTAACATACAGCCCTATGACTGAAGAGTCTCTCTCTCTCTATCTCTCTCTCTCTGTCTTGAAAGCTTGAACATGTTGCTTCAAAATCAGCCACTTCTCTCACTTCTTTCTTCATCCCTCCTCTTTCTTTCACTTCACAGAGCCGTGCCTGTTAAGAGTGACTTGTAGTTATATTTTATTTTTATAATTTTTACAGCTACACTACCATAAATGATCAGGCTGCTGAAATTGGTTATTGGACTATTAACCCAATACTAATGGCCTAATCATGTTTTTAATGGCTTACCCTGTAGCTGTTGTAGGCCAAAGCAGGCTGTTCGGATGAATAAAGCTTCTTAAGGACAAAAATCTACTCTTTTTTTCTCTTGGGTCTGTGTTACAAAAAGAAAAAGCAGTGATACATATTTTAGACGGTTTCCTGTTCTGTGTAATGCATCTACACACCTACTACTACTCAATTTATTGATGCATTAATAGCTCTCTCTCTCATTCCCTCTTTCTATCTGTCTCTCTGGTATCTTATCGATTTTTTTTTTCATTTTCTGTTTCAATGCTTACTACCTTGCTCTCTCTCTCTCTCCCTCTCTCTCTGACTTTAATTAAAGGTGCATTGGGCAGTTTTTTAGTTAGAATTTTTTTTACAATAGTACTACAATAGTATAAGGGCAGCATGGTGGTACAGCAGGTTCTTTTTTTCTTCCCACCTCCCGAAAACATGCCAGTAGATGGATTAGCTGTACTAAATTGTAACTGTGTGTGAATGAGTGTATGATTATGATGTATGATTGTGTGTGCGTGTGCATGGTGCACTGTGATGGACTGCCGTGTATTCCCTACTCATGCCCAGCGTTCCCAGGATAGGCTCTGGATCCACCGAGACCCTGACCAGGATACAACAATTACTGGAGATGAATGAATGCATGAAAAATAGTAGGGGGGGTTATAACCAAGGAATCCAGTACAATCCTGTGGGTTTTTTTTAGGAACACATTATTTAACATTTATTTTTCGCATTATTTCTAATAGAAAGATCAGTAAAATATTGTCCAGTGCACCTTTAATGTGTAAGTATGGAGATGTTCATGTACAAATTTGGATAATATACATTATATTGCTGCAGTTATGACAACATTGTTACAGTAACATTTTTCACAGTGCTCTACAACTGACACTCACATACAGTGACAAATAGAAAACTGACTTGCAGTGATGTGTAATGTAAATGTTAACATATGTACGGCATGATTATACCGTCATGTAATTATGCTCCTGCTTGGTTTTGAATCTGTGAATGTGCCGTGGTGTGTTTTGTGTCTTGCCTGGCTTTGCTTTCTCATTTCCATCTCATGTTTAAGCAAACATCACTCACTGAATTCTGCTCTTCATCCCATCTCTATCTCCATTATCATTATGCCTTCCAAAACAAATTCACTTCCTATCGTTGGACTCTTATTTGAAATTTGAATTCATCTGCTAGTGCGCACATGCCAACAGGACAGAGCTTAGGTTTTTTTTTTTTTTACACTAACATTTGCAAGTTGAACTAGCTTGAACGCTGCCCTTCTTTGAATGCTGGCCTGCTAAATTAGTGCTAAGCTTTTTTTTTTTTCACCTGGCTGCTTCAAATGTGATGAAGAACGTGAGGATGATGATAATGTTAACGGTGCCCTTAACCCCTGCTGTGATTGGATCGTTGTACACAGGAAGTTAGCAGCTGCGGTTAAGCTGGCGCAGGCCACGCAGAACACTGGCACTCTGAAGGGTTCGAATGCTTCCACCCAGTCCTCAGGGCTTCTGCCCCAATGGTAAACACCCCAGGACTACATTCCCTGTAGAGACTGGCTTTTATTCTGAGAAAAGTAAAAGTATTAGCATTTCCAATTCCTGTTAGCTACAAATCTAGTAGCTAGAAGTTGTTCTTTGTCACAGATGTAGCAACAACCATACCCCAAACTGAATATTATTATTATTAGTAGTTGTAGTAGTAGTAGTAATCCTGCCCCAGGCCTTTTCACTGAGTCAGCCTTTTATACTGAACACAATTTGTTAGCGTTATTAGCATGTTCCTGTTAGCAACACATCTAGCAAAGGTTTCTATACTTACATGGATGTAACTGCCTGTTCCACAAACACAGAATGATACTATTCTTGAGGTTCCTGTCCAAGTGATGCATTGATTCCCAAGCCAATTTTTCTGATAAAACCAAGCTTTTATACCAAATACAACATGCCAGGGTTATTAGCATGGACATGTTAGCAACAAATCTAGCAGAAGCTGTGCTTTTCCACAGACCTAGCTGTAGACATGAGCAACATAAATGATCATTTTATTCTCGTGCCTCAGTGATACAACGATCCCCGGGCTCCCCAGCGCCAGAAAATGTTGGCCTTATTAGCCTGTTCCTGTTATCAAGCAGAAGATGGCGGCTTTATTGATCTTGCCTCAACCTCACCCTAAACCAAATTACAATATTATTGATTTTTGAAGAAATGGAAGAAAAGGTGTTATGTATGACATAACATGTCATACATGTCAACCTTTTATACCCTTTCATAACTTTTATTTCATACCATTGCAAAATGCAATTTTGTAAGCTTTAATGCTAACACAACGAAAGGAAAAGAATTAATTGTGGCAATAGCTCATGTATCCATCATTTGTCCAGTGTGAATACATCTTAGTTCATCATTTTTCATCACGATTTCATGATGTGATGCATTACCAATATCCACTAATATACAGTGTCCTCCTGCAACATGATGTGGCAGCCATTTTGTCTGTATCCAGCATGGCCATCTCCCTTGACCTGCTGTCTGTGGTAGGCCTATTCTGTGAATGGCCGGTCTCTTTGTATTCCTTTTTTTGTGTGTAAATAAACCCCATGTTTATAATAAAACAGCTAATATGCTAAAATCATGTCTTTATTAACTGCTGTAGCCTGTGTTGAGAGAAAATAAATATAGAAGTTGCCTTACATGTCTAGCTCTGAGGTAGTTAAATGCTAGCTATCTCAGGCAAAACAAATGATACTTGAGATGTTTTGACAGTCTGTAAAAGACAAAAAGAGTCCAGACAAATAAACTATAAAGTCATGGCTCATAAGAAGAAAAATTATAATGTAATATATATTACATTGGGATTAAACAAATTGGCAAGCTAGATATGTTAGTAAGCTAACAGTGAAGGAAAGTGCATCTCATATGCCAGTGCTCTTAGCACTCATGCTTTTAAGAGTGAAACGAATTGGTTTTTAAGATCATAAGCCACACTATGTTCTTTATTCTCGACGATCAGGATGCTGTCAGGTCAGGATGGGCACAGACATGCACGTTCCCATACCATGCCCATTCTTCGGGGAAAGAATGCCCTCACCAACCCCAAACTGCTGCAGATGATGGAAACAGGTAATATCACCGTGACACAATGAGCACCCATTAGCCAGCTAACCTTTAAATACCTTCAATTTTAGTATTGGAAATCAGAAAACTAAAGGTCTACTTGGCATTTACAGACTTAGTAAGTATACTGTATATACTAGTTTAAATTACAAGATATTCTTAGCAATTACAGCCTTAACTCTGAGTTTTCACATAAGTTGTAATGTTAATGTTATTGTGCAGCCTTATATGTTAATTGTGTGTGTGTGTGTGTGTGTGTGTAGTAGATGGGAATTCAGCTGAGAATGACAACTTCAACCCGACAGACATCGAAGCCAATCTGTCCACAGAAGTGTCCCTTACCGTGCTCGATGTCCTGGGACTATTCGTGCAGCACCACAAGGTCAGCAGGCGCTCATCCATTCTGTGTAGCTGTGCTATTTATTTGGATTTATTTGTAAAGCCAAGCTCTTCATGTTAAGACAGTGCCATCTGGTGGATTAAAAAACAACAACAACAACAGGAGTGTTAGTGAAATGCTTTGTCTATCAATTGTTTTGTTTTTTTAAAATGGGAAACACCTAAGTAGTTACATGTTTGGTAGGAGGAGGCACTGTGGTTAGGGGTTAGAACATTTTCCTCGTACCTCCAGGGTTGAGGGTTCGAATCCCACCTTCCTCCAGGTAATCCGGTTTCCTCACCCAGTCCAAAGACATGTGCTGTAGGCTGATCGGCATGTCCAAATTGTTTACATTGTTCACGTTTGGTAGGTGGAAGTTTCTCCACAAGGGGAAGCTACCAGAACAGGCTTTACTCAGTTCTGCTTTTACTGTTTTTACTGATCACTCTGATCACTGATCAGAGTATCCTAATGATAAAAGCATTCACCATGCTATTTCAGACTGTCAATCACGTTTGAATATAGCACACATTATAGCATCAGCTTACTATTCATTCCTTATTGAATGCCTACAATGTGAATAGTGTCTCAAATCACAGATATGGCGCTCTCAATAATCTATGAACACATGCTTAATATGTTCATTTATTCTAATCGCTTCTCTTTAATTACAATATTGATGTAGAAATTCTATCAACCCTCCAGAATTATTGGCACCCTTAATGAAAATGAGAACCATGTCATATATAAGAATAACACCATTAGGTTTCAATTCAATTCAGTTTTATTTGTATAGCTCTTTTAACAATGAACATTGTCACAAAAGAGCTGTACAGAAATATATACATTTAGGATATACATTTTAAAATTGATAAATTTTTGCATTTATACCTAATGGTCCTAATTGTGCTGAATGATAAACTTCTTATGTATTAACTGCTTATGTGTTTTTAATATAGCTGATTTGTGCAGGTCACCAACCATCTGTCTCTACTGTTTTGAAAGTTCTTTGCACTTTCCCATGGTGATGAATGACAAAAGGATTTTGCATGTAATATTTATACCCCCAGGATTAGACGACGCGGCAAAAGGCAACAACTGAGTTCCTGGGAACTGAGAGCAAATTAAAATAATAAATTTTTTAAGAATGACAGTTTGCATGCATTTATTTTAAATATTCCTTATGGGTTTCGGCACATATATTTTTGAGAGTATTATTATTTACAAAAGACTTCTGACTTCAAGTCAGAATGATTTTCTTAAAACACAGATAAATCCTTTCTCCTATAGTGTAATGTTTTGCTCATTTTCATGAAGGGTGCCAAAAATTCTGCAGGCCACTGTACCTTTGAACATGGGATGATATTAAATAGTGGCGTTTTGTTCGACAATACGGTATCCTTGTTGTAACAATATATCAATGTAAGCAAATTTCGTAACCTTTTTTTTTTTTTTAAAGATGACTACAAAGGTTTATTGTGTCCGATGCCTTCTCTGCTCTCCTCCTGTACAGAAACAGCTGCAGCAGGATGAAGGTCAGAACTATCTGATGAAGAAAGTATTCGACACCTACCTGCTCTTCTTCCAAATCAATCAGTCAACTACCACTCTTAGGCACGTCTTTGCTGCATTGCGCCTCTTCATACAGAAGGTACACACACACGCATGTCCTACCTACACAGCTCATTTGTTATAACAAATTTACTAACTCATTTATCTTCATTAGAGCATTCTGGGTTTCTGAATACAGTGAGATGTCAAATTGTGGATTTATATGGAATTTTAAAAAGCCCCCCCTCTCTCTCTGTAGTTCCCCTGCGTGTTTTTCCAGGGGAAAGCTGACCTGTGTGGTTGTCTATGCTACGAGATTCTGAAATGCTGTAACCATCGATCCAGTAGCACACAGACCGAGGCCGCTGCCCTCCTCTATTTCCTCATGAGGAAGAATTTTGAGTTCACCAAGGGCAAATGTATCGTCCGTTCCCACCTCCAGGTTCGTCTGTGTTTGTGCGCAACAGTCATTTTGAATGCCATCTTCCTCTTTAACAGAAAAGGGAAAGGGAAGCGTCCTGCTGTTTTGAGCTAGGCTTATGGTGCAGCTAATGTATTCAAAACCACATCTGGGTGACTGGCATGAATAAGAATAACGACGCCACTTTAAGAATAACTGTGTGCCAGTTTAGTAAAGCACTGGCTCATCAATCATCTGTTTCTCTTTGCTTCACTGGTTCATCTCACATGCTCATGTTGATTTTAGCATGCTGATTGGCTGATGGAGGGGGGTTTGGACTCCTGCAGATGTTAATTAGGCTCTGTGCCAGAAGTTTGTTGAGCTTTACTGCTGCCATTCATCACTCCTTTATCAAGGAAATGCTCTCTATATATAGAGGCCTTCCCATGGATCCTGAAAAACATTAGAATACAGAACATTTATTGACTACTTTTCCAGTCATAAAAAACAACTTGAAAACAAACTTTTTTTAAAAAATACGTTTCCTGATAACGATAGGTATAGTCATACAGTCATGAGATGGCATTATTTTTTTTTCCTCAGCTATATCTATCTACAGTATCTCTACATATTAAACCAGACGTTTTTAGCCAGGGTCTCATTCCAGTGTGAAAATAAATCCCTTATGATCACAGCACAATTTATTTTTATGAACATAATTAGTAGGTTATGAAATTATTCTACAGTATACACTAGTGTGCAAGTCTTAGGCACATGCAAAAATTCAATTAAATTATTTTAATTAATTAAATGAAAAACATAAGAAATACTATCAAGAGCGGTGAACAGTAATAAACTATAAAAAGCTGATATTTAGTGCTACAACCCTAAAAAATATATATATCAGTAGTAAACAGGTGAAAATAGTTGAAAATCTGCCGACTCAATAATACAGAAGTCATCAATCCATCTGTAACATTTGTATAAAAAAAAGAAACACTTTTCCACACTACTGTTGATATAGAATAAAGAAATGTGTATTTCTAGGAAACGTGGCTGTGTTTATTCCCATATTTTTTTCATTTTACAGGTCATTAAAGCTGTGAGTCAGCTGATTGCAGATGCAGGTATAGGAGGCTCACGTTTCCAGCAGTCTCTGGCCATTATCAACAACTTCGCCAATGGCGATGCACCTCTTAAAGTAAGTGCCACACTTTTCTTCAGACATGATTCACTTTGAGTCTTCACTTCACAGTATTATCATGTGTTGTCTGGAAAAGTAAATTTATTTTTGTTTCCTGTCAGAACACGACATTCCCGGCTGATGTGAAAGACCTGACGAAGCGAATCCGTACCGTCCTGATGGCTACGTCGCAAATGAAGGAGCACGAGAAGGACCCGGAGATGCTGGTAGACTTGCAGTACAGCCTTGCCAACTCGTATGCCAGCACCCCTGAGCTGCGAAGGACCTGGCTGGAAAGCATGGCCAAGATCCACGTCCGCAATGGAGACCTGTCTGAGGTAAGAGACGGAGGGTTATGAAGAGTTAAATTATACACAGAATATTAGTGGTTACAAAAATAAAATAAAAAAACATGTTTCAATGCTGTGTGATTTTTTTTTCTTTCCTTTCAGGCTGCCATGTGCTACATCCATATCTCTGCCCTCATAGCAGAGTCACTGAAGAGGAGAGGTGAGTGCCCCCTGCTGGTCATAAACCTCCATGCACTGCCTGTTGCACTTTGCATGCACGGCATTCTGTTCAGTTCTGTTCTTCAGGGCAGTAAGCTTAAGTGAACTTTAAGCTGGAACATCTGTGGCATGCCTTATCACTAGATTTTCCATTTTCTCAGCATAACCACTATCTTCTCTTCCCCCTCTGCTTCTCATTTTACATAAAATACTACAAACGGTTGTAGTGACTGCTGCCTGGAGAAATGAATCACATTTTCATGGCTTCTCTAGACCTCGTAACTGTAATGAGGCCTTGGTGATTGTACGGCTTTTGTACGTGTGCGTGAGTGAGAATGAGTGCCACAGCTTCCATGCATGCTCCTGCTTTCTCTCTATTTTTGCCTGTAGAAGCATGCTCTGAAATTGAGTAGCTAAGATCCCGATGAACAGAAGTGAACCTGTGTTAAACCTCCTGCCCCTTTGCAATCACAGGTTACTGGAAGCCTGAAAAGGCACGGATCTCAACCATGGGTACAGAGGAGGCCAATGTAATTAACTGTTGCCCTTTACTAACCCCTCAAGAAGGAGAAAGTGAGTGTTCCTCCACTTACCATGTCTTAGAAACTCTCCACTCTAGTGAGTGTTGAATGTGCTGTATCTCCTGGACTAAGATCTAATGGATATTCTTGAGTGTGAATTTTTATATTTGATGGTGAGTCCTGAGGCTCAAAAGCTTGTAAACGGCTTGATAATGGACGTCATTTTATGCTTAGGGTCATTGTACAGATTCCAGTCTTCCAGGCAGGTACAATATAAAAGATCACGTGTATAGACAGGGGGATTTAACTCAAATTTGTAATGGTCCAGGGGCTGGATGTTCCTAAGTGCAACTATTGAAAAATTCTTAAGAAGTTCTCAAATATGTTTCTTATGAACATTTTTTTTTCATTCACAATTTTTTTTCATTAAGAATAAAATAACAGTAGAGTAATAACTACAACAAATTCAATACTGTCAAATTTTAAATGTATCAATTTATTACCCTTTCTTTTTAAAAAGTAGCAATCACCTCCCGATCATTTGTTCGAATGTAAAGGGTGTGAGATGTGTTCGTTTAGCGACGTTAACCGTCACAGAAGAATGTACTTTCTGGAAATTGGAAACCATTCGATTGATTTGACATGAAGGAGAAGAACAGAAACAAAAACAGCAGGCAAGAGCTAAAATATTGTAGTAGTTATACAGTATTTATTATATATTACAAGTTTCTTAAGAATTTTTCTTAAGTTTTGCCTTAGGAACCATCTTAAGAAGAATTTTTGGGAATACGAAATATTCTTAATATTCTAAACATATAATGGCAGTTAAGAAGAATGTTATTTTTAAGAATGTTTTGTGAATCCAGCCCCATTTACATAAAATCCCTTGTTAAAAAAATTTTGGATAAGCAGCTAACACGACTGAATTATGACAGTTACCAATTAATGCTTAATTGTTAATGATAAGTTCATCGCTACAAACAAGACGATAAGACAATTCGCAATGGTGCTTCACTTTTCCACTCTGAAATCGAGGTGTACTGTACATGTGATGTGTTTTTTTATTCTCAATCCCGCCTACTCCTGCAGTTAATATTTTTTTTCCCGTACTTCCTGACGACCTTTTATAGCCAATTTAATTGGTCCTGTTTCCCAAAACATAAACAAATGAGTCATTTAAACCACGATAACTCTGACCAGGATAAAGCAGTTACTGAAGATGAATGAATGAATGCGGTAAATGTACATACAACCTGCATATTCTCATGTTAATAAGTTTCATATCTGATGGGCTTTATTAAAATAAAAACCGCCCACTGCACACCTCTACTCTGGCCAGTCTATTTTGAACTTCACATACCTCTCTTTCCATTCATCATGTCATGTCATCACTAATCAGGAAGAAATTACAAACTGACCTCAGTTCTTAAACTCAGTTGTTACAGAAAAATCGAGCTGCTCCATGTTTACAAAACTGGAGTCATTCCACTAGTCATTTTTTTTTTCATACATTAATCAGTTCTGCTGCAGCATTTTTAGTGCTCACTTCAGTCCACTGATATACTTTGCTGCTGAGTCGTGCTTTCCACCAGTTGATGAGCCCTGGTATACAGTAGACTTATTTTTATTTCATCTGCACACTATTTTGTTTTAACTTGTGCTGTGGGGGTTGCTTGCAGTTCACCATGCTGTCTGCCCAGTGTGTGAACCGTGACTGCATGCTGGTCGCAAATAATTATAAAACTGTGTTTTATAATAAGTTTTAATAACGTGGAAATGCTTGAAACTGAGTGGACAGATGGTTGGATGAATGAGTGTATAAATAAGCAGATAGTCAGAGTCATGAGCAGATAACTAAGTAAATAATCCGTTGCTCTTTGCTTTCTTTGTTTAACCTGTGGCTCTGGTTGGGACCTGCAGCCTCATTCAGCATGGGCTGGCCTGCATTTATGAACATCACCCCCAACGTGCAGGAGGAAGGAGCCATGAAGGAGGATACTGGCACCCAGGATACACCTTACACTGAGGTACTGAACAAACTATATTTTTCAGTAGCACTGTGGTATAATGGTATTTACTGTTACTGATGATTTTTGGGGTGTCTGTTTTAATAGGACACACTGGTGGACCAGCTCGAGCTGTGTGTGGATTATCTGTGGAAGTCTGAAAGGCATGAGCTCATAGCAGATATCAATAAGCCCGTCATCGCCGTCTATGAGAAGAGACGAGATTTCAAGGTGAGTCTTAGACCTCGAGGTGAGTTTCTTATACTGAGAACTCATTCTTTTAAAAAGTGAAGACATTGCATCTGTGTGTGTGTGTGCATTTTTGCAGAGACTGTCAGAACTGTATTACGACATCCATCGCTCATATCTGAAAGTGAACGAGGTTGTAAACTCAGAGAAGCGTCTGTTTGGCCGATACTACCGTGTGGCTTTCTACGGACAGGTAAGTTACCTGCAGATACAGTGCCCTCCACTACTATTGGTGCCCTTGGTAAATATGGTGAAAAATTGTCTTTATTGTTTAACCTTTTGATCTTTTGTAAAAAAAAAAAAAATTTTAAAAATCACAAAAATACTCTGCTGTCATGCATATCAAACAATTGCAAACACAACACAGGTTTATCCAAAAAAAATAGCTAAATATAGGTGTGCAACACTTATTGTCACTATGCATTCATATGAGAAAAATATATTTGAAGTATATTCCCATTTGATATTTTACATTTTTTTTAGTACACCTGGGAGACTAGGAACAGGAAATTGTTCAACCATGACTTACTGTTTCACAGGGGTATAAATATGAGGCAACACACAGGCCAAATTCCCTTAGTTATTCATCACACTGGGTAAGACCAAGGTATATAGCTGTGATAAACAGCAAAAGGTTGTTGAGCTTCACAAAATGGGAAGTGTCTATAAGAAAATAGCACAAGCATTGTAAACACCCATTTCCACAATCAGGGCAATAATTAAGAAGTTCCAGTCAACTGGAAATGTTGTGAATCAACCTGGAATTGGACGTGTGTCTATATTGTCTCAACACATTGTGAAGAGGATGGTTCGAGTGGCCATAAAATCTCCAAGGATCACAGCTGGAGAATTGCAGAAGTCAGAAAGTCTCCAAAACTACAATCCGAAGTCACCTACATCACCACAAGTTGTTTGGAAGGGTTTCAAGAAAAAAGCCTTTCATCCTAAAACAAACTCAAGCATCTTCAGTTCGCCAGACACTACAGGAACTTCAAATGGGATAGGGTTCTATGGTTAGATAGATCTCGCAATGAACACCAGAGGTGGTTTTAGTGTACACAGAGAGGTAGCCATATGGAAATCAAGGTCCTGCCATGGTCATCCCGGTGTCCTGACTTGAAACCCATAGAAAACCTGTGGGGTGAACTGAAGAGGAAAGTCCACCAGCATGGACCTCAAAATGTGAAGGATCTGGAGAGATTCTGTATGGAGGAATGGTCTCAGATCCCTCGCCATGTATTCTCCAACCTCATCAGGCATTATAGGAGAAGACTCAGAGCTGTTATCTTGGCAAAGGGAGGTAGCACAAAGTATTGAATAAAAGGGTGTCAAAAATTGTTGCACACCTATATTTAACAAAGATATTTTTTATAAACCTGTGTTTTGTTTGCAGTTGTTTGATATCCATGAGTGCAGAGTATTTTTGTGAATTTTTCTAACAAAAGATCAAAAGGTTAAACAATAAAGACAATTTTTCACAGAGTTCTTTGCTCATATTTACCAAGGGTTCCAATATTAGTGGAGGACACTGTACGTGTAAGAAGGATAAGAATATGCAATTTCAGATTTGCAGCGCTGTTCATGACGCGAAAAAGGCATACTCCTCATGGTGTAACGTAGCTTGATTTTTACTGTACAGAAACAGCGAACCCTTAAACATGTAGCAAATAATAAAAATAATAATGCCCTTATCTGAATCATTATGTAGTCTTCATTGTCAGTTTTGAGGATGATCTCACGAGATCATCTCTCACATTGTTTTCTTTAAATCCTTCGTTTGCTCTCTTCTTCCTTTTGGTTTTCTGTGTCAGGCAGTGGTAAGTTTGCTTAGTTTTGTTCACTTTCTGACGTTTTCTTCCCGTTTCCTGCTCTAAACAACTTAACCATACCCTTTTCTCCTACACAGCTAATATTTGAACATATTTATACATACATACATACATATTTATGTATGGTATGTAACACTGTATTGTGTTGTATTTCCACCATAAGTCACCCTTATGCCTATGCCTAACTCCGAGTATGTGGAATATGGGGGTTTAGCTATTTCTTTAGATACTAAAGAAAGGAAAAGCTCTCAGGTCAAATAGAGGTATCTAAGTGTTTGGGTGGTTTAATCCATGCCGTTTCAATCATTACAGCCTAACTAATAGCAATGTCTTGCAGTTGTATTAACTGCTTTAACTTTTGGGTCATGTGAGAGATGAGTGCTTTTGTGCTTCCATCAAAGTAATCACATATTACAGCCATGGCAAAGAAGCATAATGCAAGATAACTAGTAATTAACAATGCAGCCACATGAGGACAGTGTAGACCAAGGTTTAAAGCAGGATCTATATACATACAGAATTGATCTCACTACTAACGGTACCCTGTCTAATAGGGATTCTTCGAAGAGGAGGAGAGTAAGGAGTTTATCTACAAAGAGCCGAAGCTCACAGGCCTTTCAGAGATTTCTCAGAGGCTCCTCAAACTCTACTCCGACAAGTTTGGCGCAGACAATGTCAAAATGATCCAGGACTCCAACAAGGTGCCTTCTTCTGCTTCTCCCATCACTTTTGTATCGATATTTTTGTATCTTCCAAAAAAGTATTGCTTCTAAAACCTTATCACATCTTTAATACCATGTGTATCTGGGTCCAGGTGAACCCCAAAGACCTGGATCCTAGATTCGCCTACATTCAGGTCACATATGTGGTGCCATACTTTGATGAGAAAGAGCAACAGGAAAAGAAGACCGATTTTGAGAGGAATCACAACATTAATCGCTTCGTATTTGAGACACCGTTTACTCTTTCTGGCAAGAAGCATGGCGACGTGGAGGAACAGTGCAAGAGGCGCACCATCCTGACCAGTGAGTTGGACTAAATGTTGGAATATCCACTGGTTTCATATGAAAATAGGCACTATTGCAAAAGCTTTGTTTTACAGTTTTAAACTAGAAGACATAGTTTGTAAGATTTAGAGCCTTGTACGGAAAACAGACAAGTCTGGCCCGTTCTCCCAACTGATCCCGCCGTTCTGTTGAAACTATTTGTCCCTTTTTAAGAGAAAGGGTCAGAGCAGAGCAGCTCTATTCTGGCTAGGCTACAAAAATTTAAACAGATGCCTGAAATGTAGAACATTTTCTAATCCATTGTATGGCAAAAAAAACCAAACCAAGGTATTCCAAGGTATATTTGAGAATGTACAATTATTATCAGTCAAAATTCTAATAAAAAGTATTATTTATTTTTATCCACTTACAAAAATTCTGAAATGATTTTTGCATTGCTAATCGATTGATAATTGTTCACTGGTGAATAGCGAGCTCCATGTTCCCGTACCTGAAGAAGCGGATCCAGGTGGTGAAGCAGCAGAGCACAGAAATGAACCCTATCGAGGTGGCCATCGATGAGATGAGCCGCAAAGTGTCTGAACTCAACCAGCTCTGCAAGATGGATGAGGTGGACATGATCCGGCTGCAGCTTAAGCTTCAGGGCAGTGTCAGTGTGAAGGTACACACACGCATCCACACATATACATGCACACACACTTATAAGACGATCTTGAAAACACATCTCCAGCTTCAATTTTCGAATGTCACACCTTACTTACTTGGCCCTTTTTTTGACCATAAATAATTCCTGAAGTAAAGAATAAAACACACTCGGGCATGCTGTTTTATGTCCTGAGCTACCGTTACACCCTGAAGTTGATTATTTAGCAACATTAGCATTAGCAGCAGATCACGAAGTCATCTTAATTCACAGCAATCTGCCAATGATTCAATTATTTTATCTATTAAAGAGTAACATGTCATAATTTTTATCTGTTAATATAAACCCGTGATTTGCCTTACATTCGGCTACTCTCAGAGCGGTTCTTATGGAAGATTAATCAACACCTTCTGACCAATCAGAAATGAGAATTTAACAGAGTTGTGGTATAAGTCTTTTGAACTTTTTCTGCAGGTAAATGCAGGACCAATGGCATATGCTCGGGCATTTTTGGAGGAGAAAAATGCAAAGAAATACCCAGACAACCAAGTCAAGTTGCTCAAAGAGATCTTCAGGTACTATTTTACCTATGGTCATTATTGTATATGAGCATTTACAGTGAAGTCTGACACTGCTCTCTATATTACTCATGTTTGAGGTTTGAGGTTTGAACTTAAATTCTCGCACATTCTTCACGAACCATGTTTGTAATTTCCAATTATTGTGTGATTCCTTCTCTTGTGCATCAGTGCTAGCTCGCTCTTCCAGTTCTACTCTGTGTAAAGCCACTAGTTTTCTAGCACTTTTCGCACCGATTAATCCATTTGCCAATTCTGAATCTGAATCTTATATATATATATATATATATATATATATATATATATATATATATATATATATATATATATATATATATAAAACACATGACATTTTTGCAGTTCTACAGTTCTGTCCTTTGGCTCAGTTTGCAAAATAAAAAGATACTGCCTGGGTCGATTCAGAGCCTTTATAACTGCAACCAAACCTTTTACACCCGAGTATAATCGCTGTGTTCTCACCTGCCCAAACAAACCACACAGTCGGGGCACAGGGTAAAGACTAAACACTGCGCTCTAAGACTTTTTTTATATGTTTATAAATGTTAAGGATAGTGTATCAGAAATTGTATTATAACCCCAGCATGTGTGTCCCCTTGCAGGCAGTTTGCAGATGCGTGTGGCCAGGCTCTGGACGTGAATGAGCGGCTGATAAAGGAGGACCAGCTGGAGTACCAGGAGGAAATGAGAGCTCACTACAAAGACATGCTGAACGAGCTCTCTGCCATTATGAACGAACAGGTCTGTGATATTGCTTATAAGCCACCTAGTAGTTCAGGAGTTCACTTAACTGATCCTGATACTCTGTTTGCTCAGCAGTATGGTAAAGAGTACACAAAACACATTGTTGTTTCTGCATTTTGTGGTTATTTATATGTTTTGTCTCTTTGGCATTTAAAGATCTTACATGGAAGACAGTCAGTTACAGAGCGACCCAACGCCTTCTGAGCTGCCACTCAGCGTCCGGGAAGATTTTTTTTTGTTGCTGTTGTTGTTCTTTTAACCCCAAGAACCTTGTCAGTGTTACTCTCAATATGAACCTTGAAGACGTTGCGAGGAAATTAATGAACTGAAAAATTGAAGCAGAAGAAAGGTTCAGTAAGAGTGAAATGTGTAAAAGGTTGCAGTCCTGTGGATGATACAGACCAGGCAGCTGCTCTGTTTTTGGTTGTGAAGGACACAGTATGACTTTCCCCCCCCCTGTACTACCACACGTACATGCACACACAGACACACTCCTCTTATATACACTCAAATTCACATATGCCTTCTCTCCCAGACCCTGTTCCTCTAGAAAACAGTGACCTTAATTAGCTTGAGGTGTGTTCAACTACGCAAGACTTTCTTACAATCTTATTAGAGGGCTTTTACATCACTGAATCTGCTTGTGAACATTTACTTGATAGATTATTGGCTGTTTTAGGAATTTAAGGGTATAATTATTATCATGTTCCATTTTTCTAGTGTATCCCAGATGGTCTTGTTGAACACACCTCTAGTTTGTGTATGAATGTAGACATGCTTAAAATAGCAACATTGTATCCTAACATTCACAAATCTCGCAACTCTCACATTTTGGAAACAGAAATGTACTGTTTTATAACGTTTTTATGACTGAAAATGTGTTATTATGTCGTGTACTGTTTAAAATTTGTATATAAGAATTATTAATATTTAAAATGTTTTGTTTTATATATATAAATATATATATATAAAAAAACAATATAAGATCTTTTTGTTGTTTTGATAAATTAAAGAAAATTAAAGAATTTGGCTCTTATGTTTGTTTGACTATATTATTGCAAATACTGAAAAACCAAAACCCTCAACTCAAAATTATAATATAAAAGTTTTAAATATTTTATATGTATATATATTCAAATATTTGATATTTGATAAGTGTTTTGGAGGAAAAGGGAGATGGTTTAGTAAGCATTTAGATAGTTATACTATGTTATACTATATACTACACTATGCAACAAAGCTTTTCTTTTTGGTTCTGATTGAACAGAAGGTGTAACATTTCTAAAATTTGCTATATTGGCAGTGCTTAGTGGTTAGCACACTTGCCTCACATCTCCAGAGTTGGGGGTCAAATCCCACCTCCGCTCTGTGTCTACGGAGCTTGTAATTTCTCCCTGTGCTTCTGGGATTTCCTTTGGATTCTCCGGTTTCCTCCCCCAGTCCAAAGTTCAGTTGTATGAAAATCAGTTGTAGGCTGATTGGCATTTCCAAATTGTCCATAGCGTGTGAATGTATGTGTGATTGTGCCCTGCGATGGGTTGGCACCCTGTCCAGGGTGTCCTTCACCTTGTGACCTGATTTGCCTGGGATATGCTCCAGGATCTCCCACGACCCTGTGTAGGATAAGCGGTACAGAAAATGGATGGCTGGATGGCTTTTCTGATTTATTTAACATTTATCAATCGATAAATGCACTGTTATCTTACTTTTCTAGTGATCTCAGAATAACAAAAGTTATGTAGCAGTAGCATACTAGCATTACATCTTTGTAATGTACATCTTTGTCATATACAGTCATGTGAAAAATTTTTTGACATATTTGGACAAGCAAATATTTGTTCATCTTTGAAACGGTGCCTATTACTGAAGTTGATTATACTTGAACAAAACTACAAGAAAATTATTCATTTATTCAACAGAAATATCAATAGATATTCTTCTATGGAAAAAGTATGCACACCCTTGTCCTCAGAAGCTAGTATTGCCCCCTTTAGCAGAAATAACTTCTTGTAGGTGTTTTGCATAATTGTCCACCAGGATTGCCAGGATTACAACTCTATCTTTGATTCGTCTATCCAGAGAACATTATTCCAAAAGGCCTGTCTTTGCCTATGTGCTCATTAGCAAACTGTAGTCTTGCAAAGGCTTTTTCCTGGCATGCCTCCCATGTAGATCTTTCTGATTATAGAAGCATGCACTTTGTCACAAACAGTTGCAAGACTTACTAGAAGATCCTGTGATGAAATTTTGGGGTTCTTGGAGACTTCTTTTTGCATCAGACAGCGTGCTCTTGGGCTGAATTTGCTGGGACTGCATAGTGACAATGGGAAGCAACTGGTTTAGTGGACATTCTACAACATTAAACAAGTTTTAAAAAATGGATGTTGTTTAATAAAAAAGACAATTTTTGGCATATAGTTGTCATATAAGAGGAATAAAACACTTCAGGACATGCTGTTATAAAGGTCACGCTACTGTATGTCAGACCACATCACACCTTCCAACCTATCTACCTTCCAAACTGATTATATTCCAATAACAGCACACCATGCTGTATTCCTTACTTCATTTAAAGGCCTGAGGATTTAACAAAGGCCCAACGATTTTTATCCTCAAAGTAATGTGCGATTGAGGAATGTGACTTTTTCTCACTTAAAAATTTACTATTTTTTTCCTACTAAGAGTTACACACGTTGTACCTCTTCTAATGCTTCTTGTTCTAGGTTTATAGACACAGGTCCTATTCCTGGTGCTGTAACTGAACTACGATCAAACCTGTAATTTACATCTGTATTACTGAGGACAAGCTCAACCAATTTTCCATCTCAATGTTGCAATTGAGGCGCTTCGCCTGCAGCTATTATCCAGCTGTGTGTGCTGTTAATTTCCTCCACCTTTTTCCAGAGACGGCGTAATTATAGATAATTGCCGGTCTTTTCAGTCGCCTGGCGAAAAAGACACGTATGAAGTGATGATCACAATCTGTCTGCACAATATCTGTCACGGCTTCAGAAAATTAGGTGGCAAAAGCCTTTTGTACTGCAGAAACAATATAAATTTATCTTCACATCATTGAGATAGTTGAATCATGGAGTCTGTGATTGTGTTTTTTTGATTGAGTGCGTAAAAAACACTGCTGTTGTCATTTAACAGAGCTGTTATGACGAGGTTGTAATTAGTGGAAGATGTGTCTCTTATTGCCTCACACAAAACACACTGATCTGAGTTCTGATACACTATATATTTATTTGCTACAGTAATGCAGTAAAAATGCAAACCATTTTTTTCCAAAAAAAATCCAATTATGAATATTGTTATATTATTATGCATGGTGATGGTTCTTTCAAAATTCAGTTATTTTATATAAACTGTGGTGAAGTTGTTTTATTAAGGAAATCAAGCATCTGGTTGAACATAAGACGGTTCTTCTGCACATTTTATATCTCACCTGATACTGTTCCATTTGCCCACATCACTGATTATTTGTCTTTAATGGCACACCTCATTGTGTTTTACTCCTTACATTCATATATGTTCTGTAAGAATATATAGAATGAAGTTGCTTTCAAAAAACTATGTTTAGGTAAACTGTGGTTTTAGAAAGAAATCAGAAGTTCTTCCAAGCATCTTGGAGAACTTTGACTTCTAATCTCATTTGCTATGCAGTATGTTAGATCCAAAAATGTAATCTGTAATGTTAAACCTTTTGGAAAATGGTTTGGAAATTACAAAAAAAAAACAGCAACCTTTGTTTCTACTGCTATAATATATACAATTCATACATACAGTACAATACTGCTACAAAAAGAAGACAAAGACAAAATGTATTTGAAAATGTTATGAGCTGAAGATTACAATCTGTAATCTGTTGCGGCATTCATGTCATTTTCTGCCTAAATCCTTTTCTCTATGCATTTCCTGTCTAAGATGCAAATTATGTTGAAGAGCCTCAAAAAGAATGGCCAAAAACATCATTTAACCAGTACTGTGCCATGATACAATCTGACTCTCTATTATATTTGACATAGCTCTTTAAAATGACACTGCATTTGCCTTTCTGGCCTTTTGACTTTGCCTGTCTCATTTCTATTAATCAAGTCACCTCAAGAGGCATCAATCCATTTACATGGTGACTTCAAAGCTGAGTCCATCAAAGAGGTCAACTGGGCTTTGATCGAGACGTGCCTCTGACACAGTGTTTGCCATAAGATTATTACCACTGTTTTCCCACAGCTAATACAGGTGCATTTAAAAAAACAAATTAGAGTATTGTGGAAAAGTTTGTTTTTACGTAATTTAATTCAAAATCAATTAAATTACAGAAAAAAATTGACTTGTCCACAATATTCTCATTTTTTGAGATACATTCACTTGTTATGCTTTAAGATGTTTCATGAAACGCTGACAATTCCTTGCAGCTCAAGATGTTAAATTGTTGTTAAGTTGGGATTTGAGAGTAAAGCCCTTATACTTTCACAGGTGGCAACAAAGAGGGATCAGTTTTATGCAAGTATATGGAGATCCATCCATCCATTTTCTGTACCACTTATACTACACAGCACTGCAGGGTAGCCTGGAGCCTATCCCAGGGAACTTGCCAAGGGAAACCCTGGACCGGGTGCCAACCCATCACAAGGCACAATTGCACACACATTCATGCACCCATGCACAGCACACACTACTGACAATCTGGAAATACCAATCAGCCTACAGCACATGTCTTCACCCTGGTGGAGAAAACTCGAAAACACAGGGAGAACATGCAAACTCCACATATGCAGAGCAGAAGTGTGAATTCGAACCGCCAACCCTGGCGGTGCAACGCAAATGGCATCGTTAATTCTCTTAATTACTAGCAGTTTAATTAGAAAGAAGTTTTTCAGTAATTGTTGTTTGGCAGTCTTGGCATCAAAGTGATATTTTTTTAAATCCTCATTATTTTCAGAACTTTTGCATCATTCAGTAAAGCAATAGTCACCAACCTTCCAACCTACCTTCCTGAAGATTTTAGCTCCAACCATAATCGTGCCCACCTTACTATCTAATCATTGCCTTAAGAAGTTCTTAATCAACTTAACCAGGTGCGTCAGATTTTGTTTGTAGTCGAAACCTGGAGGAAGGGACATCTCAAGGAAGAGGCTTGGTGACCACTGCAGTAAAGCAAGTGAAATAGTGAGGAAAATGAATACATTTTACTTTAACTCCATAAACTCCCAGGAACTGCATGTTTTTGGACAGTGCGAAGGTGGAGAACCTGGAGGAAACACATGCAAACATGTTCATGCTCAAACCCTGCACTCAGTGTAACACTGCTCTGGCCAACATTTTACATTTGTGAAATAAAGCCATTACTCTGTACTGTATTAAAGTGTATTACATCATCATTGTTATTATTACCATTATATTATGGTATGATTGCCATCAAATTATAGTATAGTCTATAGTATATAGTATATAGTCACCCCTAATTATATCCGGAAAAATCCTGGTGCAACAGCATTAACATTACCAAGGAATATCTGTGTTTGTAAATTAATTTATTTTTTAAATAAATAAAAACAACTAATCTAATCTATGTTGAAAAAAATGTATCCATCATTTTCATCTAGCGAGGCAGATGAAGCCAAGTCTTCTGAGATGTTGATTCCCATTTCAAAGGTTGAGAAGTTCAGAGTAAAGTCAGTGCTAAGGTTTAATAAGGATACAACAGAACCAGAGACCTCTCTATCTTTCTTTGTTTATTCTTTCATCCTGTCCCTCCCCCTATCTCTCAGTATCTAGTATGTAA
Organism: Ictalurus punctatus; assembly: GCF_001660625.3. NCBI lineage: Eukaryota > Metazoa > Chordata > Actinopteri > Siluriformes > Ictaluridae > Ictalurus > Ictalurus punctatus. Next base: position 5,904,516 of record NC_030435.2, read on the forward strand.
GGAATAAAAATTATGTTAAAGGAAAGTAATCAAATAATCAATTATTTACCACCCTGAAATGGATTATTGTCCAATAATAGCACTTCCTCGAGTGTTTAATTATTTTTATACCTCAGCAATTTACCAACTATTATAATTTTTTATTTATCAATGACTGAAACACAGTACTTTTAAACAGACGTTCCTTCACCAGCTCTTTCGCTCTGTCTCTCTGTCACTCAAAACTAATAAGCCCTGTGTTCTAAAGACTTTCTTGTGCTGGAAAACTATTGACTGTTACAAAGTGCTGACACAGGAGACTCCTGCTACAAATTTTCCATACAAATCTTATAGAAATGTTAACATATCAGAATGATGCTTGAGAATTCAATAGCTCTGTGGTATAAATGGTTAACATTTTCTTCTTAGTCTGCTTCAATATGCCTATCCATGTGCTTAGAGACAATACTGCTTCCCTGCTGTACTTCTTTTATCCAGTACAATTACTCTGTCAGTCACTCGGTTGCAATATAATGCAATGTTTCAGATTACAGATTACGCTGTGGTGCATCTGGCAAACATGCAAAGCACTCCAAAGAGCCAAGTAGCTGTTGCAGATTTGTGCAATCGATACCTGTGCCCTCCGGCTGAAATCTTATAGAGTCGCATCTCTAAACTCTTTTTCCATTTCAGTGGTATAATTACCGGCTACGGACTAGCCGTGGAGCAGAGTGCCTTTTCACTAATTCATGCCGTGGTGTATGCGACAGGACGGCCCACTGAAGCAGGTTAAGTGTCCCTGTGATCACTAACACAGCAGTTTATATCTAATTAAGTTAATCCTGATAAACTTGTGTGAGTGTGCTTATACAATGGGTTACACCAGAAAGGGTTTTAGGTATTCTCTGAACGCTCTGTACAGATGTCAAGGTCAAACCTATTGAGCTGACCTTTGTGTTCATTTGCAGTTTATTCTGGTTTAGTGAAGATGCACAAGGATTTCATAATCCTTACATACAACATTTTCCTACACACCTTGACCACGATTATGATTTCTATACATGCCAATCCAGCCACACACAAAAACACACATACAAAACGTATGCTGCTCTAGAATGGACAAGCAAGCTTAATGTTGGGCTGATAGAGTTTCTCTCTCCCACAGACAAAGTCATGCATGATTCATAGTCAGTGGGGAAGAAACAGGGGAATCGGGTGTCTCTTGTTGCTAGCGCATCTTTCAGCCTGATTCAAAACAATGGCAATCATGTCGCTACTGTATTTCATCCATCCATCCATCTTCTACCACTTACTCCTTTTCAGGGTCACGGGGAACCTGGAGCCTATCCCAGGAAGCATCGGACACAAGGCGGGGTACACCCTGGACAGGGTGCCAGTCCATCCCAGGGCACAATCACAATCACATACACACTCACACACCCATTCATACACTACGAACACTTTAGACCCGCCAATCAGCCTACCATGCATGTCTTTGGACTTGGGGAGGAAACCGGAGTACCCGGAGGAAACCCCCACAGCACGGGGAGAACATGCAAACTCCACACACTCGAACCCCGGACGCTACTGTATTTCATTCATCATAAAATGAACTATCTCTTGAATAATAATCAGCATATTGGCCAATCTCTGATCCCCTTAGAGCCCATTACACTCAAGAGGTAATATGATAATATTATAATATAAAATAATATTATTGATTCTATGAATTGAATGGCTTCTATGTGCACATATGCACATATTTTTCATCATTTGCTTAACAGTGTATTTCAAATCAAAGAGCATGAAGGCAATCTGCTTTTCCAGTTTTGATCTGTGAGATTTGCATGTGCTCCGTTTAAAATAGAAAGCACACAAGAGGTCACTTAGTAAGCTTTGCAACCTCAGCTCTTCCTTTCCTGTGAATTTTGCCTGTTGCGTTTGTTGTCCCAATTTATTTGATGTTTGTGTATCAAATAGCCCTAATCCTTTTCAATTCACTTTCTTGTCATCACAAAGCAGCACGTTTAACCTGTGTTTCATGCTCCTCTTGCCAATTCATATTCATCCAATTTGTTGGAACAAAGCCAGAGTGCTAATTGCAGGCAATTACAGGCCTTCTTTGATTACACGTTTGTGTGACATTTGCATGTTGAATGTTTTGTGTTTGTTGTGTCCTTGCTGTCTATTTTACGTTAGTGTTAATAACATGGCAGACTGAATGGATATGCTGGCATGTTGTGCTGTAGATATGTGTCGAATGCTGGACATGCAAGGTTGTGTCAGTATTGGAAGTGACGACTACGTAGTGCAGGGGTATTCAACTCAAATTTGTAAACATAGAGCTACATAAAATTCCTTGGTTACAAGATCTGGCAAGTACATCTACAATGCAACTACAACTGATTGAATGCCAGCAAGTCTGTGAAAACTTGTAACTTTCTGGATAAGTTGCGTTCAGGTAAATAATTTACATAAATCACTGTGATTGAGTCACTGAACTATAACCAGGTTTTTCATATGTTGTACAGTTCGGTTTTACCGGAGCTTGGTTCGATCTGCTGAAAATACTTTGCTGTGTCTGCATCTGGACTGCAGTCCACCAATTGGCTTGGTGCTTAACTTCTGGTTAGCAATTGGAAAGACTTCACAATACAGGAATGTGTTTACCATAGCATCAACATTTCTGCCTGTCACACCTCTCCCAGTGCCCCTAAACCAGCAACATGCCCTGAGACAACCCAGTCTCACAATCCAGACGTCTATGTAGCCATCTCTCGAGTCTTTTACCACTTATCCTTAAATGTAGCCAAATAGAGTATTTGCTGACACAGAGAGAAGCCATTTGACTGATATTGCAGATGACCAACCACACCAATTATACCAGTGGGAAACTATTGTAAACTATTTTTAGACCAGTGGCTGTATCATGCTCTAAGGTGCAGCACCACAGTGTTAGAGCTGTCCAAAACTGGCACACATACATGAGTATAAATGAAACAAATTGAAACTTTCAAAATAGGTTCTCAAAGTAGGATTTGCAGTCCCCCCCATGGGTCTCTAAAGCACAGTTAGAGGGTTTCTTATTTTTATCTTTATTTTTAACTTTGTTACAGTGATGGAAATCACAATCTTATAGTGATTAGTCTACGTTTCTGGTCTAGATGTTTTATTCAAACCTCAAACCTCAACAAATATGCACTTTCCATCCAAATGAATAGTAAAAAATTGAACTGAATAAATTGAATCAAAAATATTAAATTGAATCATTTCATAAAATAACATTTTGATTAACTGTTATGCAAAAGTATGACCCCAGTTATGCGGTCACAGTAAAACAAAAGAGCATTAAGTTAAGCCCTTTTTTTAAAAAAATAATAAATTTGTGATATGCAAATAAGTGAATATCTATTGCATCAGTTGAGTAGTTTAATAGCAAATTATAATACAGAAAAATATGTGTTGTTTCCATTGTGCACACTTTTAACATGTTAAGTTTCATCCTGATATAAATAAAGAGGCCTATTATGGTGTGGTGCCTGGCCTCAGTACATGGATTTTGCATGATTTACTGTAACATATCATTTAAAAATAGTTTTTCATAGAAAAACACACAGCACAGCTTTTTGTGTCTCTTGTATTTCACCACAACTCAACACAAGTAATTATTTCACTTTACCACAACACCGTGAATATCCAACCAAACCAATATGTCTCTTTAGTTTAAATATTTTCTTCTTCTCATCTAATAAATTATTTTGACTTGAAAGACACCACTGAGACAGTATTTGAACAAGAGCGGTGTAGTTTATAATTTACAGATCTGTCATAGTTTAGTGGAACCTAGACATGCAGATCACAGTCAAATATCACTCATGAAATTCCTATCATTCTTTTTTTGGTCAAATGTTTAAATTTGAGGTCCTCAGAAACCTCATTTGTTCATGCCACGATACACTTCCATAACCATGTGTTGTGAAGATCAGACTTTGATAGATCCCTGTTTTTTTGTTTTGTTTTTAAATAAAACAAGGTGTTCACTCGCACCTCATCCCATTGATTGAAAACACCTGACTCTAATCTCACCTTCAAATTAACTGCTAATCCTGCAAGTTCGCATACATTTGCCACTCACAGATATGTAATATTGGATCATTTCCTCAACATTTTTTGTCTCATTTGTTTAACTTGGCTCTCTTTGTCTACTTTTAGGACTTGTGTGAAAATCTGATGATGTTTAAGATCATATTTATGCGGATATACAGAAAATTCTAAAGGGTTACCCAAACTTTCAAACACCACTATAGATAGATATCATCTTGCATATTAGACATATTAGTTCACTTTTTTTTTATCTGCTGTTATTCAATAAAATCAGTTGTTGGAAAAACAGGGATCAGACTTCACACTCTGCTTGAATGACAGAAGGTCAGCTAGCAATGCAATAAATGCACAGAATGGACATAAGACTCCTAGATTGATCATAGATTTTAGGGATTTCTTCAAGCAGAAAATATCTGATACGGTTTACTTTTTTTTTTTTTTTTTAACTTTATTTTCGCCTTATATTTATTGCTGCTTGCTTTACGCTGACAGACCCGATGAATATTTCAGGGCCCCGAGAACTGCGCATCGGTTACTGCACTCGGTTTATCGCCCTGTTTTATCTGAAATGAAAACCTGCTGGAAATTTCACACGTCTTCCTCTTCTGATGTGAAGGAAAGTAGCGAAATGAAACTCCACGCATCCTTCTGTTAATCCCCACGTGCTTTAGGTGACAATTTCACATCCCCGTGATGTTCCACAAACCAAACAAAGCAATAAATAAATAAATAAATAAAAAAGCCCCGAAACTTTATACAGCCCATGAATAAAACATGGACCCGAGTCCCAGAAGGCCGATCACCCGAAGCCTCTGAGCTGTACAAGCGGTGAAAGGCGACATAATCTCTCCGGTACAAGATCACGGCCGAGATTTGAACGGACAAAACGAGAGGGACCACAATAAGGGATGAGTGCAATGGACGCGGCGGTGCGGTGAAAAGAAAGCAGAAAAAAGAGAAAACAGCAGGGTTCACGAAAGAGCGAGGACATCATGGAGAGCGGCCACGGCCTCGCGCGCGTCATCCAGCAGCTGCAGGATGAAATCAGGAAGCTGGAGACGGAGAACAAGGCGCTGCGCGGGCAACTCAGCCTGCCGCTCACTGAGACATCACCTACCGACTCTGAACGGAGAGCTGGAACCCAGGAGAACCACGCGAACCTGAGACGGAACGTTTCGGCACCGACACTGGAGGGCCAGTACAAAGGTAAAACAATGCAGACCGAAAAGCAACGCATGTTTAGAATTTCTTTGGGAGAACAGTTACTCTTGGTGGATGCTATGCCCTGCAGAATTATTGGCAACCTTAATGACAATCTTTTTAGAAAACATTGCTTATTGCACTTGTAACGAGGTTGTAGACACTTGGAGAAGGACCTTGGTTCACTTCTCCATGTAGAATATTTCAAGCTCCTTTATGTTCTTTTAAAAAAAAATTGTTGTACACCCATCCACTTTTTCCATGCCCCTTATCCTACACAGAGCCTATCCCAGAGAACTCAGGGCACAAGGCAGGGGACACCCTGATTGGGATGGGGTGCCAATACATCACAGGGCACAATTGCACATACAGGGCACATAATATTGACACCCTTGATAAATATGTGGAAAAATTGTCTTTATTGTTGAACCTTTTGATCTTTTGTTAAACAAATGCACAAAAATACTCTGCTCTCACTGATATCTAACAATTGGAAACAAAACTGGTTTATTAAAGAAATATATTTGTGTTCAACAATTATTGGCAACCTTTTAGTCAATACTTTGTGCTACCTCCCTATGATAACAAGATAGCAGCTCTGAGTCTTCTCCTATAATGCCTGATATGAAGAGGTTAGAGAATACATGGCAAAGGATCTGAGACCATTCCTTCATACAGAATCTCTCGAGATCCTTTGAGGTCCACGCTGGTGGACAGGGGACTGGGATGATTTTGACCTTGATTTTGTGGTCAGTAAACCTTTTTTGTGTTGATTTTGATGTATGTTATATTTTTTTGATGAGCCTGTGTTTTGTTTACAATTGTTTGATAGCACGTTTGTGAATTTTTTTGAACAAAAGATCAAAACGTTAGACAAGAAAGACAATTTTTTGCTCATATTTACCAAGGGTGTCAATATTAGTAGACAGCACTGTACATTCACACACTACGAACAATTTTGGAAATGCCAATCAGCTTACAGTGCATGTCTTTCGAATGTGGGGGGAGACTGGTGTACCTGGAGGAAACCCCCAGAAGGGGAGGCAGTATTCAAACCCCCAACCCCAGAGATGTGAGGCAACTGTGCTAACCACTAAGCCACCTGACCCCCATTTGTTGTACATATGGACTTCAATTCATACCACAGGTTTTCACTAGGGTTCGATTCGGGTTCCGTTTCTCATCATCTTGTTAAAGTGCTATCTATGACTACGTTTACATGCACATCAAATTCTGTTTAAGGTCTCTTTTCATGGGTTGCAGCCATATAAAACAGGCATATTCCAAGGGTGGGAATCATGATTTGGATAATCAGATTATTGCCTTAATCTGAATGGGGCAGTTGGATTGCGGCATTCACATGACTAATTAGAATATTGACAAATTCTGATTAATGCTGATGTGCATGTAAGCATAGTCAATGTGCGTATTCTGTACATCTTAACCTCCTGCCAGAGGCAACCAGGTTTTGGGCTAACATTTCCTGGGACATGTACAGTGTATAGTCATCTTGAGTTATCATTTAAATTAAACATTACATGATAATTTACACTCACTATCTCTGACCTCTCTTATCAACAAGGCATTTCTACCTACAAAAATGTCTCTCGTTCAATGTTTTTTTGGGGGGGGTTTTCCACACCATTCTGTGTAAACGCTAGAGACTGTTGTCTGTGGGTGTGAATACTCAAAAACCTGAAAACCTGTGTGTGTGAATACTCGAACCAGCCTTCTGGCACCAACAAGCATGCCATGGTTAAAGTCACAAAGATCACACTTTTTTTCCCATTATGATATTTGATATGAACATTAACTGAAGCTCTTGACCTGTATTTGCATGATTTTATGCATTGTGCTGCTGCCACATAATTGGCAACCAGGAATTGGGCTGAAATGTCCTGGATGCTCTTAGGCCAGATGGAGGCTAATATCAAAGTACTACAGCACTATCATCCAGTGTCATGCTGAAACCAAGCAAAACACTGATTTCCTTTGTTAGATGACCTATAGAGAAGGCCTGATTGCTTGAGACAACATGGCACTTTACCATCTTCATGTAGTCATAGAAGAGAGATGGACTGTACATCTTCAGATAGTTTCATGCAGTTAACGATGATCGATCAAGCATGTAAAGACTGTACCTGTATATGTTTATATAAACCCACGATTTGCCCAGAAGCACTACTGTCCAAGGTGTGCTGTGTGCTGAAATTTAACCAACACCTTCTGCCCAATCAGAATAGAGTATTCTAAAGCACTGTGGTAATAATAAAAAATTATTAATTGACCTTTGTTGAAGGCAATGCAAAAGTAAAATAATGTATTAATTATTTCTACATATAATAACTATACAACTGTTGATGAATCAATGCTGTTTATATGGTTTAAAATGTCATGCAAAATGCTGTCCTGTTCTCCAACAGAAAACACGATCATGACCGTCCGGAGGTATTCCATATCCTCAAACGCAATTCATGTGCCCTGTAAGAGTGTGAGCTCGCATAAATATCGGAGCGATAGCGACTGGGCCAGACTGCGAGGAGAAGTGCATGGACTCGGCCATACGGCTACAGAGGACAGAGACAAAACCGAAGAAAAACCCGTAAACCGGCGCACGCTTCAGCACTGCGTCAACAAAGCCAGGTGTGACAGATGGCTACTTCATAAATGTAGCTACTTGTCATGTTTTAAATATAATTTAGTAAAGTCACTGTCAAAAAGCCTAAATTTGATCAAATGTAACACTAAACTTATTTTAAAAATAGTCTTTTAGCTCTGCACACCCACCCCTTTCCTGTCTGTTGTTGAATGGTCTACATTTGCATACTGGAACGTGATTGGCTTATATATTGAATGATGCAATAACATCAGGCTGGGCGAAGTATTGTCACCTTTTAAGAAACACCAGTCTACAGTTTTGATCACATGACAGTTTGGCGTTATTGCATCACTCAATATCTCAGCTAATGGAGTTCCAATATCCAAAATCAGTTCAAAACAGTTCACCAGGGGAACGGGTATATAGTCAGTATATATTCAGAATAGGTGCCTAATTTATTAGCTAATAAAATGTTTTTTTAACAAGGTTTATGTTACTTGAACCCCGTTTGAGCTCCAACATCCAGTTTCGTTATGTTGCAGAGCCAAAGAGAAGACGGTCACATTCCTGCTGCCTGTGGATGACATCTACACCAACCGGCCCTTTATGGCAGACCACCTGAGCGACACAAGCCCGTGCGATCTCCAGGTGATATCAGAAACAGATTCGTGAGGCAGGAACAAACAAAAAGGACAAATGATACGGTCTCGCGTTTAATCCAGAGCAGCTTTATCACCCTACACTGCTGCTTTTTTCAGGTCACAGCGACGTTTGATTTCTACACTTGACCTCTTCCAGACTGAGTCCAGTTACAGATTCGGTTTCGTGAACTCATTCTGCATGTGGCTTCTCACTGCGTGGGCTAATCAGGTGTCACATCACAACGTGGCTTCTGCAAATGGCAAGATTCCCTTGAACATAAAGTGTACTACATATGGTATGGAAGCTGTGATTGTACCTGATCTGATGCAGTTACATAGAGCGTGAAGAAACATTCAGCACTGAGACTGTAGGACTGACTGCCTGCTTCAAAGCATAAAAATCAAATGATCAAATGATCACTGGATTTTTAGCACTGACCAAGTATACAGTTGTAAAATGTCTCATATTCTGAAGGTAGTGTTTTGTCGCGATCATAAATGTGGGTAACATCAGAGTGAATTATATTATATTAAATACTTCCATGTGGGGTTGAATTTCAAATTACGAATCTGAGTATTGCCGTTACACAGTCTGTAACATCAGGTGTATTAGAGAAAGGGAAGAATTTTTTTTTTAAAGTGAACAGCTGAGGTAAATCAGGTGAATTCTTGTTATTCTGTTTACTGTACATACTGTTTGTGTAAATTCTCTAAACTCAATTATTTAATTTCAGAGGAATGTTTTGTAATTTATTATCTTTCTAATGTATCTGCTCTTCCTTCTGTTCTTACAAATATAATCAGAGTTGCCTGTAATCACACAAACTGTAAATCTAACGGTATTTGGGACGTTCATGTCCTATTTTATTATGTCCGTATACCTGATGTAAGGGAAACCAGTGCTCCATTGCAGACAAAAATGTTAAATAAAATAAATAAATAAACCTTCTTCTTCATCCTGTTCTTCAACTGTTCCTGTTAGGGGTCGCTACAGCGGATCATCCGTCTCCATTATGAAAATCCGGTTTATGATAGGCATATTTGATTTTTATGCAGGCTTGGGACCGGCACTGTGAGAGCTTGTGCAACAATCCTGTGGCTGGGTTTAGCACCCAACGTGGGGCTCAAACCCACGACCCTGAGATTAAGAGTCTCATGCTGTACTAACTGAGCTAGCTGGGTGAAAAAATAAATAAAGTCAGTAAATACTTCAGGATGGGTCATATTTATTAACATTTTTAAATTGTCTTATGTTACTGGTAAAAATTAAACAAAGGCAAACTAATAAAACCTAATATAAAATCCTCTATACATGCTATAAAATGCCTCTAATTTTAGAATTTTTAAACAGCTCATTTACTACATGACTACATCTTCCAGCCAGTCAGAATTGGGTATTCAGACAGACCATGGAATAAATAAATAAACAAACAAATAAATAAATAAATATACATATAACGATATATCCACCAAGACTTCATATATGGCGTACACACCACTACACACAGAAGCATCTTTCAGACCAGACCAAAGCTATTACCGTATCTACCTGGGCTCACTGTGCATTTTAGGTCACCACGCAGAACCTGCTACAAACATGCCTTTTGTTTGGAGCAGGTGGAGGAGGTTCAGCTCCATCGGGACCTCGGCGTACGGCGCCCTCGTTTACCTCGAACGGCTCGTCTTCAGACCTGCTTCCATTGTGAAGACTTCCGTAATTTGAGTTACCTGTTTGTGAATTCAAATGCACAAGTACACATTAAGAAGTTTACATTATTTCTTTCCACATAATCTAAGCCTAATAATAAACAGATTAAAAACATGCTGTTATTGAACATACAGTGTGTTCATTATATATAGCAGTTGCTGATAAGCATTCGGTAACTTTATTTAATATTTATGCAAGAAATCTTCATTGTTAGCACTTTGTAACGTCTACTTGTAATGAGTGTTCAGGACAGACTCGCTTTTAACATGACAAGCTGTGTTTTTTGTCAACAGAAAGAAAAAAAAGCAGCTAGTGAGGGAAATGTTTACAGCTGCTATAACACAAGTGATAACAGGTACTAACTTGTTTCACTTTACAACATTAAATGTAACTTAAAACAGATTTTTTTTTTTTAATGCCATGCCATTCTTTAAGTAATAAATCAAATGTAACTGCTGAGAAATTGTGTGGTATAAGAGGAATAAAACATATCAGGACGTGTTGTAATTGAAAAATAAACAGCTTTAGGGTAGTAACTGCTTCAAGTCGCATTACACCACCTCACCGATGATTACTTTCCCATCACAGCACGTCCTACAGTTTTCATTCCTTAAATATCATTTCTGGACCACTGAGTCTTTATCACTGAGATGTTATAAGCTACAGTATATTTTCATACCAATGTTTTGCAAAAATTCACTTCAGAAAAAAGTATGAACATCGTAAATGCATGCCACTAATAAAAAGAATGTTGTAATATAGGGAAGTAAATTATATTACCTGTTAGACATTTAGTGCTGGCCAGGGCTTCAGGAAACAGAGATGGAGGCTTGTTGTCACTGTATCTCATTGCCACAGTGTGGCGTCTTTCCTTGTTCTGAAAAGCTTTTTGAAAAAGTAGAGAGAAAATCAAATCTAGCTTAATTTACCTGTGATGAAGGATTAATAGCTGATGGGAGACAAGTAAAAACAAAGTGGGCTTCACTAGGCTTGTGTCAGTAAGGAATTTTAATAAGCTAACTTTTTGCTAATACCAGATTAAGAAGAAATACTTCTTTTTTTTTTTTTTTGGAGACTAAAGATTTACTTACAGAGAATTTATATAACACATATTAAAGAACAATTAGTAAATTATCTCAAATTAAAACAAAATACGGAAGGGATAACCAATTCTTGCTAATAAGAACATCCTAGCAATTTACTACAAAGAATGTTAGTATGGTGGTAGACAAGACAGCAATTTCTTTCAGCTGTGCATTAAGCCACTGTAAGAAAAAGCGTGAATGTTAGTTAAAAATCTCCATTTTTTTTACTGAACAAATAAAGCATGGTCAAACCCACTTTGTGGCTATTGTATCATAATGCCAAGGCTCTTGAATTCACAGGTTAAAGTCAGCATGAATTGTAAGCGACTGCTAACCAATTAATTTCTTCACATCATTTCTGCTTCATTAAATTGCTTTAGCAAAAAAACAAAAAGCTGTAATGTGTACTTTTCAGGTGTCTCCTGTATTACCATAAATGCTACAGGTAGACTACAAATGTTGGCACCTTTGATTTTAATCAGTTAGCTAGCTGCCTTTGATGATATTCATGAAATAAAGTGAATTATTTTTTCAAAAACTGATTAATCAAAGGAATAGAAGCCCGGAGTACCTAGTGATGGTCTAAAAGAAGAAGGCTCAGTGCTGCAGTCTTCGTTGGACTCAACGGACTCTTGTCCTGAACCAGCTTCCCTCATCTGGCAGCCTACAATATCGTTCTGTGTAGCTTTGAGGTTTTTTAGAAGAAAATAAGTTTGCATCCTGCCTTTCCCCTTCACCTCAATCTCTCCACGTTCCTCTATCTGGAATTCCTTGTTCCGAAGAGCACTGGAAACAAGTCAGACGTTCCAAAGAATGAAGAATGATTGCAATAAATTGTGTTAAGTGTTAAGGACTATATTTGGTAATTAATGGCTCACTCTCAACCATTATAACTTGGCTAACAATGGATGAAAGTGATATGGCCAGTTATCAAGAAGCATTGCAACTTATTACAACTGAAAAGCTTTATATAAATAAAGACTTCTAGCTATTGTTGTTGTTGTTGCTAGCATTATCTAGGTAAAAAAAAAAAAAAAAAAAAGCATGCCTCTTTAAAACCAGAAACTCACTGATATACGCTGGGGCTGAGGTGGATTTTGTTGGGCAGGCCGTGACTCTCCATGCGAGAAGCCGTATTTACAGTGTCTCCAAATAAGCAATAACGTGGCATCTTCTCTCCAACAACACCCGCTAGCACCGGACCACTGTGTAAGCCCACCCGAATCTGGCGTCGCAAAGAGACAAGGCAGATCCAAGAACTCAAGTTCTTAGAACCCAATACTCTTCGCACATTTCAGTACGACCGTAGCCAATGTCAGATAGAAGATCTTGAGTCTAATCAATAATCAATGCCAAAAAAAACACAACCTTTGCAGCACATAATTAACTCTAAAATTACAAAACACACATAATAAAATTATTCTTAATTTCGCTAGTTTCAAAATCATTAAATGAGGTGTCTGTGAAGTAAGATAGTAGTTTAGGAAAGAAATAGTTACTGCTTGTACTCTCACCTGAATAGGGCCTCCTGTGATAGGGTTGGTGACCTCTTTGGCAGCAATGATCATACCAAGGGCAAAGTTAGCCACTCGCTCAGCATGACTGGATACTGGGATTGGGACACCACCCACCACCATGTAGGCATCACCTATTGTTTCAACCTATAAGAACAACATCAAGAGTTAAATTACTGAGTCTATATAAGAGTCCATTTGTTACATTAAAGTCACCATGAAATCAAAATGGAAGTTTTGTGGTTTTTAGTATAAATATGTTAGACTTAAGGTTATCTATGAGCTAGTATGCTCCAAAACAATGACAAAATTTGCATTTGGAAGATATATCAGTCTGTACAGGATTTCACGGAGGTTTTCTGTTATTGTTGCGGCCAAAAATGCTCGATTTTGCTGCAGCTTTTTTCAAAATTTGTGATGCAATTTGCTGAGGTTTTTTTGGTGCTTTTTTGCAGAAAACTACTTGAATTGGTAAAATTGCAACTGCATGAAATTGTTTTGTACGGTCTTTCACATGTTTTTTGGTAAATAAGAACTTTTAGCTACGCTCATGTTCAATGCACGTGAATGGAAGAGGGTTTTGGTTGAATGCACGTTGTGATGACGTCATATGATGTGTTTTGGCCCAAATCTGCAGGAAATCTGTGGTAATTTTGAAATTAAAATTGAAATTGAAATTTTGAATTGCAAGCTCCTGCAAATATTGCACCATTTCCTTGATTTTGCATTAATTTCTGCGATCGCAAAATTGCAAAATCCTGGAGGGACTGATATATGCATTCAAAATTTCTGTCTCTCTCTACCACCAATACGGATCAACAATTTTGATGAGATCATTCAGCACTTCTCAGCACTTCTTCTGTCCAATCAAATGCTCTCTAGAATCTGAAGTGTCCCGCCCCCCAACATTTAAAAAAATCCATGGTTCTAACTGTCAAGTACAGCTTAGCTCGGGCTATGAGTAAGCTAAACACTATTGGTATTTTAAAAGGGCGAGGAGCCACTCAATATGTCCCAACCTGACTTCCTGTTTCAGTGGAAATGACATCAACACAAAAATGTACACTAGTTTCACAAATGCTTGACTCCAGTTTCTTTTTTTATATACTTTTTGGGCAATATATTGGTGTAAAACCTCTCACATTCTGTATATTTAGTGGCATATCAATAATATGCCACTGTAACATAATAACAACCTCTGGGCAGTCTTGAGTGGTAAATTCTAAGAGGTAAAAGTGCTTTAAGAAAATAATTATATAATTACTTTATATTTAGAAAATACGAGTGTAGCCAAGGTTTACCTTGTAAACATTGTGAACAGTGGTGAGACGGTCGAATTTCAGGTACATGGAGTTGAGCATGTTGACGATCTGTAGAGGCTCACACTGTGAGCAAATGTTGGTGAAGGTTACCACATCACTGAAGAGGATGGTGCACTCCTTAAACTCACCTGAAGAACAGAAATAAAATGCAGAAACTAGAACTAAAAACAATTAAGATGCCCACTGTGATCTAGAATAGCTACAGGTATTGAGATAGACCTAGAATTGAACAATTCCTCCATTCTGACCATTTTTACTCTGCAAAGTTTACATATATTGTTCTTCTAAGAATAATAGTGCCTGAAGGATTATGATGCAACAAGAAAAAACAGACTCTATATCAACATTACTATATAAAGTAATGTTTGGTGTGGCACAAGGCTCTGCTCTAAGACCATTGTTTTTTTCCCCACTCATCGGTGATTGTGTGTTCTGAAAAAAGAAAAAAAAAACTCCACTTTTCCTTCATATTTCCCATCCCTCATCTCTAACCTTTTTTTCATTCACCTGCCTCCACTCGTTTGCCTTCCTTCAGCTGATTGGCTACGTGCTTGGGAAGCATGGCATACAGCAGGTTCTCAGTCTTCTGTTTCTCCTGCTCGAGATGCTGAGAAAGCTGGCGAAGCTGTTCCTTCTTGCGTTCCAGTTGGCTGGAGAGCTCCATCTCAGCCAGGCGCTGCTGATTAAGCAAAATGAGGTGCCGTGTGGCATCATGTGGAGCGATATCAGACAGGTACATGCGTCTCTCCTCCAGCTCCTGCAAGTTGCGCAGTAAGGGGGACGCCTGGTACAACATGCAGTGCAGAGGGGCCATCCACAACATCTGACCTAGGAAAAGAGAAATGGAGAGATAAGAGGTTACAGTTAATGGAGGCTGACTTAGTTTAAACGTTTGCATTATACTAATTCCAATCTAGAACTTTGCCCAGACTAAAAATGGAAATTAATATGATTTTACTTTCACATTCTCTCAATTTCTCTGGGATTTCAAGCTAAACTAAGCAGGCAAATGCACCACGGATATACACCAGCTTTAGAACATAGTAGGAATAGTGACTGTAATGTGCGATGAGAGGTAAAACATAAATGTGTAAACATTTTTGGGCAGGAATCATAACCAATCTCCATAGCAAGGGTCCAAATACAGGGAGACCGAGTTAAATAGGGATGATCCATAATCAGAGTCCAAAACGCAGGCAAAAATCAAGAACTGGAACGAACGTGGAGTAAAATAAACCAAGGCTCAGACATAAAGCTACTAAAGACTTTGTGACATTACAAAGAACAACAGGGTACACCACTGAACAGGTGAAAACAATCAGGTAACAAGCCAGTGATTGAACAGGGGTGGAGAAAAGATTAAAACAACAAAGGCACATGGCGTTTCAAACAATAGCACATGGAGAACCGATAACAAAACACATGAAATGAAAGCAGCGCTCATTTCACTGGGTAACCACATGGGAATTCATGACAGTGACAGAGAAGAAAATCAGCTCTAGACAGAAATCACATTTTTTAGACCGAAATCAAGCAAGCATTTTTAAGCAAACAGAGCTGAGGATTTAATTGTCGGTTTGGGGCATCTAAAAGAAAGAGAATTCAGGTCATGCCCAGGAAATAGAAGCTTTCACCAGACACATACACACCATGTTAAAATTTTCTAGGGCTACATTTTCCCTCTAGACTACACAGAGTGTCATTAAATATTTATGGCAAGTACAGACCCTGTATGAGTAAAATACAGAGTGTGTTCATCCCTCAGTTCCCACCTCTGAGCTCAAGCATGGGCATCTCCTTCCAGTACTCAGGCATCATGTCTCGCCGAGTCTGCAGGACAAAATGGCTGTTGATGAACTTGCGAATGCTGGCGATGGTAAAGGTGACCTCGGGATGCAGAATGGTAAAATACTGATCCAGTCGGATCCCTCTGGTCTGCAATCCAGGGACGATCTTTTGGACTGTCACCCCTGCCTGCCTTACCCTCAACTAGATGGGTGGAAGAATTAAGTATTTAGGCAGTACAGTACTGTTCTGGATAGTTTTTCTTAAACAGAAATGGATTGCATCATATACTTAACCTAAATGCTTAACATGTATATATTACAATATAATCATGGTGGCTCACTTGTTCATCAAACACAATATGAAACGGGAAGGCATTGCAGAATGTCTTCAGGTCTATGCACAATTCATCTGGATAAATTGGCTCAAATCCCCTTAAAAGTCTGCCTAAGTTTACAACAATCAAAAAGAAGAAAAGAACATTTAACAGAGCAGAAATGTTTGATTTTGCATTATTCTTACATTTCAACTACACAGGCAATAATCATGTGCACATTTAATGATAAAATGGAATCCATAGGTTATCACTGGGCGTTCCTCGGTCAACATGGGATCTCCAGGTAAACAAGAGGTCCTCATGGCTCCCCCATGAGATGAGGTGTATTCATGGGGAAATCATAGGGTATGTATGCAGGACCCCAAAAACTTGATTGTATTTACAATTAGTGTGTCATGGAGGGCACCTAAAGCCAAAAATGTCTTTGGGACGTTCATGAAGTACATTTGTTACCCCCATAAAAATTCCTATACAACCCAGTGGATGCTGTAGGATTTCCATGAAAGTCCCACGATCACCAATTAAGAGCTGAAATTCTATAATAAAGTCAATAATCACAGTGAATGTTCTGCACACAACAGTACAATGACTTACCCATAAAAAAAATTCTAATGGATTTTGAGAAAACACCCATTAAAATCCAGTACTGCCAAATCACACTGGCCTTTGAGTTCAATAGCCACTGGAAATTCTTTTGGGAATCGCTACATTTTAATAATGGAATCCCATAATCTTCCATGAATTTTCTGATTTTCCATGACAGTACAGATTACAAGTCAACATATTCATTTTTTATTTATACAGAGAACTATATAGATGAAGTGGAAAAAAGTAAATATTATATTTATCTGCCTTTTACCTTTTCCCAGCTGCACTAAGCTTCTGATTGTCTCCCAGTGGTTCCTACGTGTACCGTATGTGAGTTTCGTGCTCTCTCTTGATCGCTCAACCTCCTTGAAAGAGATCAGTAAAAAAAAAAGTTTTATAAATTATTTAGTGGCTTTCAGGTTTACTGTGATGGACAACAATATCAATATTAATTATCCCCCCAAAAATGATGGTAAGTACTGAAATTATGCATGGGGGAAAAAAATATTGGTCCCAGCTACAAAAACTACTTAAAAAAAAACAACACAAAAAAACAACAAGGGTACGCTTTACCTGCTTGTTCATATGCACTGTGTTGATTCTGCACCCTGAGGCATGACTACGTTGTGATGGTGATGCATTTTTGCTGCATAATTTTTCGGAAAACGCAGGCTTGCTGCTTATAAGAAATACAACATGCTCTTTCTTTCCTGTTCTTTCCACCTCCTCCATCTGATTCACAATCTTCATGTCTATTTGGCTGTTAAAGAAGTCCTTTGCTACGGCACCAATGATGCCTAAAATCACAGTGGAAGACAATGGGATAACTCATTTGCCTTGTGCCCATGCTTGCCTTTACAACAATGATTCAACATGATACTGTTAAATATAGGATGGAAATACAAAACCATGGTGCCTGAGATGGACGGGCACATTTTTGAATAATTTTTTTAGTTTCAGTGCTGAAAAACTATTTACAAGTGTACGATTTACAAGTGTTAAATGGCATCAGTGCCATATCAGTTATTGGTTGTTTGAAGGAACAAATTAAACACCTTTGTCTCACCTGGGACAATGTGGCAGAGCCCACTGCGGTCCGAGTAATAGTGCAAGAGCATGGTGCCATCGCAGTTCTTTTCTACTCGAAATGATGGTGCATTCATCTCCTGCAAAAGGATGTTTTTGCATGTATCAACATACAGTGACGGCTCGTCCATGGGTTCAGGTGAAGCAGAGCCACATCATATGATTTGGTATGTCA
Source organism: Ictalurus punctatus (assembly GCF_001660625.3). NCBI lineage: Eukaryota > Metazoa > Chordata > Actinopteri > Siluriformes > Ictaluridae > Ictalurus > Ictalurus punctatus. Next base: position 5,922,639 of record NC_030435.2, read on the forward strand.
GCCATTCAACAAATTTTAATCTTCATAACATCCTCATTCACAACTCTAGACATTTTAAATTCTGGTGAAATACTAATGACCTCTTTTGAGTGCCCAGTATATATATTTTTTAATGTTGCTACAGTATTTGACAGATATCTGTCATCTCTCTTCTCTGTCCCCCTCATCCCCCTTCCCCTACCTCTCTCAATGCAGATGACTTTGCCACTTTCTTTTCCAACAAGGTTACATCAATCAGGAAACAGTTCTCAATCCCAGACATCCATAGACCGGCTCCTCCTCCATGTAACTCCCAACTGAAATCCTTCTCTCCCATCTCAGAGACTGATGTCTCTAAACTCCTCCTCTCTAGCCGTCCCACAACCTGTCCTCTGGACCCTATCCCCGCTCACCTTCTTCAGTCCATCTCTCTCACACTATTACCTGCACTCACACACATCTTTAACACATCCCTCTCTACTGGCACATACCCTACCTCATTTAAGCAGGCCCAGGTTACCCCACTGCTTAAAAAACCATCACTTAACCCTGCTGTAGTTGACAACTACAGACCGGTTTCCCTCTTTCCTTTTCTTTCCAAAACTCTTGAAATAGCTGCTTTTAATCAACTCTCCAATTTTCTCACACAGAACAACCTCCTGGACACCAAGCAGTCTGGCTCCAAGAGCAACCACTCCACGGAGACTGCTCTGCTTTCCATCACTAAAGCCTTACAACTAGCAAGAGCAACCTCTAGATCATCTGTCCTCATCCTACTTGACCTGTCTGCTGCTTTCGACACTGTGAACCATCAGATCGTCCTGTCAACTCTCTCCAGCCTGGACATCACTGGAACGGTTCTGTGCTGGGTGGAATCCTATCTCTCGGACAGATCCTTCAAGTTATCATGGAGGGGAGGTATTTCTGAAACTCAGTGTCGCGACGGACCGACAGCCGGCGCGCATGATAAGAAAATCGCTCCTTCCCCGACTGCCGCGCAGGTACAAAGCAGACAGCCTCGTGCCAAACACACCATCTGCCGGAAAGACCGTCACGGTTGGGGCGGTACCGTCGACGCTACACCGGCCGGCGACTGGGGAGTCCGTCGGGAAGATTCCACCACTCAGGCGACAGCGGAAGAGTATAAAAGGACGCTCTTCCGGCCCTGCCGGGAGAACGGCTAAGAGACAGACTACGTGCGCGCTCTTCAGCAGCATAGAGGCATTCCGACCTTTAGCACGACGGTATTCTCTCGCTAATCTCTTTCTCTCTCTCTCTCTCTCTCCTTCTCTCCCTGAAGGTTCGAGTGCGGACGAGACCGCCGGATGGTGAGATTGCATTTGACGGTGGATGACGGCACGGGAAACCCACACACACCTCTTGGGAACCCCGACACGCCCTCGAGAACGTCACAACGCCAGCCACACCCCCACAAAACCCCTCACACTCACACACACTCGCCTCCTCACAACAGACAGCTCCCACACAGACAAATAAAACCCCCATATTGACTAAAACCTGTCTCTTGTGGGTCTGTGCTCCGCCCTTCCCCGGGCAAATTCCCTTACACTCAGCAACTCACAACTGGCGTTCCACAGGGGTCAGTTCTGGGTCCACTCCTCTTTTCTATCTATACTACATCTCTAGGGCAGGTAATTGAGTCTCATGGCTTCTCATATCATCGCTATGCTAATGACACCCAGCTCTATTTGTCCTTCCAGCCTGATGATCCATCCGTCTCCGCACGCATCTCTGCTTGCCTGTCGGACATCTCGGTCTGGATGAGGAAACACCATCTTAAGCTTAACCTGGCAAAATCTGAGGTTCTCGTCATCCCAGCCTGTCCCTCAATCAACCACAACCTCACTGTACAGCTCAGCTGCAAGGTCCTGTAGGTTCATCCTGTACAACATCAAGAAAATCCAACCCTACCTCACTGAACAGGCTACACAGATACTAGTCCAGGCTCTTGTTATCTCTAAACTGGACTACTGCAACTCACTGCTTTCGGGCCTCCCAGCCAGCTCCATCAAACCCCTTCAGATGATTCAGAATGCTGCAGCGCGCCTCGTCTTCAACCAGCCCAAGAGAACCCATGTCACACCCCTCTTCATCTCCCTCCACTGGCTTCCTGTAGCCGCCTGCATCAAATTCGAGGCCTTGATGCTCACCTACAAGGCCTTGTCTGGAACAGCACCCTCCTACCTCAACTCTCTCCTGAAGGCCTACGTTCCCTCTCGCAATCTGCGATCTATTAGCGACCGGCGTTTAGTAGTTCCCACTCAACGTAGCGTAAGGTCCCTTTCCAGAACCTTCACGCTAACTGTTCCTCAGTAGTGGAAGTAGTGGAATGAACTTCCAATCTCAATCTGGACCGCAGAATCTCTCACCATCTTCAAAAAACAGCTAAAAACCCACCTCTTCCGTGAACACCTAACCAACTCATAAAAAAATAAATAAATAAATAATAATAATAATAAAAATAATTTGCACTTACACCTCTACTCTGTGCACTTTACTTCTCCTGGAACTCAATTAATGGATCTTGTATGGTAGCAGTACTTGTATTGTTCTCTGCTTGATATATCGCTTTGCTTGTATTTTTCTCATTTGTAAGTCACTTTGGATAAAAGCGTCTGCTAAGTGAATAAATGTAAATGTAAATGTATAATCCATTGTTCCATTGAATTGGTTACTAGAAGTTGAGCAGCATGCTCACTGCCCAATTTAGCTACATAAAGTTATAATTGCACCTAGTGGTCAAAAATGGGAATTGCAACAAGCACTCGTAGAGGCCCATTAGGGTAGGAATGACGCTTCCCCATGCTTGGGGGTGAAGCAGCAGACAGAACAGTTAATGACAGGACTGCCACCTTATGCCAAATTGAGCAAGATTATGTTTTATAGCAAATAATTGGAATGAAATCTAATAAATCAAAAGGGCAAAAAAATCGTAAGTGCACACAGTGTCTACAATGTACAGAATCATTTCTATTGTAAGATATATTACAAAGTTTGGCTGAGGGAAAGAGGGATTATGAAGTGGATAATGTCCGTACATCAAAAAGGCATGAGGGTGACCTTGCTTCCCAAGCAAAGGCTGAGGAAAAAGTAGAAAAATGTGCATCTCTTTTCCACTAAAAGCATTTAAATACGACACTGTATGCTGGACAACTGTATTTTGTTGATTGCAGATATGCCATTTGATTACGTGATTATTCACAAAATTACCAATGGACTACATTATTCCATTCTTCCTTCCAAATGCAATACTCAACAGGGCATTAAAATTCTCCTCCAGACACACAGGGCTTGGTGCTCGCCTACCTTATATGAGTGCGAGAGGTAGCCGTGCAGTGCATCCAGATTTTCGATAAACTCAAAGAGGTTTCCTCCCAGTGTGCGCAGCATGTGATCATATCCTGATCTTTTACAGAACTCAAAGAAGTACTCTCCAAATTGCCTCAGCACGGCACTCGCTTCCACATCTTCAAAACAACAAACAGAAAAGTTTCAGTCCAACAGATCTCATATATTCCACTGTAAAGAAAGAACTCTAGAACTGAACATTATTGAATGAATTAGTTAACATGAACAAACCCATCACAGGGCACAATCACTCACACAATACACAAAATTTGGAAAAGCCAATCAGCCTAGAATGCATATCTTTGGATTTGGGATGGAAACCGGAGTACCCAAAGGGAACCCAGAAGCACGGAGAGAAAATGCAAGCTCCATACACACAGGGTAGAGGTAGGATTCGAACCCCAAACCCTGGAGGTGTGAGGAAAACGTGTTAAGCACTAAATCACCATGCACCACTTAACTCCTACCATAAGTAATAATAGTAATAAAGTTTATTACTACACATTTATTAAGTGACGATTGTTTAAATGTTGACTAAATACACCTTCACTGACTAAAGGTTATTCAATCCATGACTAAAAATATGTCCACATACAGCATCTCACAAAAGTGAGTACACCCCTCACATTTTTGTAAATATTTGATTACATCTTTTCATGTGACAACACTGAAGAAATGACACTTTGCTACAATGTAAAGTAGTGAGTGTACAGCTTGTGTAACAGTGTAAATTTGCTGTCCCTCAAAATAACTCAACACACAGCCATTAATGTCTAAACCACTGGCAACAAAAGTGAGTATACCCCTAAGTGAAAATGTCCAAATTGGGCCCAATTAGCCAATTAAACACGAAAAAAAGAATTGTTGCTCTACATAAAGATGGCCTAGGCTATAAGAAGATTGCCAAGACCCTGACACTGAGCTGAAGCACGGTGGCCAAGACCATACAGCGGTTTAACAGGACTGGTTCCACTCAGAACAGGCCTTGCCATGGTCGACCAAAGAAGTTTAGTGCACGTGCTCAGCGTCATATCCAGAGGTTGTGTTTGGGAAATAGACATATGAGTGCTGCCAGCATTGCTGCAGAGGTTGAAGGGGTGGGGGGTCAGCCTGTCAGTGCTCAGACCATACGCTGCACACTGCCTCAAATTGGTCTGCATGGCTGTCGTCCCAGAAGGAAGCCTCTTCTAAAGATGATGCACAAGAAAGCCCGCAAACAGTTTGCTGAAGACAAGCAGACTAAGGACATGGATTACTGGAACCGGAACCATGTCATGTGGTCTGATGGGACCAAGATAAACTTATTTGGTTCAGATGTTGTCAAGTGTGTGTGGCGGCAACCAGCTGAGGAATAGAAAGACAAGTGTGTCTTGCCTACAGTCAAGCATGGTGGTGGGAGTGTCATGGTCTGGGGCTGCATGAGTGCTGCCGGCACTGGGGAGCTACAGTTCATTGAGGGAGCCATGAATGCCAACATGTATTGTGACATACTGAAGCAGAGCATGACCCCTCCCTTCGGAGACTGGGCCGCAGGGCAGTATTCCAGCATGATAACGACCCCAAACACACCTCCAAGACGACCACTGCCTTGCTAAAGAAGCTGAGGGTGAAGCTGATGGAGTAAACAGAGTAAACCCTATTGAGCATCTGTGGGGCATCCTAAAACGGAAGGTGTAGGAGCACAAGATCTCTAACATCCACCAGCTCCGTGATGTCGTCTTGGAGGAGTGGAAGAGGACTCCAGTGGAAACCTGTGAAGCTCTGGTGAACTCCATGCCCAAGAGGGTTAAGGCAGTGCTGGAAAATAATGGTGGTCACACAAAATATTGACACTTTGGGCCCAATTTGGAAATTTTCACTTAGGGATGTACTCACTTTTGTTGCCAGCGGTTTAGACATTAATGGCTAAAAAACTGAAAAGAATGATTTTACCAAGAAGCTTGCATGCCTCTGCAACAAGTCGCATGGTGATGTCATCTTCGTACACCTCATATGTCATGAAGGTGTCTTGGACGCCTGCTTTGTCCCTACAAAAACAGAATTTATTCATCAAATTATGAAACAACGTAAAGGAATCATTCATGAACAAAATGTAATTTACACAAATGCTACATTTATATCAAACATATTTTGCTCAGACAAAACATCCCGTTAACACAAATAGTGTCAAATAGTTTATGTTAAAGTATTATTAATAATGAAATCAAAATTATATCAGTTCAAAAGTTTGCATGTCTTTTTCTGAATGATATGTTCTCCAATAACTTGTATGTCCACTCTATATCTGTAACTCCCTCCAACCTCTTTTGTATCCTCTAAACAATTTTTTTTTTTTACATTTTCTCAGTTATATTATTCAAATAGATAACAGTAGGCTGTTTCCCTGTCTCCTATTTCTTCCAGATAGAAAAAAAAAAAATCATATATAGAGAAGTATATAGAGTATATAGAGAGTATATAGAGTAGTAGGCAGTAGAAGTATGTCACAGTGTCGACACATTATCTCAAGATTTTCATAATTGTCATTTATTAGCTCAAGAATTTGAGTTATCTTAAAATTTGTATTTATTATCTCAAAGGTCTAACTTATCTCACAATTCTGACTTATCTCAATGTTTAAAAAAACGTATTACCTTTTATTATTTTGACTTATGCCAAACTTTAGGCTTATTATCTCAGAATTATATGCAAATATTGCAAATGATGTTTCCTTTTTAATCTTATTTAGTGTATAGCTCAAAGCTGTTTAACAGGATAACCTACTATTAGCTAGGTAATAGGAATACCAAGTAGGCAGGTAACTAGCTTTAGTTTGTTAGCTAACATAGTCATTCAAGCTGCTATTCCTGTAAAGGATGCATGTTTTCTACACTCACTGTCCACTTTGCACATTCATGCAGTTTTCTAATCAGCCAATCACATGGCAGCAGCATAATGCAAATCAAAAAATAAATAAAAATCATGCAGACTGCAGGCTGAAACACCTTGTTGATGAGAGAGATCAGAGGAGAATGACCAGACTGGTCGGAGCTGACAAGAAGTCTATATTAACTCATATTTGAGTTACTATAGTTAATGAGGTGGCTGAACTACAACAGCAGAAGACAACATCAGGTCCACTCCTGTCAGCCAAGAACAAGGATCTGAGAATATCATGGTCACAGACGCACCAAATCTGGACAGTTGGAGACTGAAAATAGACTAGGTGATCTTTTTCCCCTAATTTTCAACTGTCCAGTTTGGGTTCCAGTTTCAGCAAGGCATGTCCTTCCACAGAACTGTCGCTCAATCACTGTTTATTGTTTTGTTTTTTGCACCATTCTGTGTAAACTCTAGAGACTGTTGTGTGTGAAATTCCCAGGAGATCAACAGTTTCTGAATTGCTCAAACCAGCTTATCTGGCACCAACAACCATGCCACGGTTGAAGTCACAGAGATCATACTTTTTCTGCATCCTGATTGTTGAAGTGAACATTAACTGAAGCTCTTGACCTGTATCTACATGTTGTTGTTGTTTTTTTGTTTTTGTTTTTTTGTTTTTTGCATTGCACTGCTGCCACATGATTAGTTGATTAGATAACTGCATGAATCTACAGGTGTATGGGCTATACATAGGACTGTACTATATATACTATCCAACAAACAAATCCTCTTCAGTTATCCAAATGCTTTTCAACATAATTCGACATAATATTGCAGCAATAACAGGACAATTCGTCAGAATATTTAAATAATGCCTTAAATTTTGAGAGAAAACGTCAGTGCCCCATAGGGAGCTATCAGACAGTGTAAAGTACATCAGTTTTCGGACACTTGTGACACGTGTGATTTTTGAAATCTAATACTGATTTAATAAGCTAACTTTACTGTTTAGCTACAATGTAGTCCTGTAATCTTCACTAAAGTGAAAAGTTTCCTTTAAAAAATAAGGTATAAATGTGGTGTCTTCTCCTCAGTACACAGCACGAGCGCGTTTGAGTCACTGACTCTGTGCTCGTTTCCGCCATCTTGTGGACAACACGGATAATCACCTGAGTTTATTCCACATGTCCTCTCCAAATTTATCGATTACCAGCGACTTCAGACACGTGTTAATAAATCCGTACTGTTGGTATTAAAGAGAAAGATTTGATTAAATATAGTTAACATATCATAAGGACCCATCAATTAAAACAGCACTATGTAGTAAGACTTCTGCAGCCTATGCACTTTATTAGGTTGAATAAAGTCTGAACAGGTTAGAGAATTAATAATTGAATAATGACAATCGATAACATAAATGAAAATAGCACTAATAGGTTTAGCAAGCATAAGATTTGCACTAAAGTTAAAAACAAACAAACAAACAAACAACAAACACAGTTTAGCAGGCGATAAGGATGTAAAGACCTAAAACCAACTACTGGATGTAGCTAATATTAAAATGTAAACATCTTAACCATTTAGACAATTCTGCCAAAATTCTTACCATTTCACTGCCTTGTTTTTGTGCACAGGACAGGATCCTTCATTTTCAGTTGTATGTTGCAGGGGTGAGAGAGCAACGCAACAGCCACAGCGCTCGAGCTTCAAGCTGCAGTGCGCGCGCGCTCCACACGTTAACGCATAATTAATCGTCATTTCAGCGCGCGTCATTTTTACTAATACAGCCTTTTGGGCCTGCTAGAACTGGAATGTGGGGAAAAGTACAGTGGAAGAATTCATATCGAGTTTTGTTTTTTGGGGTTTTTTTCCCGGGGATTTTCCGGCGCGTGCTGACTGATGGCCGCCTGCGGCACTTTTAGCTCGCGCACCTCATTGCACATCTGCATTGCCACTTCAAACACTGCAGATCTGTCAGCTATCATAATAAACCGAGATACTGGCATAAACTAGCATCTTATTTATTTAACGGGTTATAGCAACAGCTAGACGAGCTGTCATGAAAATATCATGTGAAGTGAGTTTTCTTATTGAACTTAACCTTCATTTTCTATTACTTATCAACATTGTTAGAGGTATAGAAATATTTGTTGTTATCCCATACCCGTATCATGCAACCTATAGGCTATTCCATGCAGTTAGAGATTTTATTTTTTAAAAGTAGGCCTAATACATAGTAGCCATATAGCTACTGAATGTGATAACTCATCAAAAATATAACTCAGATGCCTAAGGATAACATGTTATTTGTTACTTTTTTTATTCAATAAATCAGCAAATTATCACATACATTACACATGAGACCGTTTTATTTTATGTTATTTAATGTTTTGTTTTGTTTTTTTACCACGTGATTATGTGAATAATACGTCATTAAATGTGAAAAAAAAATCTAATGAATCGTGTACAAAAGTCTCCTGTGAAAGTAAAGGCTTAAACGTGTGAAAAGTTAACATGTAAAAATAAATGAATCACGTGTAAAAGAAAAAAATCACCCGAGAAAATGAATGAATCATGTAAGAATGTCATGTAAAATACATTAATCACATAGGAAATGACACATTAAAATAAACTAACCGTGTGTAGAAAAAAAAAGCATGTGAAAATAATTCATCACGTGTCGCATGTGAAAATAAATAAATCCTGTGCAAAAAAAATCACGTGTGAAAATAAATTGAACCTGTCTAAAATGACATGTAAATGTAATTAATCTTCTTTAAAACTCACACCAAAATGAATCTGTGAAATTAAATTATTAATGTTTAAAAACACCATGTGAAAATAATCCTGTGTAAAATCACGTGAAAATAAATGAATCCTGTGTAAAATCCCAGGTGTAAAATAAAGGAATGTATAAAATCGTGTGTAAATAAATGAATCCTGTGTAAAATCCCAGGTGTAAAATAAACTAATGTATTAAATCATGTGTAAATAAATGAATCCTGTGTAAAATCCCAGGTGTAAAATAAATGAATGTATAAAATCATGTGTAAATAAATGAATGTGTAAAATCACGTGTAAATAAATTAATCTTGCATAAAAGTCGTGTAAAAAAAATTCTGTGTAAGATTGCATTTGGTTTTATTATGCAGATGTATGCATAATTAATTAGACATGGCCTCATTTGCATAATCAAATGTACATCAGCAATCAGATGGCAGAGACTTATTGTGTTATCTATTGTTTAAAAAAAAAAAAAAAAGATCCCATCTGTAGTGTCTGGCCTTAAGAGTTCTGGCCTTAAGAGTAATAAATGAAATATTAAATACATTCATATTTTAAAAAAAACAAACAAAAAAAACTGTAAACAAATATAAATAAATGTAAATGCATATTTCCTTCACAGTAAATTTACTGACCCTTATAGCTAACCTGCTTTATGTGTTAATTTGCTTTAATTGTATGTTCATGAAGGTTGAAGTTCAGTTCTCGCCTAAGTTGCTGAGAGAGATGCTTACTTTTCCCTACCCGTATTCCAAAAGTAGTCACCACCTCATACACTCTGATTGGTTGCTAGCAAGCGTAGCTGCACTTGGATTGGACGTTGTTTTTCCCATTTCAAATACTACCCAGTGATCAGCGGTCTTACGGAATCCGGGTGTATTTGTGTGAGACCTGTACGTCCGCCATCATTGGACAGTGAAGCTAGTACAGCCGAAAAACCCAGTCGGTTGTCAACAAGTCCGAAGTGAAGCGGATTTCGGATTCCTGAGAAGGTCAAGCCGAGGCTCATTATAGGCTCTACGAATTTATTCCCCTGTCCGCTCTAGGAGACGACTTTCATGTGAACGCAGAGAACACCGGGGGGAGAGAGCCAAACATGTCAAATCTGAGCAAAGGCGGCACTAAAAAGGACACCAAGATGAGGATACGCGCTTTTCCTGTGAGTACTGACCGCTTACAGTGAGCGCCGAGCCGGCCGGGCCCTCACTGCCACACCGAGGCTTTGATGGAGGCCTGTCCGCGTTGTCCCACCGCCCAAAACAAAATAATGTCACAAATGCAAAAGTTAAATAATGTCACAAATACAAAAGTGGACCGAACTAATGTATTACTACTCCGACATTAATATTTGAGTATCCATTAGCTCACAATTCATATACTTGGCCTTCACTAGTCACTTGTTTTATATTGAGATGACAACAAATGGTATCTAACGGCTAAACCAGCTAGCCGGCTACCGCTAATCAACTAGCTACCGTTAGTTAAGAGTCAGTTGTTAAGGATTATATCAGCGAATGTTTACGGAGGCCAGTTTATAATTCCTCCAGGTTAAACAACATCATTAATGTTAGCTGTTTACGCGAAACATATAAAACATATTCTGCTCTGCGGTGAATTAGGAAGCAACGCCAGCTAGCCGAGTAAGACTTAGCGATACTTAGCCAGCTGACAGTTAGCTTTCGGTAAAGCAAGGATTTCTTAAAGTGTCTGGGATTTTTCTTTCTTTCCCCCTTTTCTATATTGAGTATCATTTGACTAAAACAGGACGTTGTTGCAACCATGTATGATGCAAGACGAATTTAATTAACGTCAGGTAAGTAGTTCTAGCAGTTCTCTGTAATCTTTTAAACGGTCTGCTCTGAAGCCGAAACATTTCTCATGTTTACAAAAGTTGTTCACCTTTCAACAGCGATAAGGTTGGAGCAGCTTTCTTTCATGCTCACACGAGTCATGCTTTCAGACTTTTTTATTTAAAAGGTTTAAAACACACAGATATGGTACTCATTTATTTATTTATTTATTTTCCAGGTCTGATCACTGATGTGTTTCAGGGGACAAAAGTGAATGTCCTATAGAGCAGGAGGCTATACAATCAATGATCTAATAAAATGTTTGTCAATAGCAATTAAATCATTTTCTCTTCCAGTCCCTGTGCCATTTTGAGATGATTCTTCTCAGCCTACCTTGTTAAGCTGGTTACACAGGGCTGTATAACTCTCGAATTCTGAATTCTAGAAGTATTGATTGATTATTAATTTTCTATGGCTGTAGCTCTGACAGTAAATCCAGCTGCAGTTCAAATAACATGTACATTTTAATATATTTGTTTTAATACATTATCATTTGTATAGTAACAACGATATTAAGATCATGATGTCATCTCTTTGTATGAGATGGTCCCAATAAAATTTTGGCCAAATCCTGTAACAGACTTTGAAGTAACATGTTCTACATGTCAGATGAAGCTAATCTAATGAAACACCTTGGAAGTGTGCTTGAGCTAATAGGGATATCTTTTTAAATACATTATATATATATATATATATATATATTTGCATTTCATCGTTGTCACAATCATATTTGTGGCTTCATTCATGTCATCCTTTTTCCGTCCTCTTATTGGTGGCTTTCAGACAAACGATGGTGCAGCGTTCACGTTGAGATTTTTATCAAAGATTTCCGACTCGCTACGACAAAGTTGTGGCGGCGTTAGTTATGACGCTCATCTGACAGCCACCAATAGGACGATGGCAACGGATTACGTGAAACTCGTGGGACAGCTCCAAATATGAAAAATGGAAATGGTGGAATGTGAAAAATACTCTTAACACCTGGAGCTCACTCTTAAAGAGTGTTTGTTTGTACGACCCCATTTTCTGAACGATGATGTACCATGTGACAGAAATGATCTTGAAGCGCTGCTGAAAATACACTGTGAGAAACAGGCTTTGTACTTCTAGGGTGGCTTTCACGCTGACAGTTTAGTCCGACACAGAGAACGGTAACGTGAGAGCTGTCATGCGAAGCAGGACGTGCACCCCGGTACCAAACCCGAGACTAACTGTAGGAAGTGGTCTGGAGCTGGTCGGTTGCACTGGAACCGTGCCACGATTCCTGTAAATCTTGTACTCGTGTCCGCATTTGTTCTGGAAGTAAATTAACCTGCACGTGTGTTTCCGCCGATGACCTCAGTAGTTTCCACAACACACGTGTACTATGAGTGACAGGGGAACGTTGTGGAACGCAGAAGAGCTCCGCTGCTGAATAGAATATCTGTTGCACAAAATAATAATTTTGTAAATGGTTGCGTTGTGTTCTCCATGTGCATTTGTGATGACGTAAGATGAATGGGTTCGATACAATCAAGTGAGTCTGAAACCAGTTGAGCGCCGCGGGGCGGGGCGCCGGAACGTTCGCACTTGGATTTGGACCGTAGCAAATGCGCCCAGTGTGATAACCACCTTAGATCAAGTCAAATTCTGGTTTATTGCCAGTGATTATATAACAGACAGGCTCCACTCATAGGACCAAGTAGCTGTTTGAACCAGATTTTTTATTTTCTTTCCTTTTCAATGTTTTTTTTTTTTTTTTTGTCTGTTTGTTTATGTAAAATAGAAATGCCTTATACCCACAGGGCTGAATAATTCTCGAATTCTGTCTTCTGAATTCTAGGAGTATTGATTCATATTCTATAACCGTAGCTCTGACAGTAAGTCCAGCTGCAGTTCAAGTAACATGTATAGTTTAATATATTTGTTATAATACATTATCGTTTCTATAGTAGCAACCTGCAAAGGGACTTGTATAGCAGATGAGCTACATAATGTAATAAGACTAATAACAAGCATTTGTGGAAGGAGTCTCCAGTGTCAGTGCTTCGTCGAAAACAGTCGGCAGTTTTCCACCATAGGAAAGTCTTCAGGACAGATGATTTTGTGCTTCCTGGTTTCTTGGTAACAAGCTGCGATGTTCTCTCTTAACTTCGAGAGTGTGAAAGACAGGCTGGTGAGAGAACGACTGTTTATATCTGCTATAACGAAAGTCATAACAGGTGTAAGCGTTGTTTTGTGGACGTTACACTTCATTAAATATAAGCGGTTAAACAGCAGGACACGGTGTTCTTTGCTAAATGTGAAAAATAACATGTAATCGAATCGCTGTAGTGTAAGAGGAATAAAACACTTTATTGGTGTTAGAAAATAATCAGCTTCAGCATGGTTTGTTTATGTAAAATAGAAATGCCTTATACCCACAGGGCTGTATAAGTTAATTAACGTCAGGTAAGTAGTTCTAGCAGTTCTCTGTAATCTTTTAAACGGTCTGCTCTGAAGCTGAAACATTTCTCATGTTTACAAAAGTTGTTCACCTTTCAACAGCGATAAGGTTGGAGCAGCTTTCTTTCATGCTCACACGAGTCATGCTTTCAGACTTTTTTATTTAAAAGGTTTAAAACACACAGATATGGTACTCATTCATTCATTCATTCATTTATTTATTTATTTATTTTCCAGGTCTGATCACTGATGTGTTTCAGGGGACAAAAGTGAATGTCCTATAGAGCAGGAGGCTATACAATCAATGATCTAATAAAATGTTTGTCAATAGCAATTAAATCATTTTCTCTTCCAGTCCCTGTGCCATTTTGAGATGATTCTTCTCAGCGTAGCTTGTTAAGCTGGTTACACAGGGCTGTATAACTCTCAAATTCTGACTTCTGAATTCTAGATGTATTGATTGATTATTCATTTTCTATGACCGTAGCTCTGACAGTAGATCCAGCTGCAGTTCAAATAACATGTATATTTTAATATATTTGTTATAATACATTATCGTTTCTGTAGTAACAACCTGCAGAGGGACTTGTATGGCAGATGAGCTACATAATCTAATAAGACTAATAACAAGCATTTGTGGAAGGAGTCTCCAGTGTCAGTGCTTCGTTGAAAACAGTCGGCAGTTTTCCACCACAGGGAAGTCTTCAGGACAGATGACTTTGTGCTTCCTGGTTTCTTGGTAACAAGCTGCGATGTTCTCTCTTAACTTCGAGAGCGTGAAAGACAGGCTGGTGAGAGAATGACTGTTTATATCTGCTATAACGAAAGTCATAACAGGTGTAAGCGTTGTTTTGTGGACGTTACACTTCATTAAACATAAGCGGTTAAACAGCAGGACGTGGCATTCTTTGCTAAATGTGAAAAAATAACACGTAATCGAATCGCTGTAGTATAAGAGGATTAAAACACTATTTGTGTTGTTGGAAAATAATGAGCTTCAGCGTGGTAGCAGTAACTCCACTTTGCATCTCATTGTTGATTATTTTCCTATAACAACACGCCCATCGTAATGTATTCCTTAATTAAACCTTAGCTTTTTCACGGATTCCTTAATACATATGCCATAAGCCACCAGTGGCTGGAGGTATAAGAGCGAAACCCGTAGATAACTTGAAGTAAGTGCTTCTGCGTAGCCGAAATAACACACTGCAGTATTTCATGAGTCACTCCAGGAGAAGCACCAAGACCTGCATTGGTCAATGATTCATTCAATGGTGAATGATTGTTTCATGTTTAATGGCAGTATATTTTAATCTGGTTATTCATTTTGGATAGAGTATAGTTGAAATCGATCCACAGTTAGCATGTGACAAGAGAGAGGCAGCCATTTCAGTTAAGACTTTCTCAATTTTATGCACCAAAAAAAAGGTCATGACTCTATAAAGAGCCAAGTCTGACTGACATCCCTTCATTGTCTTCAGACAGTGGATTCAAATTTTTGTAGAGTTTTACAATATTAGCAAAATGCAGGTAAATAAACAACACCATGGTGTGTCTGTGTGTGTGTGTGTGTGTATATATATGTGTGTGTGTGTGTGTGTGTGTATATATATATATATATATATATATATATATATATATATATATATATATATATATATATATATATATATGTATATGTATATGTATATGTGTGTGTGTGTGTGTGTGTGTGTATATGTGTATATGTATATATATATGTGTATGTGTGTGTATATGTACGTACGTATGTATATATATCTATGTGTATGTGTGTGTATGAGAGAGAGGGAGATGGATATATACACGCACATGCTTTATTTCAGACTCTAAAGGCTTGATCGAGCCATTTCTTTCTGGGAGAAGTGTGTTTTGTTCGCGTGCTCAACTAGTTTAATGCATTTTAGGTTGGAATCTGATTTAAAACCGATTTTGTTGTAAGCGATTTGACCCTTTCCTTTTTTCTTGCCTCCCTGCGTATGAGCATCTCTCACAAGCGTGCCCGTGTTCATTTTCGTCTTTCTCCCACTCTCCTTGTCCCTCAGATGACCATGGACGAGAAGTACGTCAACAACATCTGGGACCTCCTCAAGAACGCCATCCAGGAGATCCAGAGGAAGAACAACAGTGGCCTGAGCTTCGAGGAGCTGTACAGGAACGCCTACACCATGGTGTTGCACAAACACGGCGAGAAGCTGTACACAGGACTGCGCGAAGTCGTCACCGAGCACCTCATCTTCAAAGTAAGAGAGTGCAGAGGAGACGGTTTAAGCTGCACAGTGTGAGAAATGGTTCAGGATGTCATGTTCCGCAGGTCTGCAGGTGCTGTGGATCAGCCATATCAGCTTTTTTTTTTTTTCCTAGTCGAAAGAGCTGGAAAATGCACATTTGCACAGGCTCGTTTCTTTGACCCTAGGTGTTATGTGGCGAAAAATAAATCTGAACATTTTTTTTCTTTTTTTTGGGTCACTCATCCGAAAAGCATTTTCGGTTAAGATTATACTGCTAGACATCCGTAATGTCTTTGATGGACACATTTTTTCCTCACACACAGGTACGGGAAGATGTTTTAAATTCATTGAACAACAACTTCCTGCAAACGTTGAACCAAGCCTGGAATGACCACCAGACAGCCATGGTGATGATTCGAGATATTTTGATGTACATGGTGAGTCGAGTGTTCGGCGTTGGTTGAATGTCGCCCTTTTGTCTTTTTTTGTTTTGTTTATAGACTGTGATCATGTTGTGCTTGCAGGATCGAGTGTATGTGCAACAGAACAACGTGGAGAATGTCTATAATCTAGGGCTCATCATCTTCCGGGACCAGGTGGTCCGCTACGGCTGCATCCGCGACCACCTCAGGCAGACGCTGCTAGACATGATCGCCCGGGAGAGGAAAGGCGAAGTGGTGGATCGGTAAGATCCGTTCTTGCTATGCAGAATTGCTTTCATTTCATTTTGTGTGTGTGTGTGTGTGTGTGTGTGTGTGTGTGTGTGTGTATATATATATATATATATATATATATATATATATATATATATATATATATATATATATATATATATATATATATATATATACATACACACATTATATCAGATGCCTACTTTATTTCTTTGTGATGTATTTAATGTTAACGAACTACTGTCTGAGTTATAAACGAGCATTTTTGTCATTGTCAGGGGTGCCATACGTAATGCCTGCCAGATGTTGATGATCTTAGGCCTTGAAGGAAGGTCGGTCTATGAGGAGGATTTTGAAGCCCCGTTTTTAGAAATGTCTGCAGAATTTTTCCAGGTATGTATTGCTTCGTTATGAGAGCTCATACGTTCATGAGTTTTTAACTACATGAGACAGTTCAGGAGTTCTGCTTTTTTTCCTATGGATATCTCATCAGTCATTGTCTTTTTCAATGCCATCAGATGGAGAGTCAAAAGTTTTTGGCAGAGAACAGCGCGAGCGTGTACATAAAGAAGGTGGAGGCGCGGATAAACGAGGAGATCGAGCGAGTGATGCACTGTCTGGACAAGTCGACAGAGGAGCCCATCGTGAAGGTGGTGGAGCGAGAGCTCATCTCCAAGCACATGAAGACCATCGTGGAGATGGAGAACTCGGGGCTAGTGCACATGCTGAAGAATGGAAAGACAGAAGGTCCGGTTGTGAGAAATGGATAGAAAGTTGTGGCTTTCTGGGATTTAAAATTTTTGACCCGTTTGTGTTTTCTTATTTTTTAAGTTGTAAAGATTTTTTTTTTTTTAGGTGTGATTTTTGTAGTGATAAACGATGTGTGTGTGTGTAGACCTGGCGTGTATGTATAAGCTGTTCAGTCGGGTGCCAAATGGTCTGAAGACGATGTGCGAGTGTATGAGCGCCTACCTGAGGGAGCAGGGCAAAGCTCTGGTGTCAGAAGAGGGAGAGGGCAAGAATCCAGTGGACTACATCCAGGTACCTTCAGCCTCCCTAAAACATGAATGTGGATCGTGGCCCAGAGGAAAATTTTGTCCTAATGATTTTCCATACTGTCTGCTCTCTCTCAACGCCCTCCCCACCTTCCTGTTTTAGGGATTGTTGGACCTGAAGTCTCGCTTTGACCGCTTCCTGCAGGAGTCCTTTAATAACGATCGTTTGTTCAAGCAGACCATTGCAGGCGACTTTGAATACTTCCTTAACTTGAATCCCCGGTCACCTGAATACCTCTCCCTCTTCATCGATGACAAGCTAAAAAAAGGCGTGAAAGGGGTGAGTAACCTGTTCTTCGGCCTTCACTCCTTATTTCTTTTTGTTTGCCACCAATAAAGCCTTAGCAACTTCCTTCTAGGAGTTTATATGATATCATATGCTGACTAATCGGTTTTATGTGTCACCTTTGAGTCAGTGAGCTCCTAGGAATGACTCTTCTGTAATAATGATGCCACATGATCAGAAGTTTAAGTTTAATACACCGTGCGTGAAATTCCCAACAATTTTCTTTTTGGGATTTGGCTACGTGG
This sequence comes from Ictalurus punctatus, assembly GCF_001660625.3. Taxonomy (NCBI): domain Eukaryota; kingdom Metazoa; phylum Chordata; class Actinopteri; order Siluriformes; family Ictaluridae; genus Ictalurus; species Ictalurus punctatus. Next base: position 5,940,416 of record NC_030435.2, read on the forward strand.
CTTCTGTTCTTTACAATTACTGTGATGGATACGAGACTGATGTGCATTTATGGTATTTATAAGGCCAGCTGTTTTGCACACTTCTGAACATGTCACTACTTTGCTACTTTAATGACATTTGCACCGCTTGCTTTGGCATAGTGTCCTGCTTTTATTATGGTCAAAACATGTGAACACACTCTCATCAGAATTCCAGTATTCCGTCATTCATTCATAGCAAGCAACACGCACGAAACTAGCCTAAAAAAAGACTACAAATGCACGGTTGTCAAACATGTTATGTTATTAACATGGTTACTTTTAATAGCTCAGTAGTATAAAATTATAGGCATTGTAACTTTGTAGTCCATGTACTCATGTTTTCTCCATTTTTGTCTGCTCATTTTGTAATGTCACACCACTGAATCTCTCTCTCTCTCTCTCTCTCTCTCTCTCTCTCTCTCTCTCTCTCTCTCTCTCTCTCCCGCTCTCCCTTGCAGTTGACGGAGCAAGAGGTGGAGTCAATCCTGGATAAAGCGATGGTGCTGTTCAGGTTCATGCAGGAGAAGGATGTATTTGAGCGTTACTACAAACAACACCTGGCCAGGAGGCTCCTAACTAACAAGAGCGTCTCTGACGATTCGGAAAAGAACATGATCTCAAAGCTGAAGGCATGTAACGCCGAGCTCACTTCGCCTGGCATGTAATTTTTACACATCCGGCCACCAGGTGTCGGAAGCGTTATGTTTTCATAATCTGTCGCCCATCTGTCCCGAGAGTGCGCGACATCTCAAGAAAGAGTAGGCAGACGTTTTGTAGGATTTATAAGGAATTATCATTGTAACCAGCAGAGTAGCTGATTAGATTTAGGAACTGATCCAAAGAAGTTCAAGGTCAAACATCTGCCATTGTTTTTCTTAAATAGCTTCCTTCCTGTTTGAAGTCTATTTTAAAGGTATTTCAGGCATATGGTTAGTAACAAGAAAGAGTAGAGGTGGTGCTGGTGGTGGTGAAGTTTACATCACTGCTCTTCCTGGTTTTAAACCGAGTTGTTTTAACTCCTGTTTCTAAATTTAACACTGTTAGAAAAACGGGTTGTGCCACATTTGTTAGGGTCTGCTGGTGATTCGCTCATGAAACGATGCTTGTAGTACCGACTGTACCGTTCATGTGACCAAAACCAGCACCTTCATTCCTGAATCACTCCAATGTCTTCTTTAATTCTTCTGCTCTTCTCCTTTAACCCCCGCCCCCATGTTTTAAATCCACCACCTTCAAACGAGTCAGTCTTTCTTGATAATTATATTAGTTCCTGTTCACACTTGTGAATGTTCAATTGATGCATTGCTTCAAGGCAGATTTTCACTCACCCATCCGTTTAAACCATTCCTAATTAAACACTATTAAATTCCATTGTAAAAGTGCACGTCTGAATAGGCTTATGATAATATTGGCTGTGACATGTCTGGTCTCTGGTATTTACACAAGGCAGGGTTTTAGATGATTTAGGCATTAAAGTGGCCTGTTCAGATGATTTTTAGATGATTTAGGTATTAAAGTGTTCTCTTAAAACACTAAATCAAACTTACAGCAGCAGGTCGATTTGTCGCCTCACGGCTCCAGGGTCCTCGGTTTGATCCTGATTCCCTCCCTCTGAGTTGTTAAACTGCCCTTTATTTACTTTGCTTAAAAGGGTCTTTCCAACTTTTTCTTTCACATACACTACCGGTCAAATTTTTGGAGACACTTGACTGAAATGTTTCTCATGATTTTAAAAACCTTTTGATCTGAAGGTGTGTGATTAAATGTTTGAAATCGCTATTAACTTCTTTCATTAGAAAACTAACATTTTATTTACAAAAAAAATCTTTTTTTTAAACTGACAACTCAGTGTGAAATATTCTGAAAAACAGCCAATAAGTGTGCAGCATAGGTGGGAACTCCTTTAATACTGTTTAAAAAGCATCTCGGGGAATTCCTCAAGAAATCGGTCAAGAAAATGCGAAGAGTACATTTCTGGAAATTCTAGGCAAAAAGGGTGTCTACCTTGAAGATGCTAAAATTTTACATTATTTAGATTTATTTAGGATTTTTTTTTTTATCACAGCATAATTCCCATAGTTCTATTTGTGTTACTCCAGAGTTTTGGAGAGTTTTTATTATTATTCTAAAATGTGGGGATAAAAAAAAAAAAAGAATGAGTGTGTCTAAATTTTTGACTGGTAGTGTACATTGGGTGTACAAATGTGTACATTGGGTGTACAAATGTGTACATCTATTTACGGCATCTCGTTTATCTTCCCTTTTCCATGTTTTTTAATATTTGTAATTCTCTTGCAGCAGTCAACTTAGTGAAGATTATATAATAGAATACTATTTTAATTAAGACCTTAATTAAGATGACATTTATGTTCTATGTTCTGTTTTATGTTGTATGACTTAATGCAGTGGTTTTCAAAGTGGGGGCTGCCAGGGGGCGCCCGGGGGGCCGCAACAATTTGGTGTGAAAAATAAATTCTCACTCTCAGACAAACACACACACACACAATCAATTCCTAATGTAATGTAAAGATGTAAGATGCAATTATTAATAAGAAAGGGGGATATATTCAGAAGTCTGTATTTTTAATGTGTTTTAAAGACATCTTGCGAAAGGGGGGCCTCGGCTAAATGTTAATGCCATTTGGGGGGCCTTGCCCTGGAAAAGTTTGGGAACCATTTTCCTAATGTTCTAACCACAGCGTTTCTAAATGTGCAGACGGAGTGTGGCTGTCAGTTCACATCCAAACTGGAAGGCATGTTCAGGGACATGAGTATCTCAAACACAACCATGGATGAGTTTCGCCAACACCTACAATCAACAGGGGTAAGAGAAAGAACGTTAAAAGGAAGCCCACACTGCTCTAGTGGGCTACCACATTGGTGTGAAGAAGATCAGTTATATTTGTAACTGTCTGCAGGAGCAATCCTGATTAATGAGTTTCACTCTCTTTCACTTAATCTTACCGTAGGTGTCTTTGGGTGGTGTTGACCTCACAGTGAGGGTGTTAACGACAGGTTACTGGCCCACTCAGGCAGCCACACCCAAGTGCAACATCCCCCCTTCTCCCAGACATGCATTTGAGGTTTTTCGAAGGTATGTCATTCATTGTCTTTTTCTGTTAAAGTTCCTTACGCGACTCACATTTACGTCGAGTAAAATTAAAAGTCTCGGTTCCAATCATTTATCAAAGTAAAACCGGGGAGCTGAGCAGCATGTACTTCTTTCTATCTGACATTCTGTGATTTCTGTGTCAGGTTTTATTTGGCCAAGCACAGTGGCCGGCAGCTCACACTGCAGCACCACATGGGCTCGGCAGACCTTAACGCTACTTTCTACGGGCCGATCAAAAAGGTATCAGTGTCAGCGCTAGTAAGTCAAGACCACCTAGACCACTTTGTGTAACATTGATTTATTAGGCATGCAATTGTTTATGCTTTGATATTTAACAGATTTTCTTGATTGCCTTTAAATATTGCTCTGTATTTTGTTAACAGCTTTTTAAATATTTTGGGCAGTAACTGATAGCTCCTGACCTGATGTTAAATGAACTTTTTGTTCAGTCAGTACGTTTACGTGGACATCGATAATCGAATATTAACCTGATTAAGACAATACTCTGATTGATTAAGAAACTACCATGTAAACAGTAATTTTTAATTACCTTAATCCAACTAAAGTCATACTCGAAGTAAACACAAATCGAATTAAGACGTGGCGTATTCCTGTTTTAGTTGAATTATCGACGTGCATTACAGACATGTACACACCTTATTCATTAATGTCGTGTGAGTTTTCACCACATTTTGCGACAGGACACGTACACACAGCAGTGCTCAACCGTTTTATATCAAACAAGAGAGCATGGCTGCATCTGAAACCGCGTACTTGCCTACTATATAGTAGGTGAAATACGTGTATCTGAGTTTGGGACGCAGCCCACGGCTTCAAGCAGTCGTCTATTTGCACATATAGCATGACTAGTAATCAACTACACTTGCAGCTTTTGTCAAATTAAAAGTCAAACACCCAAAACTGTATACGGTATCATAACGAAGACAAACTGTATGTTGATACGTGAAATTCTGGAGGGAACGTCGGACAGCGTGGCGGGACGTAATGACGTGTGCCGTTAAACGCTCTATGTCCTATAACATGTAAAATGGGAACCTGAAAGGCGTATTCTAAAAGCGACTCATGTGAACACCTTAATCGCAATATTGTCTTATTCAGAATAAGGACAATAATTAGATTACTGCTGTCCATGTAAACGTAGTTAGTGTTTTGATCACAGTTCAATTTTGTTCGCTTCTGTAACGCACATGACTTGACAGGAGCAGCACCTATGTTGTTCAGCTTGCTTTTCTCTACCTATCTAAGATTATTTATCTATGCATTTTTACGTATGATGCCACTGATTGAAATGCCGGTTCTCGTGAGGTTAAAATGCTGAACAACCAGTCAGGTACAGATAAACAGTAAATACTTAGCCGAAAACGAACCAGCGAGGCCAAGTATGCAATTTTTATTTTATTTTTATCCTGTTAACATTTTTCAACTTAACCCTGCAAGGAAATATGGCCTCGTGTACTGGCTTAGTATATGTGTGTGGTGTGTCTTTATCCCATCATGAATTACTACCAATGAAAATTTGGTGGAGTTCTCTGGCTGTTTCACATACATACTTGAGATATATATATATATATATATATATATATATATAAATAAACTAGTGCAGCTATTTTTATCTTTAGTGAAATTTGAGAGAAGTTGTTTGTAGACTTTGTCAGATGAATTATTATTATTAAAAAAATTACTTGAGCTTTGTGGCTAAATTTTAAATAGTGTTCTACACAACACATGTAAAGCCCTGGGTAGGTAGCAGACTTATGTTATGCCCAATGTAGGGAGCAAATAAAGTAAATAAGAAACCATTTGTGATTTGGCCCAAACATTAATAAATAAAATGTGACAAACATTAAATCTTACCATAAAATGTAATATTACCTCCTACTATTTTTTCAATCACTAAACTGCTTCTAAAGATTGCTGTTTTGGTATGACTCAAACAGACTGAACCATTATGATTTTGACTAATCAATTCTACCTGCATGTTGTTGGGGCTTAACTTGTTTAATACCTGGGTAACAAGTGTAGCCAAATTCAGCACTGGTGCTTGGGTATGATACGACTTGCTTGGTGGTGTTGGGGGGGGGGGGTAAATGACAGAATTCTTGGGAATGTGGGAACATAAAGGATAAGTGCTGTAATACTGCATTGCGTTCTCCCTCCTCATCTTCCTCTTCTTCCCTAGGAGGACGGCTCAGACTTGGGCGTGGGTGGTGCGCAGGTGACCGGCTCCAACACCAGGAAGCACATTCTCCAAGTGTCCACTTTTCAGATGACCATCCTTATGCTCCTCAACAACAGAGAGAAGTTCACCTTTGAGGTATTTTCTGCACTCATAAATTAACTTTCATGTAGTGTAAAGCAGTACAGTTTAGTTTTAAAATGGCCAATAAATGTTTTAGCTCAGTTAATGGCAATGTGAACAATATTTTGAAAATAAATCACTAAAATCCTGTGTGTTTGGGGTGAATCCTGATTCTGGCAAGAATTCAACTTTTTATTTTATGATCACATATGATAACAACTAACAGTGTTTCAACTAATCGTCATCTAAATTGTTTTTTGGTTTTGTTTTGGATTTTTTTTGCTATACTTTCAGTAAAAAAAATAAAATAAATTATTGTGGAACAGAACTTACAGGAACTTAGCAACTTAAAAGAATGTCGTTAAAATTTCACTTCTCGTTGCAGGAGATCCAGCAGGAGACGGACATCCCAGAGCGAGAACTGGTGCGAGCACTGCAGTCTTTGGCCTGTGGGAAGCCCACTCAGCGAGTGCTCACCAAGGAGCCCAAATCTAAGGAGATCGAGAACGGCCATGTATTTACAGTCAATGACCAATTCACATCCAAACTGCACAGAGTAAAGATCCAGACAGGTACCATTACAAAAATACAAAAACTATAACAAGTGTTGTTTTGTGTATGTTCGTGCTGATGGAAGATTTAGGGTTTTTTTTATTCAACATTAAATCATCAAGGGTCAAATTCACCACTTGATCTGTTTGTGCTCGTTTTTATGCAGAAAAGCCTTACATGTATGTTAAGAGGAATATTGTGAGTGAACAAAATAATCAATTACAATTAAATGACATCGATTGATTGGTTTATTTTTAAATACACACAGAGCTGCCAAGTTAGCAGACTGATATACCTAATATATTGCTAATGTTTGTGTGTACGTACAGCCTGCCTTCACAAATGTGTTCAGAATGTGCCTAATAATTCTCTGCAGCTGAGAAAAGCTAGCTTTTAAAGTGATGTAGCTATATTATCCATCATTCTCCCTGATGATTTGGATATACAAGGCTCATGCTATATGTATTTGGTTTGCAGTTGCTGCTAAACAGGGTGAATCAGACCCTGAGAGGAAAGAAACACGGCAGAAAGTGGATGACGATAGGAAGCACGAGATCGAAGCAGCCATCGTCCGCATCATGAAGTCCAGGAAGAAGATGCAGCATAATGTGCTAGTAGCAGAGGTATGATTTAATAACTGCGTTACAATCCACCAGTTCGAGCACGTATTAAAGGCTATATAATCATGACTACCAAGAAGATCTTTTGCAAGCAGGTCATGTGAAATAGTAGTGTGTTCACCTTGTCAGAATAATGGTCATTTTAGTTTTTCATTGTCTTTTTAATTATTAATTACTGCAAGTACTGACTAATACAAGTACTTGTGTGGTATAAGAGGGATAAACCATGTGGACGTTCTGTTAAAAAAACAACTATTAACTAAATAACCTTAACGCTTATATTGCTTCATGTCAGGGTATATCACACCACCACATAGTTGGTTATTTTCCTTTAACAATCTGCTGCCAAGTGTTTTATTAATTACTTAGCCTTTTGTTATAATTTTTTGAGGTTGGAATAAATTGCTACCATTTCAGCTATTTTAATCTTGCATGTACAACCCCAATTCCAAAAAAGTTGGGACATTGGGGGGGTCAGTCATTTGAAAATTCAGTTCACCCTGTATTATATCGAAAACACATTATTTGATGTTTTAATTTGTGAATTTAGTTTATTTTTGAAAATATACACTCATTTCAAATTTGAAGTCTGCAACACACTCCAAAAAAGTTGGGGCAGTCGACTGTGTAACCTCACCTATTCTTTTAATAACACTTATTAAACGTTTGGGCGCTGAAGACACCAGTTGGTTCAGTTTAGCAAGCAGTTTTCCTCCATTCATCCGTTATGCATTTCTTGTTATGCTGTGCAACTGTACAGGGCCTTAGTTGCCTTATTTTGTGCTTCGTAATACGCCACACATTCTCAATCAGAGACCATGCTAGCATCCGCACTCTCTGCTTACGCAACCATGCGCTTGTAATCCTGACAGAATGTAGTTTGGCATTGTCCTGCTCTGGATGGCAGCATATGTTGACAGCACATGTGTATATATCTTTCCGCATTAATGGTGCCCTCACAGATGTGCAAGTTACCCATGCTCAAAGTGTTGGATTATTCACTGATGCATCTGTTGGCAGATTGGCGAGCCTCGACCCATCCTTGCTCTTGAAAGACTAGGCCTTTTTGGATATACTATGATTAGATGATTGCCTCACCTGTTTCACATCACCTTCTTATTTCAACTAGTCACATATTAGTCCTAAATTGCCCCTGTCCCAACTTTTCTGGAACATATTGCATGCATCAATTTCAAAATAAACGTTTATCTTCAAAATAACTGTGCAATTGATTAGGTAAAACATCAAATACCTTGTTTTTTGTTTAAATACAAGTCAAAGTACATTTACAAATCACTCCTTTGTTTTTATTACCATTTTCCATACTGTCCCAACTTTTTCGGAATTGGGGTTATACTGACTGCATTTTGAAGCAGAATGTGACTGTAAAGTTAATATATTCATACAGAATAATGACTCTGTTCTGTCTCTTCAGGTCACTCAGCAGTTACGGGCACGATTCCTCCCAAGTCCTGTGGTCATTAAAAAACGCATTGAAGGACTAATTGAGCGGGAATACTTGGCAAGAACGCCAGAAGACCGCAAAGTGTACACTTACGTAGCATAAATGTGGCATGAATTTCAAATGAAACCTGATGTGGAGTGAAGGAGAGTGTGAGAGTGTTATTTCTGGGACTTGATAATGAGCATGAACTGGGAGGTTTTTGTGTTTAGGGGTTTTGGGTTTTTTTTTTTTTTTCTTTTTTTTTTTTTTTTCCATCGCTACTGGGGGAAAACTGAGAAGTTAACCTTTAACCTTCTGTAAGGACTCATTTTAAAAAGTTCTTAGCGATTCACACAGAAGCCTTCCGAAGCCTCCAAGGAGCTGAATGAGATTCAGCTCGGGCTCGCAGACGAGGCGTCCGTCTCTGTGAGAGAACTGTGTAAGAGTCGGACCCTATAAACCTGAACCCAGAACAGAAGTGCCCAAATAAACGAAGAACGATGACTTTCCAGCATGGGATGCCTTCCGGAGACCAATCAGGTTACCGTGAAATATGTATACCTTCCCACATTTATTTTTTGTTAGTTTGATTTAAACCCCCCCCCCCCCCCCCCCCCCCAATGTTGGTGTAAATGTGTTTGTGGTCTGTGGCACCATGTTGGTTGTACAGGTTTAAACCTTGCCTGCCTGCAGAAGATTTTAAAAATGGAGGCTGGGTATCAGAGAGCCATATTAGTTTTGGAGCTTTGGAGCATGCCTTTTCTGACAAGGGGTGAAATAACTCTTTCAAGGTTTCTAAAAGAAATGGTTTGATCGTGTCTTTGTTTGAACTTTTTCGTATTTGGCATGGCCAAATGTAAATTTAAATATTAGCTTTTTTTTGTAGGGTCCTTCTGATGCAGTTCCATTATAAGGGGGTTGGGTTTTGTTTGTTTTTTCAGCAGCAGAAGGAGCATTGTGTCTAAACGTGTACAAATTGTAAAATAATTGTTATTGTACTCGCTGAAGTGGACTGTACAGGGCCTTGTTTTCATCATTGTTCAATGTAGAAAAAGGAGTTAAAAATAAATGGATTTGCTGCTTCGGGTCATCTTTTGCTTTCTAATGATGGTCCTGAGAAATTCCACTTGAAGCAGTTTAGGCTGCATGCATCTCTGAAATTTACATATTTAAAAAATGTTGAGTAAGTCAGTACAAAAGAAACCACAAGAAAGAACTGAAAGTTTTGCCAGATGTTATAACGGACGTGTCAAGAACATGTTCGCATCATCACAACTGAAATCATCCCATAAGCTGCTGAGGATATGAAAGCAGTTATAAAGACAAAGGGTAACTGATGTTATTTAGCTTCTTCTACTGTTAATCTTAACTTGTATCTGACTATTTAAAAAAAAAATTGTGATGAGATCTAACATACTAAATTAAAATTATTTTGCCATAAGGGTATGCATTTTCCCCCGTCTTTGTTCGTTATTGTCACTGCATTAAATTCTGCTAACATTTTATCCCTAAGTATGCATTGAGATTTGACTAAATTTATTAATTCATTATTTAAATAAAAAATAACTACAAGATTAAACCAGAATTTAATCAGCTTAACCTCATTTCGTTTGAGCTTTTCCTATGAATTTAATATCAGTTGTGTATAACTACTGTCTGGTGTGTGTGTGTGTGTGTGTACGTACAGTGGATGTAAAAAGTCTCCACAGGCGTTTTTGAGATGAAGAAAATTAAACCAAGTTAAATCATGTCTGAATTTTTTCCACCCTTATATAAAAATTACTTCAAAAAAAAAAACAAAAAAACATCAAACATTTTAGAGAAAAATAAAGTTACACTAACTTGGTTATAGAAGTGTACACACCCTTTTATAATTGGGGGTGTGGCTATGTTCAGCATGAACCAATCACATTCAATCTCATGTTCAAAAGTAATTATATGGCTGTCAGCAATTAAATTATTCTGATTAAACCCAGATAAAGACCAGCTGTTTCTGTAGGATTTTCGTCACATCTTGGTTTCATCTTCCTGCTGAAGCCATGGTCCTCAAAGAGCTTAATAAGCCTGTACAGAGTCTCACTGTCGAAAGGACTCGATCAGGAGAGGGGTATTAAAGAATTACCAAAACATTAGATGTACCCTAGAACAGTGGTTTTCAAAGTGGGGGCCGCCAGGGGGCGCCCAAGGGCCTAAACTATTTGGTGTGAAAAATAAATACATGATTTTCTCATTCTCAGACACCCCCCCCCCCCCCCCCCCCTCCACACACACACAATCAATTCATACTCTAATGTAAATATGCAAGATGTAATTATTAATTTAAAAAAGGGCTATATATTCAGAAGTCTGTGTTTTTAATGTGTTTTAAAGACATCTTGCAAAAGGGGGGCCTCGGTCAAATGTTATTGCCATTTGGGAAGCCTTGCCCTGGAAAAGTTTGGGAACCACTGCCCTAGAACACCGTGAAGGCCGTCATCAACAAGTGGAGGAAGTGGAGAACAGGAAGGACATCACCAAGAACAGGATGGTCCTCCAAAATACACAAAAAGACAAGACAAAATCTTAACAGGTAGGCTGCCAAGAGACCTACAGCAACATTAAGTGAGCTTCAGGAACATCTGACAAGTACTGACTGCTCTTTGCATGTGACGATAATCTTTCTATGGGTGCTTCTCGTTTCCTTTCCTCACTTCCTTTCCTTGCATCTTAGCTCCGCCCCTTTAGGATGCGAGGGAAGGCTGCAAGGATGAGATGTGAGGAGAGAGGAATGGACGCAAGTCGAATGGACTGTCCTCACTCTCAAGCGTCACATTAAAGCGACGTCAATTAATGATGACTGTGCTCGGCTGGGTTACCTCACTGTGCTTCATTGATCTGCTGTTAAAAAAACAAAACAAATTCTTTGATGTGCCATTATGTTGTTAGAGCTTGGTTAAAAACGACATGCAAAATGCACTGAAAGTATGTGAAATATCTGGGTTATTCAACAAAGAATGAATGAACAATACATAAATTATCGAATCTTCTGTGCAGCTTTGCATATCCAAACATGCAAGGATCAATAAATTACAATACTCGTTATAAGCACATTATTATTTGTTTATATTTCACACACAATTCCATCACATCATCCAAGGACTGTATTTGAGATCGTGGCAGATGTAAAGGAGGAGGGGAATTTATACGTGCGTCAGGTTTTTCAACAAGAAACGATTCTGCACCCATGTATCCTCGCTCCTACCGTAGCTCCTCTGGAAGTTTCCTCACGCCTCGTTCCTCAGCTACTCTCGGTGCAATCAGAGAATTGATATGTATTTCAAGATGGTTGACGTCGATCGATTTCCAGTTCAGGAAATGAGGACGCATCAGTTTGAGTATTGAGAAGCACCCTATAATGTGACTCTAATCTCTTGTGTCTTGTGAGATTGGTGAAAACCGCCATTGTAACTGTCTCCCTGTGACATCAGCGCAGCACACAACCACTGACTTCTCACACGAATGACGGAAATACAGCACCAAATCACAAATCAGTAACAGAATCACTAAGAATATCTCAAAAAAATCTTTCTAAGCATATGCCATGTGTTTCAGGGTGGGGTTTTCCTTTAAGGGGATGCCCCCATTAGTAAAATCTCCTCAGACCCATCTGGTATCTTTTGTATTAATCCAATAACAGCATGGCGGCCATCTGCTCTAATATGGACTGCATTGTAATTCCCCGACACTTCCCATAGCGCTCAGTACTACATTTTGGACCTGTGGTGTATTTTGTGAGCCTGGCTTTGGAATGTATTCATTGAATTTTTAGTTACAGTAATTAAATTGGGATTAATGACGCTCCCGGTAGGTGGCGCCACATTGCGCAGAAAAGACGCCTAGCGGAAAGCAGGCAGGACAACACCGCTACTTTTATTCCGCAATGGAAAGTTTGAAAGTGTCTCACTCGATGGCAAAATTAGCTGAAAAAGAAATGGAGAGATAATGCTGCGCAGACCTTTTATACTCCACAAAAGCGTGGAGGATGGGAACACGGACTCTGGAGCTGAAACTGCAGGGTGAGTTAGCCTGCAATGCTAACCGTTTTTGTTGATGTCGGTCACTTTGGATACGTCTGAAACCGCACACTTATGTACTGAATAGTGTGTCAAAAAGAGTACTCTGCCGCAGAGGCTCCACTGGATAGATACACACTGTTTAGTGCGCTAGTATGCGCTTTTCAGTCGCAGCCTTTGTTTGTAGTATCCAAGTGGGCGACGGATAAACACAACTGTAACTATGAGAGTCGAGTGAAGGTTCAATTTTACTCGGGGTTTTGTGACGTTGTGTCGTTTAACTAACTAACTAACTAACTAACTAACTGACTAAACAACTCTGTGAAAAATGAAACGCTGAAAAACAAAAACAGTCTTAGCATCCTCCAAACATCAAGCATCCATTGAGCCGTGTAAAATACTGTATCTTAGACTGAAATTATAAATAAGCCACAAACCCTTCGCTGGGTCACGTTGAATTCACTAATAATTGAGAAAACGATAAATTGCATAGGATCTTGAACGCTGCCCAGGAGTAATTAAAGCAAGGGGTGACCTTTAAGTGGACTAAAATGGATATAACTTCGAATATTACTCTTTTAACAGCGAAAATGGCGCATCTAAGAAACCCACTCGAGCTAACATGTTAAAGTACTTGTACTAAAGTGTACTTAAGCATGAAAAGTAAATATTATAAAGCCCAAGGTTGCCTGGTGTGTGGAAAAACAAGCCCCAAAAGCCTTGTGCTAAAGAAACATGCAGTTTCCCAAAGTGATTATAATATTTACAAGTATTTACAAGTACAATTATAATATTTACAAGTATTTAAAACACACCTTTTAATGAAACGATGCCGTTTTCCTCAAGGACCATATATTAATAGAAATTAATTATGCTTCTGGGTAGCTGTATGTCTTTCATCTATAAAATACATCAATAGTTTGGTATGGTGTAGTGCAAATTATTTTGTGTGTAATCCACAGAATAGCATGAAGAAGTGAGACTGGGCCTGATTTCTTTCTTGCTCAGACTGTAGACTCATCAGTGACTACATTTACATGGACAGCCGTAATCTAATTATTGACCTTACTCAGAGTAAAACAATATTATAATTAAGGTGTTTACATGAGTCGCTTTTAGGATACTCCTTTCATGTTCCCGTTTTACATGTTATAGAACATAGATCGATTAACAGCACACGTCATGATGTTACCGTGCCACGCCGCCCGACGTTCCCTCCAGAATTTCACGTATTAACATACAGTTGGTCTTTGTTATGGTACCGTATACAGTTTTTATACGTGTTTTTATTTAAAATTTTTACGAACACTTCAAGTGCGGTTAATTATTTTTCATGGTGTACGTACAAATAGATGACTGCTTGAAGCCGTGGGCTGCGTCCCAAATGGCGTACTTAACTGCTGTATAGTAGTCGAGATACATGTATTTCGCCTACTATATGCATGTGTTTCGCCTACTGTGTGGTAGGTGACTACGCGGTTTGGGACGCAGCCGTGCTCTCTTGTTTTCCATAAAATGGTTGAGCACAGCCGTGTGTGTACGTGTCCTGTGAAAATGTGGTGCAAACTCCCACACGACGTTAATAGTGTGATTAAGGTGTTTACATGTCTGTAATGCACATCGATAATGCGACGACTAAAACAGGAATACTCCACATGTCTTAATTCGATTTGTGTTTACTTCGAGTATGACCTTAATCGGATTAAGGTAATTAAAAATTGCTGTTTACGTGGTAGTTTCTTAATCGGAGTATTGTCTTAATCAGGTTAATGTTGAATTATTTTTGTCCATGTAAACGCACTGAGTGCCTGAAGAGGAGAAACTAAAAGTAGAGAGACTAAGCATATTTTGTCCGTTTTGTACAAATTACACAAAATGACGTTAATTTATATATTTTTGTTTGTTGTATGAACAAAACGGTTGAAGTTTTTTGTTGATCATGTTTGGCATTCAGAAGAAACATGGCCAGTAGATCAGAATGGACTTAAAAGACTTCAGACAAATAATAAATGCCATTTATGTTTGTGTAATGGTTTGTCCCACATCCTTCTTATAATGTCGTAATTGTCATATAATGCACTGCTCAACTATAATAGTTTCATTGTCAAACTATTGATAGATATGTAGATATATACAATTTTATTCCTCCTATATAATATGACGACCAGATGTCACTACTTGTAAGGATGAGAAAACCGACACACAACAAGCACATCTTTAAAAGTAAAAGTAGTCTGTGAGAGTAATATCTCTTATTGTAGTTACAATACCTTATAGATGCATCATTTGACCTGTTCATTCACTATATTTCACTCATAACTGCAGCCCACAACCTCTTGGCTCCAATCTTAACAGTCTTGTTTTTGTTTTTTTAGATCAGACTGCAGCAAAATGTCTTGCAGTAGCAGTAAGTACAATACTCTTACATATTATAATATTGCATTACATATTTCAGATTTTTAAACCTTGTTCTACTTCTTTTGTTTCCATAATCCTTCCTTTGTTGGCCTCTGCGTGTTTCTGCCTCTGCATGTTGACAGCCATATGGCAGGCCAGGGTCAGGACCCTGTTTCGTACTTTATTAGTTTAAAAAAAATCCCCTTTAACACTTTACATAATCCTTGTCTTCTGTGCGTTTGCCTCATTTTGGCCTTTGTGATTACTCAGCCTCATGCCAAGAATAGTTTTTATACCTTGAACACGTAATCCTCTGCTTCTCCACCTAGTTGAACTCATGAGTCGTGATCCCCTACCAGTCGCCATGCACCTGCTGGCCAACCCGGGTGACTCTCTCCTTCTCCAGCACACCCTGGACCGCCTGCTTGATTGGGTGTGTCCGGGCTTGCGACTCTTCCATGTGTCTGAACGTGCCTGCCCGGTACGTGAGTACGCCCGTGCTCACTTGTGCACGCCAACCAGCTACCCCTCACTAGCCGTCACCTTTTTCCTGCACGAGTCCTACGGTGAAGAACGCATCCTCCGGGTCCTTGACTTCCTCCAGCGCCCACCCTGGCAGTACCACCACACTGAGAATGGCCATGCGAGCTCTGATGCCATGCTCCGACCATACCTGCTGCCTGGACGGGACTTCTACAGTCTTGGCCCAGGTATGCCGGTGTGGGCCGTGCGTCCGGTGCATTGCGGAGGTGAAGTGCTACGCATGACTCTGCACAGCGGGCATGAGAATTTTGAAGACGCTGTGAGACTTTATGAGACAGTTCTGCGTGTGAGGGCTGAGGAGCAGAAAGCTGGGTTTTGCTGGTTTACCTTGCTGAAAGAGAGGACTTTCAGTCTGCAGCTAGCACTCAAGCAGCTGGCGCCTGGTGTGAGGGTGGAGACGTGCCATTCTGCTGTGCTGCAGTTCAAGGTGGGTGAAATTGGCCAGCTCGTTCCCCTGCTGCCCAACCCATGCTCGCCTATCAGTGCCACCCGCTGGCAGACTGAGGACCTGGATGGTAGCAAGATCCTCTTTCAGGTAAGTGGCAGGAATTTCCAGGCATATTATGGCATAAATGTTGTTTTTTCATGATTGAAATATGCTCACCTCAACCGCTAATTTTTAAAATACATTATCAAAGGTTTTTAAAGCACATGTCTAGTCACTGTGAAGTTGGTTTACCGTGTGTGATTCATTATCCGTGCCAGAGTACTCTCATTGTACCACTGAATATCGTATTACCATGCTTCAGCTGTATGAACTGAAGCAGATATAAATATTACTGCTTATTTTTCGAGTCAATTGATCGTTCCCCAGCTCTTAGTGTGAAATTTACTTCAAGGAACATTTTACCCTTCCAACTTGTTTTGGCGAACACCAAATAATCAACCTGAAAAGTTGAACAGACGAGCAGAAACCTGATCAGCCTTTCGTCTGAAATGTAAATATGCGGTAATAAGCTGGGATATGTGGAACAAGGTTTTTCCTGTGGAACTGTGTTGGTTTTTGGTCCTGGGACAAGCTGCCAAAAAGCAATTCTAAGAGGCTCAGGAGGCACAAAAGGCTGGATGCTCTGAAACATAATTAACAACCAGGGTAGTCAATCTGTAGGGATAAAGCTCCCGTTGCTTCCCTTGATTCGGTCTGGCGGTCAAAGCGTTCCCTGATGGAAAAGAAATGTGTGTGCTGGAAACTAATCTAGACCACCATAGGAAGTGAGACCGCACCAAGCTTGAAAAAATGTACGAAAGTACATTTCAAGATGTATAACCACCGCAAACCTCAACGACCTGGACGATATTCTGGTAGTGAGTTGTTGCTCCAGGCATTCGTGGCCTGATTTAATAAAAGCACTTATAAAGTAGACTTCAAACGCAGTGCTATGCCATGTGGCCTAGTCTCATTAGTGTCATTGTGATTAGTGATCTTATTGATATTGAATCTTAAATAAACTGTGAACAATCCGACCAGAAAAATTCTGTCATAGTCACACATTCATACACATCATATTCAGTTAAACCACCTTTTAGTCCAGCAGACAACCCTAACATTAATTACATAACTTCAGCAAGCTGTGTTTTCCCAGTCGAAAGTTGTATAATAAGAGCATCAACATGATATTTTATTTAAAGCCCCAGTTTGTTATAGGTCTAACCTGTTTCTAGACCTGTAAGAATCCATGTCATTTAGGAAAAGACATTTAGCGATATTACCATGCTCTTGCTAGTTTCATTTTGTTTCCATTTTTCTGGTCCAGAAATGAGCTCCGCCTCCATCTAGAACAGAGCTGCTCAGGTCTATACCTTTTTTAAACATGAATCACAAGGCATGAATCACATTGTTTTAAAAGAATGGGTGGGCTTCAGTGATGGGAAGAGAAAGGATTGTGTGTCACTGCAATTGCAATTCAACTTTCATGCAGCAGAGGGTGGTAAAAAATGACAAATAGCTTTTTTATACGTCTTATACTTGAATTTTTATTTATTTATTTATTTAGCTGGGATTACAGGCAAGTTGATGTGTTTCCCCATAAATGACAAGGCTAACATCACACTTGCACAACTGTCACAGATTAAGAGAAGAAAAATGAAGAATTTTAACACACATTTTAATGTGCACGTGTTTTACAGGTTAAAGGAGGAACACAGCCACAGAGGCTCTTCACGTCGGCTTTTCCACTAAGCTGCCCTGCTCTTCCTCCTAGATCGCTGTTGAGGTGCCCAGTTCCCATCTCAGCCTCCCCAGGCACAAGGTTATGCCAGCTTAAAGAGCGTGCTCTGGGCAGCACTGCTGGATCACACAGATTGGCAGTAGGTGCCACAGAGAGCTTTGGCTCCAGCAGTGCTTGTAGTACTCCTCCTGGCAGCTCCTGTTACTCATCCCAGTGCAGCAGCCCTGCCCTTCTGTCCATCAATCCCTTTGAGCCAGTCGCATCCTCCGGTGCATCTGCTGCTCACCTCGCCCTGGAGCAGGAAGAAGAGAAGGAGCCAGAGACAAACGTAGACACGGGCTGTGCTGTCAATATACAGAGGCCTGCCATGGACACACTAGCAAGAGATTTGAGATGCTGCCTGCCAAAGGTACAGAGGATGTGGGGTGCATCAGAAGGAGAGAGTCTATCAGACCCCATGGCAGCACAGAGCCTCATACAAGAGCAGGAACAAGTGGATGAGTTCTTCATCTGATTGACTGCTGCAAATAGTAAATAAATTAGAGCTATACCAACCTGATACTGAGTATCCGTATCACACTGAACCTGGCTTGAAATGCTGGATCAGCATTAAAACAGATCCACTTTATGCTGTGAACGTATTACATGGACTGATGTGACGCAGATCATGCACCCGAACACGTTTTTAAGCATGTCACCATCACTTCTGATGTTTTGCAGAGCAGAACCTCACAGAGTCAAAGCGATTACTGCGAGGACATCGGCACGGATTCAGAATGACTTAACCGCCTATAACCAAGGCTATGAGATAAAGTGGGAACGCTGCATCCTTAAACATGATCTAATCATGCCTCAATTTTTGTCATCAGTTCCAAGGCTGCCTATGGAGTCAGGATCTTTAGGCATATAAGGTCTGTCCAGTTTGGAATGATTCATATTTCTTGTTTTGTTTCCTTATAGTGGGCAGAATTGAAGGCAACATTGTATTACCCTTTTCAGAGAAGAAATCCTCTAATTCTGTTCACTGTAACAGAGTAAGAGCTCCAAACTCCTGACTGGGGAATACATTTACAAATACAGTATTGGGATAATATTTGTAAATTGCCATAAAAGGTTTGGCATTTGTCTCAGTTTAAAGTCTGCGCTTCTATTATGAATTACAGTGTTGACCAGGCAGTATCATATTTCCTTTATATAATTAAAGCAAAGTAAGAGTGCAGATCAAGGAGCTGTATTAGTACAGCAACTGCAAAACATGAGCAAGAATGAACTCGCCTATTATAAAAGAAGGCAGGAGAGTCTGAAAGTGCAGAGTCTAATGCAGTTAGAGTCACCTCTTGAAGCAGCATAATTTCTTCACAAGTTCATATCTAGACTTGAACACGAATCTTTGAGGAGGGAAATCAACGGACGTGTGGTTCTTGATAAAACAGTATCCAGAATCGTTGGCCTTTTTTTTTTTTTTTTTTTAAATAACAGTATCTTTGACAATATAAAAACTAAACACTGATCTCTGAAACACTTACATGCTATTGACAAGCTTATGGTGTAAGTATGCCCACTAAAAGATCACTATATCTTTATCCACAATATTTTTATCCATTATAGTTTCATTTAATCTCGTTGAACATCCGTGAACCAGTTATTACTAGTTATAGCAGCTATAAACCGGTTATGACCTCACCAGTCCTTATTTACTAATCTTGATGTTAACGAGACAAAAAAAAGCTTGTCATGTAAACAAGAAACCAGAACGGAAAACCCAAGACTCGTTCTATAAATGTTAAATAAATGACTCCTTTCTCGTTATGTGTTTCTTTGTTGAATAATATTTTTTAAATCAGTTTTTTATTATTAGACTTAGATTATGTGGAGTGTCCCTGTGAAATAGTTGTTACAACAGGATAATGATGTATTAGAATGAGGACATTAATATAAACCTGTGATTTGCCTGTGAGCTGCTGAGAAGAAAATGAATCAACACCTTTTGACCACTCATGTTGGATAATGCAATTACGCTGTGGTATAATGACAGTTAATGAGAACCAAATTAATCTTTACTGTCTGGTCTTTTTTATTTTACAAAACATAAACCTGTATTTAGAATAATTTACCTCAGTAAAAGCATTTTATGTTTGTTTGGTGTTTTTTTTTTAAATTTGTGAAATACTTGCATTATTGCATTACTACACTCAATTACATTAAAACACCCATGCCAAACCAGATGGACCTGAATAAACCTGTATGTGACTGAAATGAACTAGTGAGTTCAGTTCTAGCACAGTCTAACACAAAGAGAAACATAGAGAACTCCTTCACTCAGAGAGGTCAGAGGAACAGTAACAGAAAAACTTTTTTAATGGCATATTAATGCAACATGCAACCTATTATCAGTGTCATGTCTTTTACTCAAAATAATACTACTTATTATTATTATTATTATTATTATTATTATTATTAAATGGTAAATAATGGTAAACTTGTATAGCACCTTTTAACCTTATCGGTTCTACAAAGTGCTTTACACTGTATGTCATTCACCCACTCATTCACATTCTCTCTCTCTCTCTCTCTCTCACACACACACACACACACACAAAAACCATGCAAGGCGCTAGCCTGCCATCAGGAGCAACTTGGGGTTCAGTGTCTTGCCCAATGACACTTTGGCATGTGGAGTCATGTGGGCCGGGAATCAAACTGCCAACCGCCACAGCCGCCCATCTTATTATTATTATTATTATTATTATTATTATTATTATTATTATTATTGTTGTTGTTGTTGTTGTTGTTGTTGTTACTAGAACAACTATTATTAAAGCTCATTCTCACATCACTGTTTTGAGTTCTATAATTCTGATAACAAAGCAGATCATATTACTCGGACCCATAGATCTTGGGTTTTAATTATTTTTAATTTTATCCAAGCCAAATCGAATTTAGTCTGACAAATCATCTATAGTCTGGCTTTTGAAAACAAAATCCATTTACATTTCTAAGGCAGTTGAAATAAACTGCACGTCACATAATCTCCAGCAGAGGGCAGTTTTACAATTGTTTTACAATTTACTCACCAAGCTTCTTACTGCTAGTTGTAGCTTCCCTTTGTTAATTTACCATGGATTGCAATAAATTAATCTTGTTTTCTGGTGAAATTTTTTAGAATTTCTTTTTTCTGCTCTTTTGAGAGTTGGGCAGGACTACATTTGGTGGAAGTGATATCATTCTACAAGAATAATTAACAATGCTGTTTTTATAATACTCATTGTTTACAGTTGAGAACAACACTGATAGTTTTTATACTTTTGTAGGATAAAATCTTCTAGAAGTTAACCTGATCTTGCCGATCTTCCGTGGAAAAATTGACGACGCTAAATGGTGAATAACATGTCACTATTTTGTGATAGGCTGTTAAATGAGAGGAGTGTAAAGCTCATATTAATCCATTTTATTAAATTGGAGGCGATACACTGCTTCTGCACATTACATTGTTGTGTTCTGCTCATCACTGTATTATAATTAAACAATAATCACTCTGAAGGATCCTTAATTTACACACCTGTGGCTGAGAGAGTGGTCAGGTGGAGTCAGGTATCTTTAATAGGTATAAGAAGTTATTTGTTCTGTTCATGTAAAATATCAAAAAAAATATTCTTATGCTAATTACAATGTGCTATGTACAGTTACACATACATATACACATATTTCCATATTATAGTAGCATGAAAATTAAATTCAAATCACATTTTGTTCTATACATTTGTTCTAGACTCATACCTCATGATTATACATACTGTAAGTTGTCCTCTTGCCCCATCATATGACAGCATCCATTTAGCACCAGACAGAATAAAAAGTCACATGTCTGTTGACTTGCACGTAGCTCTGCTCTATTCTGTTAGAGAATATTTCACTTTAGTATGGAATCTGGTCACAGCACATCATTTGAGGGAGTTTTATGGCAGCCAGTCCATGCCAGCTTCTTTGTCCATCGTCCGCTTGCTGTGACTCGTAGTTTCCTTGGCTCAAACCTCCAGTACTGCTGTTCACGGAAAAAATAAAGCCTTCCATCGGCTCTTGTTACGGCACCGTTGGCCCGCCGTGGCACTCCCTTCCAATCAGCAAGGCCTCTAGGGTAGTATGGCTCAGAGTGCAGTGTCTCCAGGTTTAACACAAAGTAACGTGAGCCTTTAAAGACCACCATGTGTCCTAGAGGAGCATAGAAGAAGGCGCAGTCTGGGTGTCGCGGCATGTCACACTCGCTGCTCTTCCTGGGGAAGCCAAGGTCCAAAGCAGGGCCTGAATATCGCCATATGTGTTTGCCTGCCGATTAAAGAGGAGTTTAATGTGGTGCTTGAAATTTTGTGAGCCCTTCAAAATTTTCTTTATATCTGCATAAATATGGCTTAAAACATCATCAGATTGTCCTAAAAGTCCTAAAAGTAGATAAAGAGAACCCAGTTAAACAAATGAGACAAAAATGTTATAATTGGTAATTTATTTATTGAGGAAAATGATCCGATATTACATATCTGTGAGTGGCAAAGTATAGGATTAGCAGTTAATTTAAAGGTGAAATTAGAGCCAGGTGTTTTCAATCAATGGGATGGCAATCAGGTGTATGTGAGTGCCCTGTTTTATTAAAAAATAAATGACCAATTATATATTTTTTCATTAAAAAATAAATGACCAATTATAATATTTTTAGCTCATTTCTTTAATTGGGTTCTCTTTGTCTACTTTTAAGGCTTCTGTGAAAATCTGATGATTTTAGGTTTTAGGTCATATTTATGAAGAAATCGATCAATTCTAAAGGATTCATAAACTTTCAAGCACCACTGTACATATACCAGCCTGAGGATTTAAACACGTTACGAGCAAGGCAAAGTTTATCCATAGATACAGTGGATAATGCAGATGATCATATAAAAAATATATATATTTCAACCTCTTCTCCCTTATTCTTAATGCTACTAGAATTAATAAGAACCCACCACTGAAAAAGTAAAGTTTGCCATCCAGTGGAGAGAAGGCAGCAGCCTCGATGGCGAATGGAAGCTGAGGCCAACGCTGCTTCAGAGGAAGTGGAGCACTTACATTACCCCCAGATGTCACTGTCCAGAACAGACCACCTCTGAAGACTAGCACTGTGCCGTTCCCATCTTTAAAAAGAGCAAATAAAAATGATTAACAAAGCAGAGTACTGTATAGGCATACAAGAAATGTACCCAGGGGCCCTAGCCACTAGGGGGTCCTCGATGGGCACAAATTTGAAGTAAATGATCAGGCCATCATGCTGCCACACATAACAAGGGACATAGAACATGAGCCAATGAATGAAAGTCACATAATATGAAATAAATCTAGAAATGTTACTGGTTGGTCAGTTAGGTCCTGCCCTAAAAAGGAAAGAAAAGCCAGAGAAAGTTCATTTTCCCCAATGTCTTGGATTAAAAACTAACTATAAACTCAACATGCTGCCACTACTGACCATTGAGTTGAAGCTTGTTAAATGATTTAGTGGTTGAGTTTGCATAGTGAGTTTGCAAAATTCTGATAAAGTCGGGACAGTCTGGAAAACGCTAATAAAAACCAAGAGGAGTGATTTTTAAATGCACTTTGACTTGTATTTAAACAGAAAACATATAAAGACAAGGTATTTGATGTTTTACCTAATCAACTACATAGTTTTTTGAACATAAACATTTATTTTGAAATTGATGCATGCAACACGTTCCAGAAAAGTTGGGACAGGGGCAATTTAGGACTAATAGCGATGTGAGAAGTTGAAATAAGAAGGCGATGTGAAACAGGTGAGGCAATCGTCTAATCATAGTATATAAGGAGCTTCCAAAAAAGGCCTAGTCCTTCAGGAGCAAGGATGGGTCGAGGCTCGCAGATCTGCCAACAGATGCATCAGTGAATAACCCAACACTTTGAGAACATCTTTCCCCAAAGACAAAACGGTAGGATTTTGGGCATTTCACCTTCTGCAGTGCACAATATAATTAAAAGATTCAAGGAATCCGGTCAAATCTTGGTGCGTAAAGGGCAAGGCCAAATACCACTTCTGGATCTGCGTGATCTCAGATGTCACTGTCTTAAAAACCGTCATGAGTCTGTAATGGATATCCTGACATGGGCTTGGGAATACTTTGGTAAACCTTTGACACAGAACACCATTCGCCGCTGCATCCACAGATGCAAGTTAAGGCTTTACTATGCAAAGCAGAAGCCATACATCGACACTGTCCAGAAGCACCACCGACTTCTCTGGGCTCGGTCTCATCTGAGATGGACAGTAGCACAGTGGAATCGTGTTTTGTGGTCTGATGAGTCAACATTTCAAATAATGTTTGGATAAAATAGCCATCGTGTTCTCTGGGCCAAAGAGAAAAAGGACCATCCAAGCTGTTATCAGCGTCAGGTCCAAAAGCCAGCATCTGTCATGTATGGGGGTGTGTCAGTGCTCATGGCATGGGTAACTTGCACATCTGTGAGGGCATCATTAATGCAGAAAGATATGTACACATTTTGGAGCAACATATGCTGCCATCCAGAGCAGGACAACGCCAAATCACATTCTGCCTGGATTACAAGCTCATGGTTGGGTAAGCAGAGAGTGCGGCTGTTATCATGTCCTGCCTGCAGTCCTGACCTGTCTCCCATTGAGAATGTGTGGCGAATTATGAAGCACAAAATAAGGTAACGTAGACCCTGTACAGTTATGCAGTTGAAGAAATGCATAATGGATGAATGGTTGAAAATTCTGCTTGCTAAACTTAACCACCTGGTGTCTACACTCAGCACCCAAACACTTAATAAGTGTTATTAAAAGAAAAGGTGATGTTACACAGTGGTAAACAGTTGACTGTCCCAACTTTTTTGGAGTGTGTTTCAGTCATCAGATTTGAAATGAGTGTATATATTCAAAAATAAATTAAATTCACAAAAACATGAAATAATGTGTTAATAATGTGTTTTCAATAATACAGGGTGAATTGAATTTTCAAATGGACTTTTTTTTTTTGTTTGCTTGTTTGTTTTTGCATTTTCCATACTGTCCCAACTTTTTCAGAATTGGTACTGTACAAAAACAAAGACTTAAATAACAGTGTTCATTAGGTGCAATCGGGAACAGGTGTGTGTGATCAGTGGTGTCATCATGTGATGTGCAAAGGCTGATGGGTAGTGCAGAATGAGCTCGTTACATTAATTCTGGCATTTCGTCATAGGCTTCACCAGTTTCATTTAGAAATGATTTAAAATTTTTGTAAAAGCATTTAATGGCCCATAGCTCAAAATATATGCATATATTGCTTACTTTACTGATGAGCTTCCTTTACTCTAATTTCTTTGAATTATGTTTAACCCTTTCTTATACATTCTGCTGATGGAATAGAAATCAATCATAAACAAATTAATTATTTTATGGCCGCAAGTCTGTTATAAGATTAGTCAGGACACTGTTGGGTTTCTGTGTGTAGAGTATCGTGACTCTGTGTTTAGCTGCTGGTGATCAGGGTGATGGGAAATGCGAGGACTGTGAGCCCCCTGCTGGGCAAACAATTCACAACTCTCCACAATAACATTGTTATGGAGATAAAACGGACAGAACAACTAAAGCTTTTTTGATAGTAAAACACCGTATACAACTGCCACAGTAAATGGTTAAATTTTAAACCTAGCAGGCATGGTAAAAACGATATACTACAAAAAAAAAAAAAACAACAACAACCTGCAAATCTAAAAGCCCTGCGTATCTACTTTCATATAAACCATTAATCACTACTGTGAAGGGTGACTTCACAAATAAATTCAATGCTGAACTTGGGCACCCCCAAAACATGTGGAAATTCCATTTTTGACCTCTCACTTTATTTTCTTTGTAAATGACCAGAATTCTGTATAAATCCTGTATAAAGCACTATTGAGCTGTACTCCATGATTTAAAGGTGCTTTATTATTTAAAAAAAGAAAAAGGTTTATTGTTATTGTAATATTATAGTATCCTCTGTCTGTCTTACCCATCGTGATTGCATCAAATGTGTTCCTGCAATAATGGGGCCAGGTAAGATCTCCCATAGGCTCGTCAGATAACTCCCAATCTTGCATGGCCCAGCTAAGATCTTGGCTTGGGATCTGCACCACTGCACCTCCAGATGGTTTACCTACACATATTTAAAAAATTAAATAAATAAAAATGTTTTTTTTTTTTAATTTTAAGCAAAAAAATCAACCCTGGGAATTCTGTTCAATTCAAAACTATACTTTCAACACAACAGACAAGTTTAAGCAAAGATTAAAGCACCTAAGTATTGATTTGTTATCATTCTGAGCAATGGCAGTCAAACAATAGAAGCAAATGAAGCATCTGCTAATAAAAGTCACTTTTCTATTCATCTTAACAATTTACTATTTGACTTTAGTCTTCTAAAAGTGTATACTGTACTGATGTATATTCCCACTATCTGTGCCACCCAGAAGAGGACGGGTTCCTCTCAAGGTTTCTTCCTCATGGAGTTTTTTTTCTTGCCATTCTCATATCTGTTTACTCATCAGGTGTCCACAATTATATGACAGAAGACTGGAAGAATGAGTTCATTACATTAATTCTATCATTTCATCATAGGCTTTATCAGTTTCATTTAGAACAGATTTTTAATTTTTGTAAAAGCATTTAATGGCCCATAGCTCAAAACGTATGCTTATATTGCTCACTTTATTAATGAGCTTCCTTTACTCTAATTTCTTTGAATTATGTTTAACCCTTTCTTATACATTCTGCTGATGGAATAGAAATCAACTTATCAGATATTTTCAATCAGTATAAACAAATGAATTATTTCATCATCGCGAGTCTGTTATAAGATTAGTCAGGACATTGTTGGGTTTCTGTGTGTAGAGTATCATGACTCTGTGTTTAGCTGATCAGGACAATGGGAAATCCGGATTTCTGAAAACGTCTACTAAAAATGAACTGAATATGCAAGCTACATAAAACGAGGATTGTGTTTATGGATGCGGGTGGGGAAAAAATGCCAGAAACCCCAACACAAAGCTTCCTCTGATAAGACTCAGGATGGCTGCACACTGAGTTTGTTTGCAAAAGGCTGAGCAAACATTTGCGCTAACCACAGATAATATCTCCATCCCCAAAGGGCAGTTTTGAGGAGCAACTGAAGATATGCAGAGTGGAGCTCCTCAGCAGGAGACTGTATGTCTCGTGTTTGGTTCTGGGTGGTTGAGCTCTGGATATGTGTGCGGTGCATGGGATATAGTTCACTACCACTGATTTTCATACCCAAAATGGTTTAAAGGCTTGTTAAAGAAGTTAAATAGAACAACAAGGTTAAGAGCGTTCTTCTACAGAACATGTAATTAGAAGGGTTATGGTACATACAATGGACCATACATACATGCCGTGTAAACAGAAAGTACCCTGAAATGTATATTTATATCACAGTGCTTTTGGACTCTTGATTCTGATTGGTCATTTGGTTGATTAATTTCCTAAAACAGCAGCTCTGACAGTTGTGCCAGCTGCAAGGGTTATCATTCAAATACATTAATGCTTCTATAGTAACAGTAGAGACTTGTATGGAGGACATGTCACATAGATGGACATGTTATGTATTGTTAAAATGGGTAAAGGTTCGCAGCAGTGGTGGCTCGTCCATAGGAATGTACACTCAGAGTCTCCAGTGTCAGTTGTTTATAACAGTCAAAAAGAGGTAAAGCTGTATTTAAGTTTTCTGATGTGGTAATGTCTTCAGGATGGTGAAAATTTGTGGATTCTAGATAATAATATATAATGTTATTATTTATTAATTTATAATATATGAATGAAAGTATTTATTTATATAATCATTGATTATTTTCCTATAACATGATGCCTGATCATGTTTTATTTCTTCCTTATTATATATTTGCTGCTAATGATGGATGCAACAGCATAGTAATGAACATGTAGTAATGATGATATAGCACCTCATGATATTTTGTTCTTATTTTATTATACAATATTATCATCTCTATACTCTGTCCTTGAGAGAGTGCAGTTCAGCTTTTCTGTTGTGTCCTTCCTTTTGTACATTTTGCAGATTGTGTGGGTTTGTGTTTGAGAGATATGATATCAGTTACACTGTACACTGCCCATGAGAGTTAAAAGAGATACAGCATTGTGTGTAAAAGGGGTGCAATTTGTGTTCATCTGAAGTCTGGTTGTTGTTAAGATTGCTCGCCTGGGGATCCAGAAAGAAGAATGAGGCCCAGAGGTGTTGGACATGAGCATCATGAGTACGAATAAAATGAAGTTAGTTTAGGGTCTGACTGAAAAATTCCTCTTCTCCTCTTTCCTCTTGCTTTTGCCATAGCAATTCAAGCCTCATGTTTTAAATCGTGTTTTTGTGCACTATTTCATGCCTTGGAGCAGCTCTTCCAGTTGAAATACAGTGTGATATCCCATTCAAAACTGTGTACATTCCTGTAACATATCACACACATCCTTCAGTTTTAGGATTACAAAGAAGCTGCAGGTAAAAACGTACATTCCAACCTCCCATGATGTTTCATGTGTACCTACCACAAATTTCAGTGCCAAATTTCAAAATGTAAGATTCCCATTCAAAAATCTAAGCCCAGACATCTCTTAAAATGTATCTTCTTATCACTTCTTATCAAAGTGGCATTGTCTTGTATGATCTGATCATTCCTGCTCTCCCAAAAGCACATTCAAGCATATCTGACTGTATTGTAGTAAAACTTGTCTTTGTTTCAGTGCTCAAGGAAAGATAAAATGTTTCCAGTAAGCTTGACTGCTAGAGACAAGCCTGAAAAATCAGATGTACCAGCAGACTAAAGAGTATAGCATTCCTTCATGAGTGCTTCAGGACTGACAGATGGACAAGCAGCAGTGCATGTGGAAACCTGCCTGATGGATACTTACCAAGTGTAAACTATAATATACTGAGTTTGTCTTCCTGCTGTTTTTTTTTAGGTACAATTGTTTGTGTTGCTTCACAAACAATTGTACAAATTGGTGGATATTTGTGTCTCTTTCTGGTGATGCTAAATGGAGCATTTGGGTCAAAATCAGTGACAGAAGGAATATGGCGGAATAAACCAGAAAACAGTTTCATTATATAGAATATATTGCATTCTTATGAGCTGTATTTGCCATGGCCTGCATTTTTTTTTTTTTAGAACACAGCTCCTGGGTTCCAGCTATGATCCTGGGCTCAAGTTAATGTCTGTGTGGAGTTTCACATGTCCTCTCCATGTTCATGTGCATATCTTCCGGGCTCTCCAGAGTCCTCCCACCTCCCCAAAACATGCTGGTTGGTGAATTAGCGATGCAGGATTGCCCCTAAGTGTGAATGAGTGTTTGTGTGTGTGCGTGGTGTCCTTTGATGGACTGGCCCATCCAGGATGTATTCCTACCTCATGCCCAGTATTCCTGGGATCAGCTCCAGGTCCATGCCAGTCCTGACCAGGATAAAGCACTTATGAATGAATTAATTATCACAATCCTGAGTTCACATGCTATGGGCTCTCTCTTTGACAGGAAAGCTGTGGTTTCTGGAACCATTTTGGACTAAAAAATGGCTATATGGTACCTTCTGCTGCCACATATATCCATTTCATTAAAGAGTGTAATATTTCTAACTGTTACAATGATATAAAAGAGGAACTGTGTCATAAAAAGCTATTTGTTTACCACCTCAAACATAATTTAGGTGACTACACTATTGACTGAGCTATCAGTTTGTGGTCCCATATGTCTAACTAAATGTAAAACTATGGCACGTTATATTCAAGAAGCACTCTAAAAGTGCTATATCAGACTTTTTATTTCAACAGGCGCTGTTGAATTAAAAAAAAGAAAAGAAAAAGAATGGTAGCTTATGACTTTGTATCAATTATTCAGCAACATTGACTTAATGTACACTTGTTAAGGTGACCAATGAGAAGCTGTGTAAGCTTCCATTAGTACTAACAAGCTGTATTATGAATACTTCATGATGCCATATGGACTTGATAATACTCCATGCAACTAATTGCAACTTATTTTCTGAAAGTGAAGTAGCAGCAGAGCTGTCGTAGAAACAAGCTAGTGTTAAATGTAGTCCTCTGCTTTTCTTTTTCAATGATCATTTCTTCCACAGAGTTGCTAGCAGTAAACTCTTTTTTTGAACAGTAGAGCCCCTGGTTAGAATTAGCTCAAGAATGTTTCTTAATAATCCAAGATAAGACAAAGCTTTATTCTTATTCATTGAACTGTGCACTATAATAATAATGTTCAGTAAAAGGGACAAATAAAACTATCGTGAACATGGAATAACTGTGGAATTCAGTCAGCATGTTCTCTGCAGGAATATTTAAACAACTATCTATGCAAATAGATGGACATTGAACAGGAAATAATGTCCAAAAATGTTAAGACTGAAATTAATTTAATGCCCATATGCCAAATGCCTGACTATTGGAAAGAAAAAGCCAAACTGAATTAGTGTACCATAACAAATTTAAAGCTTGAGATCCTTGAATCGTTTGCATGAAGACATCAACTATAACATGAGCTTGAGTGATTGAATTGACTTACTTTAAATAGAAGTAGAACCAATAAATATAGCTATAATTTTGGGTGATTAAATGCAAGACATTTATACATTTTACCATATAATTGTTGCACAGCTGTAATGTCATCCCAGCTCAGCAGTAGACTGCGACCAAGCTTCTTATAATATGGTGACATGAGAGCGTGACGGACTGGTGAGTGCTCTAATCCCAGTGTGTGGCCAATTTCATGAGCAGTGACCAGGAAAAGGTTATGACCTTTGTGACCACTCAGAGTCCAGCGCTCAGCTTTATCAAAGTGAGCCTCACCGCGGCATGGGAAAAAAGCGTGCGCCAGCGCACCACCTGAAGAGAAAACAAATATGGCAAAGGCTATAAGAGAAGGAAGGTGACATCATCATCAACTACACTGTCATATTATGAGACATAGACCAAGTTAGTACATTTTTACACTAAGTGGGCATAATCGTTACCTTGCTAATGAATACGATAGTATTTGAAATTGCACTGGGATATTTCTAGGCAAAAATTTAGCTTACTCAGTGACAAAAGTAGAAATACATTGATATGCATTGTACCTGGTCCATCAAAGGCATTGCTGGTGCCATCATTGTGCTCGCCCTCGTAGAAAGCCAGCCGGATGTCTGTTGGTCCGTCACTCAATTCATGGAAAACCAATCCTGAAACATTGCTCCAGAGCTGGAAAGCCATTCGCACTGCTAGCTGCACAGGACCGTGGGAGAGATGGCGCGGCCAGTTCACTATCTGGTATGTCAGGTTCTGCTTGTACCATTTCCCTCCTATAAAAGAAAGAACACTGGAAGACTCCAAGGCCTCATCTTTAGCCATTTTAGACTCCTAACAGCTAGTGGTAATTCTGAAGATATCTACAAACACTTCAGTGGCTCCTTTATGGAAAAAGAAACCCAAACACTCCACAAGGTTCATATAGTAGAGTTTTAGGAACTGTTTTAAGGGTGGTAAAATGCACATGATGGATGAGCTGGTTTGTTTTATAAAACAACAGCTGGTTGGCATCAGGCACTGACATGAATATGGACCAACATAACATGCCTTTGCTGCATTCCGATTGTATTACACATCCCTAGAGTGACAGGTGGGATTTACAGTTTTTACTGTTTATCTCTGAACAAACACAGAGCTTGGGGATTTAAGCAAGTTTTACTAGTGAACCTCTAAAGCTGCAGTTTCTAACAGATATATATATATAAAAAAAAAAAAAGTCTCAAAATCTTGGAACATCTATTTCAATGATGCACATTAAATTTTAATATTACTTACAGTTCATACTAGCAAACATTATTCAATTTAACATAAAACTACTGTGTAAACAATCTCTATTTGAACACATGGTCATGTGGCCATGCACTGTTGAACTGTTGAATTTGATTGGTCAGAAGGTGCTGATTAACGGCTAAATCACAGAGTCTCTGTATAATCTAAGTCTAATAATAAACAAATTAAAAATGTATTATTATTTAACAAAGTAAAACTTCTCATCTTTGACAGTAGTAACAGAAGTGAAGTTTTCCAACCTGTGAAAGTCTAAGGACAGAGGGCTTTTATGTTTTTACAGTGTGGCAGTAATTAACTGAATTTTTTGTCCTAACTTCAAGAGAATGTGATGGAATGACTGTCTATAACTGCTACAACATAAGTGATAACAGGAACATGAAATTAATCGCACCTATAAATGTATTTTAAAAAGAAGGATGTTTCGTTTTCTAACAAATAAAAAACTGTAACCACTGCAGCAATGAGTCATGAACATATATATGGGGGGGGGGGGGGGGGGGGGGGGCAGTCAATTCAAAAGGCTGTTGACAACATACAGTCTAGCAGTTTGTTTTTTAGGCATACCTTTGCTTAACTGTGTTTTATACAGCAGGTGTGCTTCTCAGAGAAACACAATAGAGCTAATATCATTGTCAGGTTTCAGCAAAATCTCCAGCCCAACTACATTACAAAAAAATACAAAAAAGACCAGGATAGACCAAGAAATTCCAGCATTGGAAATGAGAGACACATTTTTCTTCTTGTTCTCATTTTTTGACCACTAGGTACGATAACAACTATATGGAATGAGCACTGTGAGGAACCAAGCAGGCAGACACGAGAACACAAGCTTTTCAACAAAAATGGGTCTCTATTTTAACCTGAAATCTTTCAAATAAATAATTGGAAAATATACAAAATAAATAAACTCAGCCAAATAACATAATTAAACCAGACTGAAACAGTGTGGTCAACTGAACAGAACAAAACTCAACTAAAGAGAACTGAACAGAGTAAAACTGACATACTGAGACAACACCAAGCTTATAAGGAAGATGGCGGGCCAACTTAAACACAACAGGGGATAAACATTACATGACATTCAACATATAACATTTATACATCTGGATGACATCCAGACAAACAAAGAAAAAAATAACAAAAGAAAGAATTCACTAACATTTCATAACTTTAAATATAAATATATTAAACAAAAGGTTGTCAAAATCAAGTTCCCTCTACCTGCGATGTTTCTTCATTTGGTTTACTTGGGCAGAAAAATCAGGAGTGAAATTTCTGGTTTCCGTTTGGATCCCATTCTTTGTCACTCCCCAGAGCGCCACTTCCGATGGCCATGACCGTGGATCAACCTCATTCATCTCTCCACATCACCAGTAAGTCTCATTGTGCGGTGAGGCCATCACACTCTCCCCCTCTTCAGACATCTCGCAGGTACATTGGGAAAGGTAGTCTGTGGTCACATGTACTTTGGCAGGGACATGTTAGACAGTAAAACAAAAGGCTTGTATAGCCAGGTACCACCTTCTGATCCTCCCATTGGAATCTTTCATCCTTTCTAATCACTATAGAGCTTTATGATCCGTTTCCAATGTAAATTCCCTCTCCAGCAGATAGTATCTCATGGAATAGTGGGCCCATTTTACTGCCAAGCATTCCTTTTCCACTATAGAGTAGCGTACTTCTCTTGAAAACAGCTTGCAATTAATGAAGGCTACTGGACGTCGGTCATCAGGCGGTCCCTGAAGCAACACTGATCCTATGCCCCTCTCTGATGCATGTGTCTGCAACACAAAGGTTTGGTTAAAGTCAGGGTTATAAAGAACAGCATTATTTGTCAGAGCTGTCCGTAGGCCTCTAAAGGCTTTCATCCCCTGCTTAGTCCACTGCATGCCCCTACCATGTCTGTTAAAGGGGCAGCCATGCTGGAGAAATTGGGAATGAAACGGTTATAGAACCCAACCATACCCAAGAAAGATTGAAGTTCCTTATGTGTCTGTGGTACGGAACATTCTTCCAGAGCTTCAACTTTTTCCACCTGAGGCTGAATTGTTCTGTGACCAATTACAAAACCCAGGTACTCCTTCTCTTTCCTGGCCACAGCACACTTGTTAGGGTTGATGGTCAGACTTGTTCCTGGTAGATGTAGTAGGACTTCCTGAAGATATTGCAAGTGTTCCTCCCAGGTGTTACTATAGACACCTAGACCATGCAGCACCTGATCCATTAGTCTTAGGAGAGCAGCAGGGGCCCCATGAAGCCCAAAGGGTAACACCTTAAAATGGAAAAGCCCACATGGTGTCTTGAATGCAGTCAATGGACATGCTTGCTGAGTCAATGGTATTTGCCAGTATCCTTTTGAAAGATCTAAAGTTGTTAAATATTTTGCTTGGCCCAGACAGTCAATCAAATCTTTGATCCGGGGAGTAAGGTATGAGTCAAATTTTGTTACAGAGTTCAAGTATTGGAAATCCATACCGCCGGATGACACCACGTACTGTGGGAGGGCTCAATAATTCCCAGTCTGAGCATCAAGTGGCTACTTGGCTACTTTACAGAAGTCTACTTCCTCTTTCAAGGATACTTGCAGTCATTCAGGAATTCTATATGCCAAGCATCATACAGCAGCATCAGCTTTCAACACCATATCATGCTCAATCAAGTCGGTGAATCCAGGGTATTCAGAAAACACTTTTGGGTTGCATAGTGCTCTCACCCGTAACTGCTGATCTTCAGGCAAGTGGTCTAAACTGATACACTGGTTGGGGCAAGTATTGATCATCCCGTTCCTCCTCTCCAACATGATAGATCATCATAGCATGTGCTTTTGGCTCAGGTCGAGAAACCCACTCCTTTAATAGATTTACATGCAATATTCGACCAGACTGATCTTACCCTGGCATAACAAGTTCATATGAGGTGGGGCCCAGCAGTTTATTGACTTCAAAAGGACCCTGCCACTGGGTCAAAAGCTTACTTTCTTGGGTTTGTAACATCACCAGTACCTTTTAGCCAATGTCAAAACTTCTTTCCCAGGCCGACTGGTCATACCAGGCTTTTTGATGCTTCTGGGCATCCGCCATATGTGTTTGGGCCAGGGCTGTCATCTTCTCCAACCGTTCCCTCATTTGTAATACATAAGAAACAATATTAGTAGGTTCCTTTCTTTCCTGGCTTCCCTCCCATATTTCTTTAAGCATATTTCTCACGGCCATATAACTCACGGCCATATTTCTCATGGCATATTGCTCACAGCATATTTCTCACGGCCATATAACAATTCAAAAGGGGAGAAACACATAGAAGCCTGAAGGACCTCCCTGTAAACACAAAGGATATATGGAAGCCACTGATCCCAGTCTCTACCAGTCTCACTAACAAACTTATGGAGCATCTGGTTTAAGTCTGATTAAATTGTTCTGTAAGTCTGTCAGTTTGGGGATGGTAAGGGGTTCTATGCAGACTCTTGATGCCTAATAATTGATAGACTTGTTCCAGAAGTGTAGACATAAAAATAGTGTCTTGGTAAGTTAGAATTTCTGTAGGAAACCCAACTCTTGATAAAAAACTAGGCTAAACAGACTGCCACATATATTGCTTTGATTGATTTTAAAGGAAATACCTCTGGGTACCTTGTAGCGTAGTCTGTGATTACCAGCAGAAACCGGTTGCCTGATCGACTCGTCTCAACAGGGCCGACAATGTCCATACCGATTCTCTCAAATGGATTAACAATGACAAGAAGTGGCTGGAGTGGTGCTCTAGAAGGACACCTACCACAGACTTTTTGACAAACAGGGCAACTTTTACCCCATTCATTGTCACTCTCCAGACCGCCGGTTCCAATGGCCATGACCGCGGATCAACCGCATTCATCTCTCCACATCACCGTTAAGTCTTATCGTGCAGCCAGGCTGTTTTGCACAACTTTTGCACAACATCACGAAAGGAGAGCAAACCCATGGAACAATGGCTTTTATCTGTTAAATAACAACATATTTTTGAAACAGTGGACAATCAAAAGAGTTAATTAGTATTTCAGTGGAATTTAAAGTGGAGTTTCAGTGGAGTTGTGAATGAGAACTTTATGAAGATTAACATTTGTTGAACAGCTGATATACAGTATGTGCCCCTGCAGACAATCGTTGGCAAATTGCTTTGCTTTTAGAGGAATAAAACGCATGGGAATATAATCAGTTTCAGGGTGGAAATGCTGCCCAATCATTTATTATTTTCCTGTAACAACATGGCCTGTTGTTTTTTATTCCTTACTAATATTATGACATTATTTCTGTGATCCACTGAATTAAAGTACACACCAACGTCCATCCTCTCAGTTATGTAAACCAAGAAAAGCTTCTCGCAGCTAGATCTGTAAACAATTTGCTTTACATACACCAGAGGTTACGTGACTTGAATGTAATTACATGCTTCCCAGCCATCAAAATAATACAGTGGTCAGAGGTATGGTTTGTGTCTTTGCAAAAATTTGGCCCATATCACTGGCTTATTTACGATATGGTGTGTTGTGTACACTAGCAAGAGTATACACAGCATAATTACAAAAAAACACACACAAACAAAACAAAAAAAAACCCTCTATAATTAAGTCGGGTGAACTTCAACCTGCTGTGAACAGCACTGAGAATTAAACAGAGAAAAATAAACTAAATGCAACATACTAAATGCATGAAGTTTAAGAGAGTCCAAAAGACAGTGTTAGAGCTCAGCCACCAGATATAGAAAGCAATGATGTTAAACTGAGCCACTGAGAAGTCCCACAAGGGACATGTGATTTTGTCCTTTAAAATGAGCTATGGGAAAATAAAGGTCATAGAGAAGAGAGACAGGAAAACCAAAAACACCAGCAAACTGAGTGGCGGGCTAGGAACTCTGAGAAACCATAGACTAATCTTATTTTTTTCTTTAAGAAAAAGTGTATGCTCAATCAAAAGTAAGTTCTAAGCCAAGTCAACTTACAAGTCATGTAATAAATCCAAGACTAGTACAATGAATACTAAAATTCTTTCCTGGAAATGGACACTGGGGTGCAAAGCCTGCAGCCAGCTGTGCAGGACCAAGCCACAGGAATGTATGTAGTGATGACCTTCTCTAAATATGCCTGTAAACATCTGCCATGCTGCAAGCAGGTGTACACATACTAAGTAGTGCAGGAAATGAAACAAAAAAATCTGTTGTGATGTGTGTGTGTGTGTGTGTGTGTGTGTGTGTGTGTGTGTGTGTGTGTGTGTGTGTGTGTGTGTGTGTGTGTGTGAAGTTGTGTGGTGTTGTTTTTTAAAATAAAAGAAATATTTTATTCTTCAGACACTGGAAACATCATGAGCCCAATGTAAACTGATTTAATATTTAAGCTGAATAAAGAAATCTCATGGGGTAGTCTGATTAAAATTTAACTACACCACTTAGACCTACCCTCAAAGAAAGGAACAGAGAGAGAGAGAGAGCCAAAGAGAGAGAGAGAGAGAGAGAGAGAGAGAGAGAGAGAGAGAGAGAGAGAGAGAGAGAGAGAGAGAGAGAGTTATCAGAATCTGAAACACTCCAGGACTTCCCTCCTGGAAGCAATTACAGATGCAAAAAATGCTTGTAATAATGAAATGTGTGTGTTATTCTCAGAATGTAAATCTCAAGGTTTCTTCTAATGTCCGTAGAGGATTTCTCGGCACCTTAGTTGTTAGGGGTCTGGAGCTAAATTTCTGATTAGAATTAGAATTAGAGTGTGATGAAATTTTTGTTATTTTAACCCCACACTGCAACACATTGGATTTGAAATTAACCAGTGTAGAGTGCAGATCATAACATGTATACTGAATGATGCATGTGGTGGACTGGGAAAGACTCTCATATGAAATTTGTGAAATCAGAAGAGTTTTCCGAAATGGAAATATGTTTCTCCTTTGCATGTATCTTCAAGTAATCTAATAGCATTTTAAAATATGCTTATCCCAAGAAGTGAAAAGGGAGAAAATTGCATTTATAGATTCCATTCCAACTGCAACATTTTCACATTCTGATTACAAACTGCAATGATCAGGCTTATGTACATTTTGCTATGGTGCATAACTATCCAACAACTTAATCAAAGCCTGACATTCACTGTGTGAGGGGGGGAAAAAAATCAAATTTAGCTAAAAGGATTTTAGACATCTTTAGGCAGACTGACTTTTTTTAACTTTTAAAAACTTTTTTTGTTAAACTGGCTCCTTATCCAACATGACATTTGCCAGAAGAAGCCTAGGGAAGAGTCTAAAGTTTCCCAAGTTCTTTGTTTTGTTGTACTTTTTTGGTTTAAACCTGTTTCCCCTCATTTTTTTTTATATATTTGATGATATTTGTTTAACTTTGCCTGGATGTGTTTTGACCTTTGCTCTGGGTTTTGATTATGATTCTTGGATTTGCCTCAATAAAAAACAAAAAAAATTTCCAGTCAAAAGTTTTGAATTGGCATGAATCACTATTTTTTCAGAACGGGTACAAGTATGACTGCATGTTTTTTGGTACTTGTTGATACCGATACTGATGCCTAAATGACCTTCTTAGTATTAAGCAGTCAGGAGAGTTATGGAACATTTTATTTAACTCAGTTTGTTACTGCTGTGTGTTGAGTTTTATGCTTAAGATGTTATGGCATTTATACAGCATGTTTAATAGAGAGCGAGTGCAGCCAAACTGAACATGCAAGCACGGTCAATAAAAATGAACTCAAGGTGCTGTGAATTATGCATTGATTTGCGAGCGAAGTATAGAACCTTGGCGAAAGGAAGTGTGTGTCTCAGTGCTCACCAAACACAGTTTCTCTGTGCTCTCGGTTCAGTGCTTCACACTCACCAATTTCTTTGTGTTCACAAAATACATAACACCTTGGACTTTGCTCTAAAAACAAACAAACAATGGAATAGGTGTAAGTGAATCAAAAAATGTTTAGTGTATATGTTTAGTATATATTTCAATAGTGAATTGAAATATATTAGAAATTATTTATTTTATCTAATCTAGGTAGAAGGGAAAAGTCAAAATCTTTCTCACTCCAATTAGGCATTTGTAACATGCTATATATTTATATATAAATATATATTTATATTCTACATTATTAATACTAGCACTGTCTATGACTGTCTACTGTGTTTAATCTATAAGCTTAACGGTTTTACCCTCTGAGTATGTCTGCCTTTAATAAAGCATTCAGTAGAGTCTCATTAGGACAGTTAATACGTTCCAGAAATGTAGGTATTCTTATTTAAACTGCTATTCTGTTCTATTTTGTTTGGTCTGTGGCAAAAGTAATATAGTAATAGTATAGAAAACTGCAGGTGTTCAAAAAAACTTTGATTGGCAGTGTATGTTAATAGGGAAAAAATATTTCTGAATGTGGTATAAATGCATAAATTCTATCCTTAATTTCTCTGAAGACTTTTAGGTCTTGGTTTGGGTTTTCGTGACCCTCTTTGGCAGTCTTTCCCCCAGATGTTTTTCTGCTTTAGGTATTAAAAGATACTGTCACTGTTGGTTAAAGGCATCCATTAATAGTGTTAGCTTTGTGAAAGGTAAATATTTCTGTTTTTATGTTTAATTTATGTTTTTCTTGACTCCCATTGAACATTACTGCTCAGAGTTTGAGCTATCTGATAAAACAAACAAACAAACAAACAAAAAACAGCTGGTGTAGACTGAATTGTAAAATTTATACCATGTTCTAAGTGCTTTTTAGTACAAAAACACCACTAAATAAACGTGTTAGAAATAGAAATTCTGTTTTGTAGAGAAATTGTAAAATAGAGGTGTAGTTTCCACCTAGCAGCCAAAGGGAAGGTAAATATTATGCTCTCAACTCTAAGTCATTTATTCTTGTTATAAAGATATAAACATTAAAACTGTCTAAAATTCGCTTGTTTGGCCCAAACCTGTGCCAAATGAGCTAGTTAGATTTAAAGTGAAAACAGATAGTTTGCATCAGGAAGTGACACAAAACCTGCTGTTGCCGCATTCCTTGTGTATTACAAATCCCCAGAGTGACAGAAGGACATTTTCCGGAGGAAGTTTTTAGTGAGCACACAAATAGACGTGTCCAGTTTTCCAATGAAACACTGAATTTCCGTTCCAAAGTGTTCTTTCTTATCTTTTCCAGCATACTATACAGTGTATTTTAAACAGAATGCTGCCCTTAATGTGGAAGATGGGGGAAATTATTGGGAGTTTTGTGGGCATTTAGGATACAGGTAAGCTGTGGTGGAGTGGTTAAGGTATGTGTATGTGTGTGTGTGTGTGTGTGTGTGTGTGTGTGTGTGTGTGTGTGTGTGTGTGCTTGGGCCCTGCAGGTGTGGGAGTGTTGTCCTCCTTGCTGAACGTCTGCACAGGGAGCACGGGTAGCAATTATTCCTCCCCATGATGTTAGGTCTCAGCTTTTACAAAAAGGCACACCCTGCCCTGGAAGCAGTGCATTTTATTTGGATTTAAACATGCAACACACATTACAGACATGACCTTAAGGCCATTTGGGTTGGTGTAGGAATAAAGACAAAATGAAAAGGTTGGATGTCAATTAAACACAAA
This sequence comes from Ictalurus punctatus, assembly GCF_001660625.3. Classification (NCBI taxonomy): domain Eukaryota; kingdom Metazoa; phylum Chordata; class Actinopteri; order Siluriformes; family Ictaluridae; genus Ictalurus; species Ictalurus punctatus. The sequence goes on from NC_030435.2 coordinate 5,980,106, forward strand.
CTCGATAAACTGATGGACCAAATGACAGAAAGCGCTAACAAAATATTAATATGTAATAACTACCATACTACAAAGGTTACAGTCTTTGGTATGGTAGTAGTAGTTTACAGTACGGTAGTCCTTGATATGTGATTATTTATAGTTCAGAAACAAATGTGAGATATTTGACCATGCTTTTGGGATTTTTGGAGTTATCTTTGCACAAAAAAATCTATACAGTTGTCAGAACCGGGGCGTCACTAGGGCTTATTATTATTGAATAATAATAATGAAAACACCCACTACAACATGTCTGGGAAATATGAAAATTAATTTCATCACTGTCCAACAGTGAGGACTACCAAAGAGTGAAATGTTGTGCAGAAGCAAGCATTTTTAACTAGCTAACATAGAAGCAAACTATTCCCTAACCCCACTGAACCAACAGGCGATCAAACACTGGACAAACTTTTGGTTTTACGCTAATTATATCATTATTTGTAGGCCTAAAATTGGATTTCTTCACTCTGTTATTATCTACAGTACTGAATTTGTAATGCTAGCATACATCATAAGATGTTATGTTAGCTATGACTTTTTGGTAGATTGGTACACAACAAACAAATGTTTCTTAGTTGCATGCCTTTTATTTCCAATGAGGATCCTATTTAGGCCATACACAGATAGAGGTAGCCACATTATGTGGATATGGATGTGGATTAGTATTTTGCCTAAGCCTGGAGTGCTACTTCAATAAAGTCATTGGGTCTAACCTGGTCATTCAATTGAAACAGGTCAGGCTACAACCCTAAAGATTTACAGGCACCCTTAGGCTATATTTGAACAATGTAAAGTAATGTATAAGTTGAAAACGTACCACTCACAGGTACAAATTTTATTCACTGTGCATTTTTTGGTATTGGCTTCTGACTGAGAAATTTTTGTCACTTTAATTATTTTAAGAGGCAAAACTAAAGACATACTGACCTGGTCGAGTGTAGCGTTTCTTGCGAAGGTGCTGTTGACTTTGCCCTGTAAAAACAGAGTTAACTCGCCGTGCCCAGGCTTCATTGCTACCTCTGTCTTTCACCCCACAGCGTGGTGATACCATCTTCAACAACGTGGTACTGTCCAGTCTACCAGTGATGGGCAGATGGGACAACCACTGAAATTGCCTAAATTGGGACAGAATGGAAAATGGTCAATAACATATGCAATCAGTGAACTGGTCTCAAAAACAAACAGTTGAGAAACATGCATGAGTAATCAGAAATGTGCAGTAAATCATTATATTTAAGATAATTTCCTTGGAAAAGTTAAGAGATCACTGGATTACACAACAGCATATGAAGTGGAGTTTAATGTAAAGAATGGTTTCTTTTGAGAGCTGAATGACCATGACTAAGGTTGTTAGTTCAGCATAAGTAACAGTCATTACATTTCAACCGGATAGGCCAAAATAACAAACTTTAAGTGTAAATGAGAGCGAAATCGAGAGTGTATCGGTTGAAAGATGGTTTAAAAGGTCCAATGTTTTCTGTTACATTTATAGTGTTACATTGACTTTAACTGTAATGTGTCACAGTCAATATTTTTAAATTCTAGTTACCAGAAATCAAATAATTTGGAATTTTGGGAAATGGTGTCATTACCTGACAGCTGATGTGACTTTGTCTGCACTGTGTGTGTGATCCTGCTCATGGAGGTAGCCATATTTCTCAAGAAAGCCCTGCATAAAAATATACAGTACACTTTTAAAGTCCATGTTCCATTTTTTTCCAGTGCTAAAAATGGCAAAAAAAAAAAAAAAAAAAAATGGGCTCAGTATGCTTTTTCACACCTTTCAACAACCAAATCGAGAAAAAAACAGAACAGAAACATACATTTTTATTTGATATGTACATTTAAACAAAATGTGATATAATGCACCTCTATGTTCTAACTCTAGCGCACGCTCTTCATTCTGAATCCCACCACTTGCTGCACCACACACATCGGTTTTTACTAGTCTGGTTAATTAGCATACATGTATGACATACAATCTTTTCAGAATCAGGAACACACAAGTATATGGAAAGACTATGGAAACTGAGCAGAATAAACTACACAGTAAAGCTCTTATATAATTTTACTAGCACCACACACAGTCACCCTGTGGTTAAATGCATATGTAGAAGAAAAAAAGATGGCAGCCATATTCAAATATTATAATGAAAAACACCACAGCTCATACTTTCTGGCACAACCGTGATGTGCTACCTCAGAGACTTTCTTAGAAAAGTATAATGAATAACACCTACAGATTAAAAAAAGCTGCACATTGTGCACCTAGCACTCTCAGTCAAAGCTTAAGTGTGTTATATAAGGGGAGATGCAGGATCCCACCACACCACATGCTGACTATCTGCACAAAAATACAAACAGCAGTAATCCAGAAAAGGATCCTAAAAGGATAACCCTCTGTTGTAAAACTTTTAGATAAAAATGGTTATTCAAAGGTTCTTAGCATCCAGAAAAGGGTTCTACTTGCAGCTCCTCATGATAGAGAAACACTCTTTTGTAGGGTCTCTCTCTAGAGTAACCCCGGAGAAACAAAGCAGCTCTAAATTCCACTAGATGGAACATTTGTTCCTACAAATGTGCCCAAGGTACAAAAAAGGTTTTCTAAGGCCTTACACATTGCAGTTATATTTTTTTAGCCCAAGCAAACAACTAGATTGTTCAAGCATATAGTTAGCAGATGGAGGTTAAGGTGGCCAAATATATGTCCAAATGTTTGTAGACAGACACCTGAAAATCAAACCTATTTGTGGTTCTTCCCCAAACTGTGCCAAACTCTTCCCTCAAAGTTGGAAGCACACAAATGTATAGGATGTCTTTGGATGATGTAGCATTACAGTTTCCCTTCATGGACCTAACAGGCCCAAATGTGTTCCAGCATGACAGTGTACCTGTGCAGCAAGCGAGCTCCATGAAGTTGGAGTGGAAGAACTCGAGTGGACTGCACAAAGCCCTGACCTCAACCCCACTGAACACCTCTGGGATAAATTGGAACGCTGATAGCACCCCAGGCCTCCTCATCCAACATCAGTGCCCTACTTCACTAATGCCTAATGCAGCACCGAGCTGGAAACTTCACCCAGGAATCACAGAGGCCATGGCCAAAGAGCTGTGGTCCGGCTCCCGGTCACCATTGAGTGAATATAATGAATGACATCCTGATGGTGATGCTCACTTACTGAGATAGGAGCTACACTGGGATTTTGCTCAATTGCTACAAAAAGTGAGTGTGTTTCATTATTATTATTTTGTTTTAAACGTGCTAAGGCCATAAGCTAAGCTGAGCTAACTGGCACTTGGGCTTTTGTGGCAGATAGATGGCTGCAATGGCAAAGCGCACACACTGTTTCTCCTTCATCTTGTAGGATATGATGCATATACACTGGTGAATTTTATATAAGATCGCTCTCGCTCCAGAATGTTTTATTTTAGTATCAGGAAAACTGGTTTGTTATCAAAAGTGGAATGTTAGTTGCACCACCCATGTTACCATGGCAACCAGTAGTAGGAACACCTACTTCCCCACTTCATAGTACAGCGACTGGCGACTTGCAGCGATAAAATCGCTGTATGTGTGAACGTACCTTTAATGATAGGGAGACTGAGGATTGAGGAAGGGCTACAGAAATGCTAGGAAGAATAAGAAAAACTGTACAAATAAAGAGGCTATAAAATGATTTTGGGTCAATCTGTGAGCTCATGTCTGTGAAAGAGGACAGCAATGGTTGGTCTTACATGTTTTCATGCCTCCCAGTTGGTAGCTGTTGTGCGATAAGGGAGAACTAGCTATTGGAATGTAGTTGGGGGGTCAAATTGGGGGATCTAAAGAAAAAAGTGATTTGCATAGGAAGGCAAAGGCAAAATGGTTTGTAATATAATGGGGTATTTGGCCAAAAAACTAAATCTGTAAAAGATATCGCAATACTTCCTGAATCTACTGTAATTGTAGAGAAATGGTATTTTATATTTTTGACCCAAGTGAGCCATCAGACTGTATGATGGACACTTGTACACCTGCTCATTCTGACAATTATCCATTCAGCCAATCATGTGGCAGCAGTGCAATGCACGAAATATAGCTGACAAAGGTAAAAAGCTTCAGTTAATGTTCACGTCAAACAACAGCAATGGCAGAAAAATGTAACCTTAGAATTAGAAACTGCTGATCTCCTGAGATTTTCATTCAAAACAGTCTCTAAAGTTTACACAGAGTGGTGCAAAAAAAACAAAAAACATCCAGTGAGCGGCAGTTCTGAAGATTGAAATGCCTTGGCAGGTATCGAGCCCCCGACTCTGCCGTTGTGAGGTGAACCACTAAGTCACTGTGTCCATAACTCAAATATGCACATGTCAAATTTTAAGGTAGATGGGCTACAACAGCAGAAGAACACACAGTGTTCCAACTCCTGTCTGTCAAAAATAGGAATCTAAGACTACAGTGGGCACAGGCACATAGAAACTAGGCCATCTAATTACACAATGTAGCATTTTACCTGCGGAAACATGTTCGATCATTCACTGCAATCATGCAATTCTGAAGACCTCCAGAGTTTGAGTTTGTGCTTTATACTAACCCTCTGCACATTCTTTTCACATTCAACAAGTAGTCTCTACCCTTTCAATGGTTTACAGAACCTTGAAAGCCCAGTTGTTTACCTGAAGAAAAAAAACAACATTGCCAAACATATATTCTGACATCTTGACACACAGAAGTGTCCTAAAGACACTTTCTTGCTGAAGAAATGCTGCCTATACGCTGTACTCCATACAACTCTCTCTATATAGTATAATAATATACTCAGCCAAAGCACTGGGGAAAATCCAACACTCTAAATATGTTTATGAACAATAACCTTCTTTCTTTGTCATCTTTTACGAGACAAGCCAAATTTTCTGTTTCATGCCTTAGAGGAATATCTTTCCATGCAAACTCGTATATAACCCCAGGTGACAAAGGTACATGAATTTCCAGACCACACACATACACATAGTGGAACAGAGTCCAACTCTCTAGTATATCAGAGTACACTGTAAAACATGATAGCCACATTAAGTTGTGAACTTATTTCTTCTCTTTAACTCCGATTGCCATGACCAGTTTTGGATATTCAACTCAAGTTTATACGTTTTCAAAAATTAAACTTAAAGTGATCCATTGTCTTGACTACTTGTGACTACTTTTGAGGTTAAACAAAGTTTATCTTCAAGTTGAGTTTACTCGTGTTTTTAAGGCAGAAGGTGAACTTTCATTTCTATGTTTAACCAACTTGAAATGTCTTACAGTGTATTTATTAAGGTTATTAAGATTAAGGATAGTATTAATGATGTGTGAATTCAGTATTTTTTGGAATTCTATGAACAGAGAATTAAAGAAGTGGTTTTTAACAATTCAAACTTAGATCTGGATTAGTGTATGTGAGGATGAGGATCTTTGATGTTACTATTAAAATGCTACTTATGAGAAGACACAATGTGATGTGGTAGCAGTGTAACCACAACAAACAAAGGAATTTTGTTAGAAATGTAATTTCGCATTTAAAAGGAGCCCAATTTACGTTTGCCGCAAACATAAAAGGGAGTGGGCATAGGCATAGAAGAACAATACAGAAATGTGCCCTAGGCTATTCAAGAACCTATCATTATCTCAGTTAGGGTTTGCCAATTCCAGTCCTGGAGGCATGGAGTCAGTGATTGTAATATATGTATATATATATATATATATATATATATATATATATATATATATATATATATATATATATATATATATATATATAAAAATGGTGATAGTTGAAGCAAGGGTGATGGTCGGACCGAGCAAGCAATGCAGGCCTATCAGTCCCGTCCCCCCCCCCCAAATTCTAGTGACTCACATGGACATTCAATTAAAAGGTATAGAAAAGACTGAGAGATTTTACTAGAGAGGTGGTGTTTGGGATGCATTACTTTGCACCGCATTTCCAGCACAATTTGTTAGTTTATTTACACAAAGACTATAATGCTCATAATGAACATCCTTTCAACACACCTAGTACTGTTTAACTTTATAATTTACAGCTGTGAAAGAGTAATGATTTATGATAGCACTCCTCTGGTGTCTGTGGTTCTTCTTATGAATCTGGTTCCGTTCATGGTTTCTTCCTCATGTTGTTGTTGTTGTTTTTTGTTTTGTCACTGTCTCTGCCTTGCTCATTACCGATCTAAATTGACATCTCGATTTCCTAAGCTGCTTTGTGCCACTGTCTATTGTGCTGTACGAATACAATTGATTTGAATCAAACACCTGATTCACCTCACCATGTTTAGTAGTATCGACGGTAATCATCAAACTGTGCAGGTTCAGGCTTTATAAGATGTACTTTACAAGTAGTATCACTTAAAGGTTGATCTGCACTGTGCTTTTAAATTTTCTCTTTGGCTATAGCCAAAGATTTTGGCACCATCACTACTAATTACATGCTCCATTGCTCGGGTGTTAACCACAGACCATAATTAAGCCTCAAGCTCATTATAACATATTACATGTAAGTTTTACGTTTAAGAGTTGAGCAAATTGTCTTTTGGAGTAATTAGCTGCACTCCAAAAAATAACTGGTTTTACTGAGCATCTTGCAGAACCAGACACGGTTCTTCTGGGTACACTTCTGTCACAATTGCGTCTTATTTTTGCAGTAAAACCCTAGCAGCCTTCATTGTGTTTTTTTGGTCTGATATATGTATATATAAAATGGCGCTAATTATATTTTGTTATTAAAGACTATTAAAAATCCTAAATGTTTGTAAGCAGATCAAACCAGTTGAATTTTATTATTATTATTATTATTTTATAAAACTACACAAATTGTACCTGAGACTACTAAATTTTATAAAGCAAGGTCACCACAAAAGGGTTAACACACCAAATACTGACTTTGTTTCATTTATTACTGTTTACTGCTCTTTATAGTATTTTGTTAATGTAGAAATAATTTTATTTAATTATTTTTGAAGACATCTTTGCTCTACAGCATTTCTTTGCATAGCACTATATATATATATATATATATATATATATATATATATATATATATATACGTATATATATATATATATATATATATATATATATATACGTATATATATATATATATGTATGTATATGTGTGTGTATATAAATATATATATATATATATATATATATATATATATATATATATGTATGTATATGTGTGTGTGTGTGTGTGTGTGTGTGTGTGTGTATATATATATATATATATATATATATATATATATATATATATATATATATATATATAATCAAAAGATTAATGTATGGAGTTGTCATCTTGAGCATCAGAGAATGTTTGCACCTTTTGTAATAGTCGTGTACGAGTCCCTCAGTTGTCCTCAGTGTGAAAAGCTGGATCTCAGCATCATATAGTTACTGTTGGAAAGGGGTCAAATATGCAGAAGATTCTGGAAAAGTAAAGAATGTGCAGGACCTGGAAGATTTTTCTGAAAAACAGCGGGGAGTTTAACTGCTCAGGACAAACAAGAGACTCATAAACAACTATCACAAAACATAAACACAGTCGTTGCTCATCCTTGTAACGACACAAAGGAATAATAATTAACCGTGTGTAAACTTTTGAAGTGGTTCATCTGTGAAAGTGTTGGTTGTTGTTGAAATTTTTAGACAGGGAAACCCTAAAGTTCTACACAGACCCTTCAACGGTTCCTCTGAAGGAGAACTGAAGACTGTAGTCACTCTGCAAGCTAATTAACACTCATTTCTTGTCTGTTTATTTTTGTACACATTTGCTTTTCATTTATACACTCTCAGAACAAAATGGTACGAAACTGTACATTCCCTATGAAAACAATGTACGCTTTAATTATCCACCTTAATTTGTTTTCAAAAGGTACACTATACCCATGTTTCCAGGAGATAATAGACCTTTACATTTAATATTTAGTATGTTTTTTTTTTCCCGACCTAAAAAGTAATTTTGTCTTTTAAAGTTTTTGGGTACTCTGCAGGAAAAAGATACATAGTTGAGGGTTCTACCGCAGGGACAAGCAGAGGTACAGTGTAGCACCCTTTCCTTCTGAGAATGTATAGAAAAAAAGGTGCTGGACAGTCTACATTAATAATTGGAATGAATGACCGCATTCTGAACGCTTACCTCGGCATCTCTGGGCATCAGTGAAGCGCTCACAGCCTCAGATAAAGACGCGCACAGAAATAACTCCCCGTTCAGAAGAAACACTAAAAACTGCAAGTCCATGTCAGAGCTCCAGATTAATCCACTGACACACAGCTGATAAGGTTATCACTTCCGTATGAAAAAAATGACCCGTGCCATTTAATCCACCCGAAAACGCCTTTCTAACGGGATTATTTTAACATGTACAACACTGCCACAGACTCTTTTCCACAACACTAACAGAAGTAAGCAGTATTTCCCTTTCATAACCGTAAGCAAAGTGCTTAAGGGGGCAGTGTGTGTGAGAGAGAACCGCCTCCCAAGTGCACAGGAAGGACAATACAGCGCATTTACTAGCATTAGGAACGCTTACAGGATCTATGAATTGAAGCGTTAAAGAGGTGCAAGATGCAATGGTTAAGGTGTCTAGAATGCCTATACCCATCTTCTAAAGATGGCCTGTTTTAATTCCAGATGTGCAAGGTTCAGGGTTGATTCTATTGCTCTAGGCCAGAGGTTGGCACTGCTCCCAACTATAACACAGCTGCTCATGCAGGTCGGAGATCTTCCAGAGAAAGGATAGAAGTACTGCTGCACATTGCTGTTAATAAATCACATAAAACCTCAACATTCAATCATGCAACATTCTGATGTTAATTCATTACAGAAAAGTGTTGTCTGGTTTTCAAAATAAGATTGTAGCTCTGGTGTCCGACGTGACCAATAGGTTTTCCTTATCTAAACATGCTAACAAAGCTCAGATAACCAAAGAAAGGCCACACAGTAAGATTAGAATCAGGTTTAATATCACTTTGAACAAGGAAAGTCCCAAGTAAAACAGATCATTTCAGTTTTACAAAAAAAAAAAAAACCCCAACAAAATGATACACTTAACATGTCTACCATACACTAAACGTGAATTCTACCAAGTCAGGAAAATTAAAAGTAACAAAAATAGCAAATCACCTCCAACACCCCCACCCCACCCCTCCCTCCCCTTTCATGTTCCCCATAATTTCCAGCCAGAGTCCTTTAACAGTAGATGGAAAGTGATCCTACTGGACAAACCAGCCACTGGATGCAAGACACAAGACGCTTCGGTGAAAAAGTGATGCAGAGTGTGGAAAAATGGACCCCACCTTTTCTTTATTCCCCATATTAAACCCCCCCCCCCTCCAGAGTGAAGTCCACTCTAATCCTTTAGTAGGGCCGGTCTCTTCTTTCCTCTCTGTGCTCCCCTCTATAAGAGAAACAGGTAAAGTTAAAAAAAGAACAAAAAAAAAAAAAAAAAAAAAGCTTTTTGAAAATTACAGTTGAAGGGCATCTTTAGCAATATCTGAGAACCCCCAACTTAATACAGGGGTCCTATGCTCAAAAATGCCACATGTACCCTATGCTCACAGGAATCAAGCAGCTTCGCTCCGTTCTAATACAAGGATAAAACTGGTAATCAATTTACCTTCCTCCCATCTTGTATCCACCACCATAGCCCCCACGATCTCCACCACCGTAACCACCACGGTCTCCACCTCTGAAACCGCCTCTTCCACCTCTGAAACCACCACGGTCACCACCAAAGCCTCCTCTACCGCCACGGTCTAAGGGGAAAGCAGAAGGCAAAAAATTTTGCATAGAAAATTAAAGTACTTCATAGTAAAAGGCATAAGACAACACTGTCCACCGCCAACCAAGGTACAACATTTCAGTCATTCCGACTAACCTCCAAAACTGTCTCCAGGTTTTGGTGTACCACATTTGTTGCATTCAAATCTCCTGGCAAAGTTCATGTTTCCACAAGAGCTACATAAGGGGAAAAAAAAAAAAAAAAAAAAAAAATCGATCATTTTTCCTCCAAGATCACCACAAAATTAACATGTCATGTCAATGACTAGACCTGCAACTAAACTGCTCACTGCTGCTTCGCATCTACTATAAAGCATGCAACAACTAAAACATCACGTCCATACAGACATGCAAACTGATTGTCAGACAAGATTTATGGCAAATATTCAGCCATGCACCATGGAGGTCAAAAATACAGACAAAACAAGCTTTGCTTCTATTAAGAAATCATTTAAAAAAAAAAAAAAAAAAAAACCATCCCATACAACAACCTGAAAGTGCTTAACATGTAATCTAGAAACTCCTAATCGGGACACAAAGCATACCTTTAAGGTGTTTGAATTAGTTTTATAGAGAAAACATGTCAAGATAAACCAAATAGCTTAGTGCTTTATTGCCCCCTAGTGTTCTAGTATTGCACCATGTGGATGTTTGTCACAATACCACCAAAGGATACAGTGCAGCCATATTTGTGTCCTTCAAAATGAAATACAACAATGGCCACAAAACACTGATGGCATATGGCTTGGCTCAGCATGGATGTTTGGACATCAAAACAGCTACACAATGACACCCCCGCCCGCCATGGAAACCATGAGGCATAGAGACGCTATCTGTTACCAGAAGTAGTTTAAGCTTTACTTTTAGCTTCAAATCCATTCACCTGTTGGGACAAAGCCAGTCTCCACCTTTAACGTCAAAACTGGGACCTCCACCAAAGCTTCCTCGACCTCTGAAACCTTAGAGGAGAATAAGTGTTACCCTTGTACTTACTACCTCAAAAAAGCAAAACCACTGTATTTACTCATCTGGTTTTAGCAGCAATAAGGAACACTTCCTTTTACATACAAATAAAATAAATAAAAAATTTTTTAAGTACCTCCACGTCCTCTCCCTCCTCCCCCTCCTCCCCCACCTCCTCCTCCTCTTTGGGAGAACTCTGCCCGTCTGGTGGCAAAGGACACCTTAATGGGCTTTCCATTGAACTCCTTGCCTGGCATTCATAGGACTGGGTTAAAACAAAATCAGCATACAATTGTGGCTCTGTAAGCAGATACCATAATCAAATCACTTCAACTGACCGTCAAACCAGTCAATGGCAGCCTTTGCAGAAGGAGGGTCATCAAATGAGACTGTTGCTTCACCCTTCAGTCTACCAGTGGCTTTGTCAGTGTACAGGTTAATCATAGGTTTGCCAGTCTTTTTATTCAACTGGGGGGGGGGGGGGGGGGGGGAGAGAGAGAGAGAGAGAGAGAGAGAGAGAGAAAGGAATAAAGTCATGCTAAGTGGAATTGTATTAGAAAGCTTAAGGGGCATCAGGCAATCTATTCATGAAACCTGCCTTAATAATTCCAATCTGTTTGAAGAATTCAGCAACTTCATGAGTTGTGACCTCCTCTCCAAGGCCTTGGACAAAGATTGTGTTGTTGTCAGAGTTGTCCTGTTCTTCACCTACAAAAGACAAGTCTTAATCAATACATCTGATCTCACCCTTTAAAGGACACACAGAAGCAGGCCAACATACATATACGCTCCTTACCTGAATCATCCCTTTGACCATAATCTCTGGGTCCTGAAAAACAGGAAGACAGGAAAGGCAAGGGAAAGTCATGAGCCACTTAGATATTAATCTCCACAAGTTATTCAACATCTATGGAAAAAAAAAATAAAATAAAAAGTGTCTACAAGGATATACTTGACTTTTGACAGCTATACACCAGGTTTCATCAAATGGCTGGATCCTTTGTCAACACCTTGTAATACCACAAATGTTCGTGTGCATTAATTATAAACCCCCTTATAAATCTTCTGCTAAAGCCATATGCTCCTTCTTCGCCATTGGCACAGCTGGCATCCAGAACGCTGGCATTTATTTATTTTAAATCAAAAGTCCTCATGCAACAATACCATTACCAGTAAAATGAGCCATTACATTTTAACCCAACAGCATTTACCAGAAAGGAAAACCTAACAATGGCGGGTGATATTTGGGTTTTTTTTGTCAGTCCAAAAAGGTGGCTGTCAAGAGTTCACTGTTCTTTTGCCAGTTAATCTTTTTCTCTTCATTTTCCCCAACTGAGACAGTTCTGATGCTCATCACTTACCACCGTAATTTTTGTAGCCACCACGGTCACCACCACTGCAGAGGAAAAATGGAAGATATGATGGCTTTCCTTTGTCGCAACCTGGGAGCTCAAGACTCCCCCACTTATGTGCATTGTATCCTGTCATGGTTCAAGTTTAATCAACAGGCAATGTCTCCCGTTCATGAATACACTGGCTAAAGAGTTGCGCCAATAGTGCAAGTGACAATAATTGAAAAAAAATCGAGAGACATTTTTACTTTCTTCCAATTTAGAATTGGGTGAATGAACTGGGTTAGTATTTATTGCTCTTCTTAGCCAAAACCGAGCAGAGCATTGGAGGATACCCTCCTAGCTCCATCATAGCAGGAATGAGTCTAAATTTAGATTTCTACACACTAAGCTGAGGCACTCGAGTCGAGTGCACTTTATTTTCTTCCATTGAGTGCTTATATGAGCTCCAATGGTTGAGGTCCAAGTTTAATTTCATTCACTTTGATACCTGTAGTATAAAATGTAGACCATGTTAAAACAAAAGCATTCGACTCCATGTTTAAAAGAAAATACAACACTTCAATTACACCGTACTATGGGGAATAACTGAATGATGAATTTGTGCTTCTGCAGCATTAAATATCCTGAACACATTCTCCAAAACACAGGGCTTTCAAAGTGTTTATGGGCTGCCAGAACTGCAATAGCGAAATTACTTGCTTATTGAGACCCATTTAAAGGCAATGTTTTTTAAAAAACTATTATACTTCTAATAGGGCCACTTGTTTCAGCTCCCCTAAAAATGAAGGGGAAAGGGAATAAATTTAAAAAAAAAATTAGAAAAACAAAACCCCCCAAAAAAAAAAAAAAAAAAAAAACACCCCGAAAGCAACTCAAACTACAGAACATGTTGCTTAATGGGAAAGAGGAAAGAATATGAACTTAAATCTGGTTTAAGTGGGCTCTACAGAATCAAAGTCAACAAAAAATGCTGAAGCTGTCTTGAAACGGTTTTGTTTAACACAATGTTTTATTCACCGCCCTTTAGTTTAAGTGTCAAATTGACCTAACCAGAAATGGTCATCTTAGGCCGTCACCATTAACAAGTCAACAGGCAGCTCAGAGAATGCTGCAACAACCTGCATTTTGAGCGAATCCTGTAATCTGCCGTTTTTAAAACCTTTTATATAAACGGATTGTAAATTCTTGCACTAGTATCAGGCAGTTACATTCTGTGTCCAGCCACAAGGGTGTCCCCTCACCCAAAATAATGCCTACAACACATTTCCAAACCAACTAGCCCACTAAATATTGTTTATGCTGGATCAATACCAGTAGTAAATGTAATGCATCACAAACAGTGCTGTGACAAAAGTAAGGCAGTGTAGTAACCTACCAATACTTTTTCTGGCCAAGCTGATGTATTGACTGAAGTGGAAAAAAATAACATGGCCATAGCCATGCCATACTCAGAACAGCTTAAGCACATGTGACTGATGAAATTATGGCATTATCTACCATTAGATGAAGATTTGTGCACTTCCATCAAGCAGAACTAGGTAACGGTACCTGTTTGGGGAAGAGGGGGAGGGGAGGCTTTCAGACTTACCCCACACCGGAGGGCGGACCACCTCCTCTTCCACCTCGGTCGAAGCCACCACGATCATAACCCCCACGTTCATAGCCTCCACGCTCATAACCTCCACGCCCTCTTCCCCTGTACCCCTCAGACCTGTCGCCTCCTTCATCACCACCACCATATCGCCTGCTATCACCTGAAAACAAGGAGAAAGAGTTTAGTTCCAACAGGACAATCATTAACATGCCATTATAAATCTGGGACATTCTGCAACTTTAGAAACCAAATTGCACGTGTTCTCACATACACGGAAGTATCTAAAACCAACCAGTATTCTATAATTTAAGAGACGACCTATAATGCATGACTATTTACAAAGAATATACACGATACAAGTGGGCTTTACCCTCATTTCGCCTTCCATAACCTCCTGACGGACCGCCGTATGAGCCCCCAGACTGGCCAGGTCCTGCTTCAGACTGCTGCCCATATGAACCTTGCTGTCCATAAGAACCCTGCTGTCCATAAGGCTTGTCTCCATAACTTGAGAGAGACAAATCAGTTATAAGGAGTACAGTAAAAGTTCAGCTCAACTTAAAAATGACACCACACACTTTAAACAAATATCTAACAACTAAACCGTCTTACCCCGACGAAGCATCGGTGCTCGGCTGCCCGTAACCTTCATAGCTCTGCTGCTGCTGTCCGTAGCCAGAGTAGCCTTGTGATGACTGACTGTAACTGTCTGCAAAGCAGAACAAAGAAGAGTAGAAAGAAAATATAGAAAGAAAACTACATCATAATAAAGCCTTGTGACAAGACCACTTTTATAAAATACCTGACTGTCCATAACCTTCGTAACTCTGTCCACCATATGAGCTGCCGCCATTACCTTGACCATAACCCTAAAGGAGAAAGATGGACATGTATGAACACTAGCATTAAAACTTAAACAAGCCATAAATACCAGAGACATGATTGCACCAGTGATTTTTGGATCTTACCTGTGCACCATGTTGATAGCCCTGGGATCCACCATAAGATCCATAGCTATAAAGTTCAGGAGGAGAGCAACAAGTTAATCACAGTATATAATAGAGAACATGCTATGTATAAATAAATAAATAAATATGGATTTATGGGAAACTTGCAAGCTGTAATACAAGTTAGGTAAAGGTCCTTGTTGTTAGATGTTAATTTGACAAAAAATACTTAACATTGCATTCCTAACAGCAAGAAAAAAAAAAAGAAGAATAAAAAAAGATCACTACTTGCCTTTGTGGGGCTCCAGGCTGCCCATAGCCTGAATCTAGGAAAGAGAAAACGAAATAATAATAATAATAATAATAATAATAATAATAATAATAAATCATCATCATCCACAGGTTAGATTAACAGCGAATACCAAACCTCATAACATCTACATATACGCCAGTTCCTGAAAAAAACTCGCTGTACCTGTTTAAGGCCGAGGAGAAGGCGGAGGCCTAATGGCTTCCGCTAAAGCTTTAGCAAGCTAGCCGGATAAAGTGACCGCATTTCGCGTACATACAGAAATCCCCATATAGTCCGCTCAATAGCCTTGAGTTTGTGTCGTACGTAGTACACCTTTCTGAGAAAAAAGGGACATCTGGCACCAAAGCGCTTTCGGCTTCAGTCAGCGGTGTTAATTAACCAGTTAATATAAAAGAACACCACGCCGCAGAACAAAAAAAATGGCGGCGACACACATTAATACAAAGCTACAGTGTGCATACGTCTAACATTAAAATCATGGTGGTCTGTTAGACATTAGATTAGAAGCAAAAATAAACATTAAATTTCAATTTAGACCATATATTTATCCTAATAAGAAACGCGCCATTTAAAGCATTAGATAGCTAAGCTACACGAGGCCGACGGCTCCGCCTTTGCTAACAAGCTAGCCGTCGATTATTTTCAAACTGCTTTTTTTAAGCTCACGAATAATATTTTTTTGTGCTAATCAGAGTAATACAGCGCATAACGGTATGACGATTTATAAATATTAAAATATATCTCACCAGAAGCCATATTTCCGTATAAAATTAAAACTGATACTCCTCCGCGTCCGATTTCACGTTAAAACCCTCTAGCGACAGAGCCAGAGCGCACACTGCAGTATTTATGAACTGTGACCTGCTGTCGGGAAATACCAAGTCATCTGATCCATGAATGCGTTTTCATTTTCAAAATAAACAACTTCATGGGAAAAATCAACGGCACTACTCAAACGCAATAA
This sequence comes from Ictalurus punctatus, assembly GCF_001660625.3. Taxonomy (NCBI): domain Eukaryota; kingdom Metazoa; phylum Chordata; class Actinopteri; order Siluriformes; family Ictaluridae; genus Ictalurus; species Ictalurus punctatus. The sequence continues at coordinate 5,996,090 of NC_030435.2, forward strand.
ATGCCATTTCATGTGTGCACGTAAAATTATGCAAAAAAAACAAAAAACAACAACCTCAAAACATTTCTATTATATTGTTATGTGAATGAATATACCCAACTGGAAAATGGTACAGTCTTAGCGCCTTTTTCGTAAAACGGTCACGTGATTTTCCCCTCCGGTTGGCAAGCATAACATCTAGTGGCTCATGCTAACGTGTAGTAATCATTTCAAAGCATCACATTTATATTTACGTCTTATTTGCGCCCTTATTAAAGCTACAATAAGTAGTTTACGTTTTTTTGGTCAGTTTATGTTTACCAGTAATATGGTTTGTAACAATACAGGTACTATCACTGAGGGAGACCACATCACTGAATGTTACATTTTTGAATAACTGGAATAAAGTTGGTTTGCCGTTGGATGTTCGATATTCGCAGAAATGCGTAAATTAAGGGACCGTCTCTAAAGTTTCATACGACATTGTTATACACGTTTCTAACTTCAATAGCATTTGAATGGAATGACTTACAGTCACACAACCAACTGTAAAGTGCTCATCTAGGTATCAGGTATGATGCACACCTTTTAGATTTTTGATAATTAGCAAAAATAAACTATTAAATCATATATAAATATTGCCATGTATTTTATTACTGCATGGGCTCATACACAAAATATGCCATTATTTAAAGCTCAATAGCATTCGAAGGGAATGACTCACAGTCATATAACCAACTGGAAAGTGTCCATCTAGGTGTCAGGTATGATGCACACCTTTTAGATTATTGATATTAAAATGAGCTATTAAATCACATTTAAATTAGACATCAATTTCACTGCAGAATGGGCCCATACACAAACTATGCCATTATTTAAAGCTCAATAGCAGTTGAAGGGAACGACTTACAGTCACAAAACCAACTGGAAAGTGTTCACCTAGGTGTCAGGTATGATGCACACCTTTTGTGTGTGTGTGTGTATATATATATATATATATATACACACACACACACACACATTATATATATATATATATATATATATATATATATATATATATATATATATATATATATATATATATATATATGTGTGTGTGTGTGTGTGTGTGTGTATATTTATATTATGTATATACACACGCACGTATGTAAATTATATATATATATATAAAATACACACACTACACCCCTCACATTTTTGTAAATATTTGATTACATCTTTTCATGTGACAACACTGAAGAAATGACACTTTGCTACAATGTAAAGTAGTGAGTGTACAGCTTGTGTAACAGTGTAAATTTGCCGTCCCCTCAAAATAACTCAACACACAGCCATTAATGTCTAAACCACTGGCAACAAAGTGAGTACACCCTTAAGTGAAAATGTCCATATCGGGCCCAATTAGCCATTTCCCCTCCCTGGTGTCATGTGACTTGTTAGTGTTACAGGGTGTCAAGTGTGAATGGGGAGCAGGTGTGTTAAATTTGGTGTCATCACCCTCACACTCCCTCATACTGGTCACTGGAAGTTCAACATAGCACCTCATGGCAAAGAACTCTCTGAGGATCTGAAAAAAAAGAATTGTTGCTCTACATAAAGATGGCCTATGCTATAAGAAGATTGCCAAGACCCTGACACTGAGCTGCAGCACGGTGGCCAAGACCATACAGCTGTTTAACAGGACAGGTTCTACTCAGAACAAGCCTCGCCATGGTCGACCAAAGAAGTCGAGTGCACGTTCTCAGCATCGTATCCAGAGGTTGTCTTTGGGAAATAGATGTATGAGTGCTGCCAGCATTGCTGCAGAGGTTGAAGGGGTGGGAGGTCAGCCTGTCAGTGCTCAGACCATACGCCACACACTTCATCAAATTGGTCTGCATGGCTGTCGTCCCAGAAGGAAACCTCTTCTAAAGATGATGCACAAGAAAGCCCGCAGTTTTCTGAAGACAAGCAGACTAAGGACATGGATTACTGGAACCATGTCCTGTCGTCTGATGAGACCAAGATAAACTTTCTTGGTTCAGATGGTGTCAAGCGTGTGTGGCGGCAACCAGGTGAGGAGTAGAAAGACAAGTGTGTCTTGCCTACAGTCAAGCACGGTGGTGGGAGTGTCATGGTCTCAGGCTGCATGAGTGCTGCAGGCACTGGGGAGCTACAGTTCATTGAGGGAACCATGAATACATAATTTGAATATGAATAATTACTTCACTAACTTGAAGTAACCACTTTATCTTTGTCAGGGTCATGGCTTGTCCTGGGAACACTGGGATGAAATGTGAATAAACCCTGGATGAGACTTGAGTTAATCGCAGGACCATACACACATGTACGTACGTACGTACGTACATATGTATGTACGTACGTACGTACGTACATATGTATGTACACACACACGTACACACACACACAGAGAGAGAGAGAGAGAGAGAGAGAGAGAGAGAGAGAGAGAGAGAGAGAGAGAGAGAGAGAGAGAGAGAGAGAGAGAGAGAGAGAGAGAGATAGGAAACCCATGCAGACATGGGTATAACATGCACAGAAACACACACACACATAGTAACAAAAATTCAGGATCCAACATGGGACCCTGGAGCTCTGATGCAACAAATTCAATTTTACTGTTGTAAATAAAAATGGAAATAACAATCATTATTATAATTTTTTTTTCCACAAAAGGACGAGAGATGCTGAATGAAATTAATTCTCAATTTTATTAATTTAAAAAGACATGCTTAAATAGCAGTACTCTATGAAACATTAGTTGCATATAAAACTGCATGATGCTGACAAAAATAAGTAACAGCAACTGTTCGCATTTACATTAACATGTTCTCTTCCAAAATAATGCATTCATCATAAGCAATAATGCTGATCTGCAAATTTCAGTTATAATGACAAGGCAAGAAATGCTTTCCATAAGGCACATGTTGACTAGTAAACAAACACAGACAGTCCCTTGAATTTTGCAAGTGGATGTTTAGAAATTAGGTTAAGAATAGCTCTGACATTTTCTCAAGCAGTGAGGGAAAGCATTTGTATCGATTACATTAAAACGCTAGCTTGGAATGTCCTACTTAAACCGTACACATTGTTATTCACACATAACTGACATGATACACATTTTCACGATGTAATGCTACAAGATTCAAATGGAAAAAAAATAAATTGAGGCAGCTAAAAAGGTTTAAATATTCAGATCAAAGTTGAAAATAAACTAAAAGGGAAAAAAAACCCCAGTAAGAAATGATTTTTGCAATAAAATCGAAAGAATATTCTACATTATTTGATGCCCGTTATTGATTCTTATACACTTGATTATGTAAAGCACAGCCTTTTAAGGCTACATTACAAATTGCATCAAGTGCATAGGTCTAACTAACTGGGCCATCATTATCATCACCACCTCTTCGGCAATTAAACCAGTTTGCCCCCTGATGATTGGGGGTAATAACAGGCCACATAAGTTATTTTCTACTGCAAATTAGTATTCATTTGACTCCACATATAAAGTCTATGCATAAGATTGAAGACTACATTCAGTAGCTCTCCACCAACACTACAATATAATAAGAGAACAGCATGTGAACTGCATTGTTGACATTACTATTACATATGTTAAAATGAATACTTGGGTCGAAATGTTACAACACACAGTATGAAATTATACCTATGTACACTGAGTAAATCTTGAGACAAGAGTCAGAAAATGAGCACCTGCTATGAACTTCATTGAGGGGGTTAAATGTCTGTGCGCCTGTATTTTTCCTTTACCGAGTTCCAAAAATATTGATTTTAAAGCAGTCCTGCAAAACACTACAAATTCAAAGGACATATGAAGAAATGTGGGAGGCTCTTTAACTCCAGACGTCCTGCGAGTAGCGTCCCTTGGTCATCAGTTTCTTGATGTACTCTGTTGCCTGGGTGCGGGTCATGCCACCGAGCTCCTCGGCTATCTCGTAGAAAGCAGTCTGTACGTCCCTTGCCATGTTACGTGCATCTCTGGAAGAAAAAGTGCATTTAACAGTCCATTTGCAGTCGACATTTAACAAGTGCACACATTTAGCGGAGTGACAGATACAGTAATCCACATTATGATCAGGTAAAACAAGCACATTTGCCTCTACACTTTATTCTTACATCATTATGTATTCTTGATACAGGTTTATATTAATGCATATGTTCTAATATGTTCTCATTTCTACAGAAACAGCAGACACATGTACTGCCGTTACGGTGATGTACTAATTGATGCATTTATGAAAGGAGTCTCCAGTGGGTTTGTATATAGTGCTTTTTGGTTTCTCGAGAACATAAGCTGAATGTTTTGTCTAATTAACTACAAGGGGATAAAAAAATAACATTAAAGGTCAGTGAGAGAATGAAAATTTAAAGCTGTTTTAACACAAATGCTAGCAGGAAATAAGCTCTTTCATGGACATTCAACATTTGACTTGATTTAACCTATGAACAGAGTATGTTCTTTAATAAATATTTAATTAAAATAATAATAATAATAATAATAATAATAATAAAAAAGAGTTACCACTGAGGAGTAAAACACTTTGGAACATGCTTTGTGTTGGGTCACATCACATCATCCTGCCACTGATTATTTTACTATACCAGGCTATTAAAGGACGCCTCTGTTTATCCATGCAGGAGTCGTGGACTGCACTGTAAACTTTGGCTGTAAACACATAACCTAGGTACCTCTGCTGCCACTAGCATGCTAGTAATTTCATCATACATGATGGCTACGAAGCATAAGGAAGAACATGGCATTTCTGACCGGAAGTAAATAAACGTAAAAAAATATTTGGCTCAGTGTCGCACCAACTCTCCTTACAGCCAACGTCTTATTCAGCTAATAACAACAAAGTGATGAATACAGACAATGTAAGAAATGTTTTTGTTATATATATATATATATATATATATATATATATATATATATATATATATATATATATATATATATATATATATATACACACACGCACAAAATATACTCAATTCTCCTTTAATTTTCACCACCAGCTTTTGTTTGTAAATGCTCAATTAATTCTGCGATACTGTAAAACAGTGATATTTTAAACTAGGTTATCATACTGTGAAAAATTTTTGCTCCCGAGTGGTGCAACAGAAAAGCCAGCGATCGCGAGTTCAAATCCTGACAATGCCAAATCCATCCATGGCCGGGATTCGCACCGTCTGGGTGGGAGGGGTGGCTATACTCTCTCTAACCTTTCAATCACAGGAGACACTAGACAATCACGGCCATCTGGGAGTTCATGCATGCAGAAGGAGGTGGATAGCACTTTCCTCTGACTGTGTTACACTGTCCCAGGACGCAGCATGAGCAGCAGTTTGAAAAAAGATGTGGTTGGCTGGCTGTGTTTTTGGAGGAAGCACACGTTAGCCTTCTTCCTCCTAAGTTGATAGCTGTTGTATGATAAAGGAGACCTGACTGGAGGGTGGAAATTGACCATAGACTAAATTAGCGAGAAAATCACGGGAAAATTCTAAATAAATGAATGAAATACAGTGAAAATTTCAAACCCTAACACCCCTATACCTATACTTATTTGACACAACCAAACTCCTAGAAATATCATAAACACCTACTTGTGTTGAGCAGAGAGGGACGAGGAATATGGTGAGAAAATTTCCTCGTGGAGACTTTGTGTGTGCCATGTGTTCGCTTTTCCTGGCCACTCACCCGCAGATGTAAATGTGCGCATTTTCTTTATGTATCTGACGCCAGACATCTTCCTTGTTCTTCTTCAGGAGGTGCTGCACATATACCTACAAGTTTTATGCAAAAAAAACCCCCAAAGGAACAAAAAAACCACAAAAAAAATATCATGAGATGCAAAAACATTTCTAAATGTTACAGTTTCTAGTAATTCAGAAACATAACCAAAAGCTTAACAGCCTGATGGTTGAGAGTTTAAATCCCTGGAAATAGACTTCCATTCAGAGATACAGTGTAACCTTAATTTGTTTCAGAAGTGCAGTACAATGGCTGACACTGTGCTCTTATGTTTCCTTCCTGCCATGCTGGGATAAGTGGGGGGGGAATAATTGCTGTACCTTGTGCTCCTGGTCCCTGGAGAAGGCCACATTGAGCTGCGTCAGTGCTCCTGCCTTCTCAAACGCTTCCAGCTCCTCCTGGTACAAGAAGTCTTCGGCTTTATGACGGCAGCCGAAGTACATAACAGTCTCGCCCACGTCCTTACCTGAGAGTAAATGTAAATGTAAATTCATACAAGTTGTACTATGAAACACTGGTTCACAGACTGCTGAAGGAATGACAGGAAAAGCAAAAGGGAATGATACTGTGCATTATGAAGCTGGTGGTATGCGTCAAACCGTAAAAGACGTTTGTTGTAAAAGATGTAAGATGTGAATGTTCTGTTCATACCTCAGTGCATGCATGCTTACAATCAACTCCCAACCACCTTTCGGTCTGTGATTGTACTAAATATCACACGGTTGCTTGCATAACTGCATGGAGTGACAGTTTAATTCCCAGGTCCGTGGTTTGCCACCACCTTCTTTAATCAGTTTTTTGCTTCACAAAATAACTCGACTACCAGGAGGTCCCACTGCTGCATTTGAGCCTCAACTCTCTGCCAAAGTTGCTGTTTTTCATTTGTTCAGTTTAACAGGGTTGCCAGATCTTGTATGAAATGCAGACCGAACAAGCCCAAAAACTAAAATAATCCCCTTCAAATTTTGATAACATCTTACAGCAAAACTATTATTGCAAACTGCATTGTAATAATTAAAAAGGATTATTATGTAATACATTTGATTGATAGGGTATTTAAAAATACAAATTTTCCTATGGCTGCAACTCAAAAGTACGCCAATCTGACAACACTAATGTTACGTTAAGTCTGCTTGGCTTTTCTATCGTTTCAAGTATACCACCAACCTTACACAATCCCAGACACATTCTATGGCACAGTGTTCTTAATAAATACAGTTCAGAGGTTGGGGAAAAAAAAATTATTAGTTAGATCACAGGCAAGTAAAAGCTCCAGTTTACTTATCTAGTCTCAAGTTTTGTTTGCCTGGAAATCTAATTGATCCCCCCCCCCCCTTCTGGTTGATGAACCTACTTGTCTGCAACTATGAATAAGAAAACTAATAGCCTGGAGACAAAACTGCTTGGCAACCAGGCAAGGGACTTGTCCACTCCTGCAGTAAATTCAACTCAGAAGCTAATCATGATGCTTGGTGTAGAATTGCTTATTTTAGATTTATCAAATTTCTGTACCACAATACCATCTATTCAACCAGTTAATTAGTTGAAGTAGAATACAATTACAGTAATGTACAGTCTCCTCCAAAAATGATTGGAACAGGAAGGCCAATTCTTTTGTTTTTACAATACAATGAAGACATTTGGGTTTGAGATCAAAAGATGAACAAAAGACAACTGATCAGAATTTCCTTTTTCATTTTCCGATATTTACATCTAGATGTGATAAACAACTTAGAACATGGCACCTTTTATTTGAACCCACTTGTTTTTTCAGAGCAAAAAATATAGGAACTAGGGCTGCAATTAACTATCTATTTTCATGGTGTATTAGTTGGCAGGTTTTTTTTTTTTTTTGATTAATCGGATAGGGCGGGGCAAACTTTCAGTACCATTTTCTTTGTTTATCTGAAATAAAATCCACAAACTGAGTGTTACTTCAGACTAAAACTTTACACAACTGTTTATCCAAAACAGAAAAGAACCCAACACACACACACACACAGGAATATATATTTTTAATTTAGAACTGTAGTCCTAATTCAGTGCTTTTTGTGCATCCATAAAAATAATGCATAAATACTATAAAACAATATATATATATATATATATATATATATATATATATATATATATAAAAAAATGCTTTTTATAGTATTTATGCATTATTTTATGGATGCACAAGAGAGAGAGAGACAGTACAGAGTAGAGTTACACTTCCAATTTTCGCTAACTGTTTACATTCACTTAAGACATAACTGCCTGTGTTTGAATGAATACTTGGCCAGACCTGCATAGCGCATCCCTGTAGCGAGGCGTACTAGCGGCAAAACTCTTGCATAGTTCAAATTTCAGCTCTTACGGTCTTCCATCTTTAAGTGAATTTTTATATATATTTTTTACTATGCAACAGTGATTAAAATTAAATGTAATGAAGGGTAGAGTTTTATTAAAACAAAAAAAGCTCAAGTAAAAGTACTATGATTTAACCATACTCAAAAGGTACTATTACAGTGAACCATGTACTCAAGTTGTCATGGACTGGAGGAGGAAGTTGATGCAAGTGCAGATTATTTATTGTATAAAGTACATTTTAATTAGATAAATAAATACAAATAATGCAAAGACAGGTCAGAGGCGGAGACTTGGCTAGATTCATTAGTCGGATATAGCATGAGAATTCTCACCCTCAAAGTTGTCGATTTAACTCGAAATACATCATTTGAGTTACTTACTGTTGGGTGTAACAGCTGACTGCCTCACAATACGATTAACGCCGTTCACGGTAATCTGTGGAAGGAAGCTCTTGGAAACAGCGAGTGTAATACGTCATACCCTCCTACGCCATCTTCACACAGTTATGGCCAATAGCGAAAATGGCTTCCGGTGGAGTACCGGATGTAACCGAGCTGGCTGAGATGAAACGTGGAAACGATCTCTCTTCGTCCATTCGGTACTCACACAATGAGACGGCTTTCTGTGCAACTTTCTGTCTGGAACCAAGATTGACCTTTACCAAAGTGATGGAAAGCCCAAAGTGTGGTAGATAAAGAAAGGATTTGCTCATGATCCAAAACATACAAGCTCATCGGTCACGCACGGTGGGGTAGTGTCATCATGGCTTGGGCTTGCATGGCTGCTTCTGGAACAGGCTCATTGATCTTTATTGATGATGTCACTCATGAATTTAGCAGCTGAATGAATTCAGAAATCTACAGATACATTCTGTCCGCCACTTACAGAAAAATGCATCCAATCTAATTGGGAGGAACTTCATCAAGCAGCAAGACAATTCCCCAAAACACACTGCCAACTCAACAAAGAACTTTATCAGGGAAAAAAAGTGGATGGTTTTTTTACTGGCCAAGTCAATCACCAGACCATAACCTAATTCAGCATGTATTTCACTTCTTGAAGAGACGACTGACAGGAGAACCCCCCCCCAAAACAAACAACAACTGAAAGAAGCTGCTGGACAAGAATGGAAAAGCATCACAAACAGTTTGGTGATGTCAGTGGGTCACCAGCTTAAAGCAGCTATCGCAAGCAACTATTAAATCTTATTTACCTTAAGACGATTGTTTCCAATACTTTTGCTCACCTAAAAAGTGGGTGATCTGCCACCAAACGTGCCATGTTCCAAGTTGTTTAACACATCTAGATGTAAATATCAGGACATGGAAGCTGAAATTCTGATCTACAGTCTCATTCATCTTTTGATCTCAAACACAAATGTCTTCGGTGTATAACAAAAACAAAAGAATTGGCCTTGCCGTTCCAATACTTTCAGAGGGAACTGTAAAATAAAGTAATGCACAACATTGTGTCTGATTTTGAACACTGTCTGAAGGGCCATGGAGCAGCTGCAGTGTCTGCTTTACCTTGCTCTTTAAGCCAGGAGCGCTCCTGAATGAAACCCACGAATGGTGCGATGCCTGTGCCGGGACCAATCATGATGACCGGGTTGTTGGCCTTGAAGGGCAGCCTGAATTGGGACTTGCGGATGTACATAGGCACGGTGGCCTTGTGCCCATTGTCAGTGGGAAATTTGGCCTTAAGCCAGTTGGTAGCGACACCCTTGTTGATGCGGTTTGTCTTGGTCTTGTACTCAACCACCACGGCGCAGATGTGGATGCTGTTGGGGTGAACCTGTCACAAGAGGGCGCTGTTTAGCAACACGCACACACACAATATAATAAACGAAAGGAGACATAGGTAGTAGATATGTACCTTGGAGGAGGACGCAATGGAGTAATAACGAGCCTGCAGGCGGGGCAGAAGCTCACACATGTGGTCAATGGGTGGCCGCAGGGATGGCAGGTCTTCCAGGATGGCCAAAATATTCCGACATGCATCCAAGACCCAGCTCTGGTACAGTGCCTGATAAAGAAAAGGGAAATGTGAATAATGCAATGAATAGACTGTAACGACAGTAAACTGACTGGATGTAATGATTTTTTTTAATACTAATTAAGTGAAACACAATCTCTCTTTGCAAAAGTAAAAGAACAGAAATACAAAGAGCATTTAGTGCATAGTTACAAATAACTGGTGTAATCGAGTCTTAATGAAATTGTGCTATAGCGATTTGATCAAATCCTTTTGCATTTGCTACTGCTGCTACAAACCTAGATAACTTTATAGCTTATCATAGCTTGTTCCACCATTTTATTGTGCTAGCTAAATTCATAGCTTACTACTTGTCCCACCATTTTATGTCGCATTACATGCATGTATTCCACTGTGACATTTTGTTTTCTGGCAAGGTCTTCTCATCACTAAGCTTGAACAGCCATGTTAATGAACTTCTTATGGTGGGCGTTCACCTACTAGCAACTAATACAAGTTTTAAGTCAGGTTGAAGTTATATTACTTATCATTTAAATCTTTACTTTAGCTTTGATATAAACCTAGACGTTACAACTGGACTCAAATTCACCGGGTTGGTGGGCAAAAGAGGGTACTTTAAAATCACCAAAATAGAAACATGCCTTGCCCTCAGCTGAAGAGGATGCCATTTTGCGCATGTTCTCCTGGTCTTTGGGGTCAGAGGCATACTGGGCAAGCTCATAGAGAACGTTGGTGCGTGGCGGGTTGGTGATGTCCAGGTAATGTGTTAGAGCTGTACGATAAGTGGTGGGGCATGGGAATGGGTGTTTCTTATTGGACTCCTCTGAAAAAGGAAAAAAACAATACAAAACAAAAAAACAAAAACAAAAGATAAATCACTACTTAACCGTGTTGATTTCACCTAAAAAAAAACTACCAAGAGCCAAGTTTTGTTTCTAGGCTCCACAAACCTGAAGAATATGTCACTTTAATATTTATGGGAGCAAAAAAAAAAAAAAAAAAAGACACCTAAAGATATGAATATTAAAAGCTCATTATAATGGAATTTAAACATGAGTGAATTCAAAGCATTGAAATATATTGTTTTAAAAACCGCATGTCTGCATTTGTTTGCTGTGAATGAATTTATTTGAAATTCAAAGTAGTTTATTGTATTGTTCAAAGGGTCAAATTCATGTCCTCAAAAAAAAAGTAAATAAATAAATAAAATTAAATTCAAGCATCTAAATTGAAATGTTTTTTTCAGTGGTTACAAATTCAGATTCAATAATTCAGTTTTCAAATATTCAAAAACTGTGAATTTTACAATGTGGTACTCTGAAGAATGAAATAAATTACACACCATGAATTTCAAGGAGGATAATTCAAAACAAATACAAATGTGTGGCTTTTACAAAATGATATATTTCTATGCTATCAGTTCAGTAGTTTTAAAATGTTCTTAAATAGAATTCAATAGCTTTAAATGGTCACATCTTTAGGTGTCTTTTTTGCATCCATAAATATTCACCAATACATCAGTATTTTTATATATCTAATTAGTGCAACACTTTTGTTATTCTATTCATTTCTGTCTTTATTTTAATTACTAACCCTATGTTTGAGTTTCTTTTGTATTTCCTACTAAATATATTCTGTCCATGAAACGCTCACTTAAATTTTTATTTTTTTACTTTTTTCCTCAAAATTTTTTAAATGCATAAAAGCTGCTATAAATCCATTAATCAAAGCGGCCAAGGATCATCTAAACAGGCTAAACATTTTCTGAATGAAGCACCATGGTCAATAAAACAGCTCCGAGACATTTATACAGACAAATGAGTCACGCCTGTCAATGTCAGGGTCGTACCGTCAAGGTTGTTCAGGGAGATAATGGTATCAAGGTCTACGCCAAGGACTTCTCCCAGTCTATTCACAATGCTGGAGTCATTGGTGGGATACACAGCCACGTGGTCTCCTGACTCGTACCTGGTTAAACGAACAACAATTGCTCTGGCTTAATCTCAATTTTTCTTAAGTGTACATACATATTCAGTGTGTAAAGTCAACAGGATCAGCTATAAGTCATTCAAAGTACATTCTGGCCTTATCGTTTTGACCTCATGAGTTAATTATAACAAAGTGTTAGCTGTACCTTTGTTATTACATCATAATATATGGCAAAGGTGTATAATAAAACATTAAGTCAACATAGAAGCATATTTAATCACGTGGTATCTAAAAGAAAGGTCTTTACCTCATATCTGTTATGTGTTTTTATATATATATATATATATATATATATATATATATATATATATATATATATATATATATATATATATATATATAAAATTACTAGACTGTAAGCACAGCAATGTCTAGCAAACTGTTCCCTGATTATAATTAAAGAAGCAATTTCCACTCAGATACCTGATCTTAGACCCTGTGATGTCCAGCTCCAAATGCATCAAGTGTCGGTCACCTCCTTTGTTGAGTTTGCGGTTAGCAGTGACGGGAGCAAGGAAGGGGTTCTTAGCATCAAATGGCCTGTAGAAGAAAATAAGTGATTTTTAAATGACTCGGATTAGTGTCTGGTGTGACAAAGTGCTCTCTGAATATCACAGTGCATCACAGATTATGGTCTGTTGTGGTGGCATAGACCACACTCAAAAAAAATTTAAATAAATAAAAAAGCCCCACACAAGTAGAGGGCTGACGTATTACGTACGGTTTCTGGTTCTCAAAGCTCTTTAAGCGTCCCAGTTCACCGGTGTAGACCTTATTCATGTTCAAGTCTTCGTGGGTCTTCAGCTCATACTGTCGAATGCTGCGAGGTAAAGAAAAGTCTGCATGTGAGACGTGAGCCAGAGTTTCTCGGTCTATGATTGTATTCATCATAAGGTATGGTGAATGCAAGTGTACATTCCAGATTCCCTAACGAAAGTCCCTATCAAAAACAAAACCTCCTCAGCAAAACGTTTTGTCTGTAGCAGAGGCATTCAGACTGTGAGAAGGAATTGCACAGGAGGTACTGGTGAGGGGTGAGACTAAAAATACCAAGATAAATATTTCAACGACTGCATGATAACTGCCACTTCATGTTTATTATTATTATTATTATTTTTTACATTGGAGTAGCCTAGAACGAGTTATCACTCAATAAGCAGTCTTTTCCCCCCATAATAAAAGCAGATGAGCCAATCAACATATGAATCTGAAATGATAGACAGATGATGAACTCCTATTAACTGATATATTATTTGACACCCCGAAAGCCCCGCCTCTTCCTCCATATCACATCAGTAATATTTTAAAGAAATGGTCAGATTCTGGACAGAAAAAGACAAAATCATGATTACAGTCATGGGGAAATACCTAGACTCTTCGCCAGTAGGCTCGACTCCGAAGTGTTCACACACAGCTGGCCAGAACTGCTCTCTCCATGACACAAAGTCCTCCTCAAGGCTGTGTGTGTGTGTGTGTGTGTGTGTGGGGGGGGGGGGGGGGGGGGGTCAAAACACATTTCAGAGACACAGTCATTGCAGGAGAGAAAACTCTTATGGTTACATGGTTAGATCATCGTGAATCCCAGCACATGACTGATCGCTATTTAAAAGTCTCTGACTCACTTGCCATCGTCGTCTCCCATGCCAAGGTCAAAGATCCTCTGGGCCCCGAGCTCGGCTAACCTCTTGTCCACATACTTGCCCATGGCATTGTAATGCTCATATGTTTTATTGCCAAGTGCAAACACCTTTAGAGACAAAAGGTCAATTTAATAACTGGAATTAGTTGTTTTTTTTGTACTTGTATTGTCATGTACAGCTTCTGAAATCTTCATATTAGACTCACCAGCAGATGTTTTAGTCCCATTGTGACCAAAGATAGTCGATCAAAATAAATAATAAATAAATAAATAAAATTTTAAAATACTATGACACTCATCTAAAAGCCACCAATAGGAGGATGGCATAGGATTTCTGTTTATGTACCCAGATCGTTCTGATTGTTGATGTAAGCATCAGCTGAATAATTTAAGTCTATCGTTACAGGATCTTAAAAGTATAATCTGACACAGAGAAGACATTGCACTTCTTCTGTCAACAGAAACAAAGTCAATGTCAGGTTACTGGCTTTCACTTCATTTCGGAATGTTAATTTGTCATTTCACAAAACAGATGTAGATTTAGATCAGAGCTTGGCCAATAGTGGATTTTACCCATAATGATAACTAAGTTGAGCAGTACCTGCTGATAATCGATTAATCAACCATCAGCACTGTTTGTTACAAAAAACAAACAGTACTGACTACATCATGAAAATTTTAAATTGATTTTAAATTTAAATGAAAAAAAATAAAAAAAAAAATAAAAATATTTTATATATATATATACATACATATATATATATATATATATATATATATATACACATACATATATATATATATATATATATATATATATATATACATATATACATACATATATATATATATATATATATACATACATACATATATACATACATATATATATATATATATATGTATGTATATATATATATATATATATATATATATATATACATATATATATATACATATATATATATATATATATACATACATATATATACATACATATATATACATACATATATATACATACATATATACATACATATATACATACATATATACATACATATATATATATATATATATATATATATATAATTCCTTTAAGGAAATACTATCACGTGTGTAGTCACGTGACTCCGCCCCATCCAGTTGGCGGCACGGAAGCAACATGGAGGCGAACTCAAACACAAAGTCAACTGAGCAACTGGAGCAGCTTGTACCAAAGAAAAAACGGTGTGTTCCTCATTTGGACGCATTTTGGCTTCAGTAAAGAAGACACTGAACAAAATGACGTTAAATGTAAACATTGCAGAAAAACAGTTTCAGTGACCAAAGGTAATACCACCAATCTGTTTCAACACTCGGAGCACAATCACATTACCGAATATGAACAGTGTATGGCTCAAAAAAAGGGGAGTGTGATAAGCGCCAAGCAAGAAGTGCCTCCACAAAGCAGGTGTCGATAACACAAGCATGTAAAAAATGCAATACACAATATGAAAAGTGGAGCAGTGAACACAATATGAACAGTGGAGCGCAGTGGGTAAAACTCTCCACAGAACATACACTATGCCATTGCAACCATATTTTTCCCAACCTGCGCTGGCCAACATGTACAAAACGTCATAAAAAGGTAGCTGCTGCACTGAAGTCTGCACTTTGCAGCCACATCTGATCTCTGATCAAGTAGGATGATAGTTTATATAATTTAATAGTTTGTGTTATATAGTTTATAGTAGTTCAATAGTTTGTGTTTCCGTCAATTATTTTAAAATAAGATAAGAAAAGCATGCTTAGAAAAAAATTTGATTGGAAAAAAACATCCCACCTTTAATAGTTGAGCATATTTACAGTACAAACCTTGTTAGTAAACTATGAGGGGGAACCCCCCCCAGCCAAAATAATCATTCATTAATCGTAATCGAGATAAAATGTTCAATTAATTTTTGATTTTATGTCATATAATCCAGCCCTAAAATAGAGACATACAAAATTTATAAAAAAAAACCACATCAAATAACACGTTATCTCAATGTTATCTCTTTAATTTGCATCTCGTACCGTATAATGACAGCGGACCCTTCTCAGCCACCCCCGCAACGGACGCAAATGGGGAAAAAAAATAATCGATGTGGAATTTTGTTGATGACTGATCGTTCCAGCAAGCGGTTATCGCTGCCGATTGGTCGGTTTTGCCGACCTTTCATTTAGATCCCCACTGAACAAGCGCCAGAAGCGACACACGCAAAGACCAATTCACTGAGACGACAGGAGGAAGAATCCTTGAGAGGAACCCATCCTAATCTGGGTGAACACCGGATAATGCGATTATAAATCATTACTGTTCTACAATTGTATACTGTAAAGACAAACAGCACTAAATGCAATGAAAGGATGTTTGCTATCAGCATGTCTTTATGATTACAGCAGCAGCTCTTAGATACAAATCTGCAGTATCCAGGTGAGAATAATGCATAAACATTAAACGTTTTTTTTTCGTGTGTGTGTGTGTGTGTGTGTGTGTGTGTGTGTGTGTGTGTGTGTGTGTGTGTGAGAAAATAAACTGCTTAAACAAATCATGCTTGGAAATCAGTAGTATCAGCAGCGAACCATTATCAGCCTAAAAATCCCTAACTAAACATTAAGCAGTGATCAGTTAAACAGGAAAAATAGTAGATTCCATGAAGTCCAATGAATGATAATTCATTTTCTTTTTCCAGTTAAAAGCAGATAAAGGCATGCGCTCACAGGGGAGGAGCAGACAGGATTGCTCAGACGACTGTCATTCCAGTTCAAGGCCTGTTTTGAAGTTCAGCAGAACAAGGCGAGTGTGTTAGACACCCAGGCAAAACCCTTTTTAATCTGACTTCAATGAGCGCTGCTCATCTCTGGATGCTAATGCATTCTAGTTCGTCTTTAATCTGGTGTGTAATGCCAAGCTGTCTCAAAGCAAAATGAAACACTCAGACAAAGCAACAGCTGCTGTTTTATTACTGCGTTCCTGTTTGTGACACACCGTAACCTTTGTAGACGGTGCCGGCATTAATGCTCAAAGAACGATCGGGTCATTGGGCAGCCAGCCAACGCTGAGCAAGGGTGACGTGCTCACCTTCCCATTCACGTGTTACTGTGTCCCATGACAAGGGCGCTTTCGCCATTGTGCTGGCATACACATTTGTCAGCAGAAGTGTACATTTGCAAAGTCACTACACTCCAATACAGCACACTCATTGTACTTGCTCAGACACAGAGTCTGCTTAGTCACCTAGCTCTTCCTCAGAAAACAAAATCTGCTTAGTCATCCAACTTTGCCCATACTTTCCATAATCATAAAGCTACGTGCAGTACGTGGTTTCCTGTCAGCTTATGAAACTGACATAAAATGACTACAAGAGGAAATTAACTTCCCATTTTTGCTCAATACTCATCCGCATTTTTTGTTCTGAGTTTACAAGAGTGTTAAGTGCAATAAATTGTTTTCTCTCAGCTTCTCCAAATCAGAACAGTGTGACTCAACATCGGAGCAAACCAATTACTCACACTCTGTTTGAGCAATGAGTTACCGAAGGTCACGGAGTTATGGCTGGTTGTATCCTAACTGCTTTTCTTCTTTCTGTCTCGCAATTCATGGTCATACCCAAATTCCAAAATGGTGTGAATTGTGATACAATGGGGTTAAACATGGGCTATCAAGTGATATTTAACAATCAAACAAACCGTACGGAAACAAAAAGATTTCACACTTTGTGAGACCACAGAAAGTGCAAAAAAATAAATAAATAAATAAAATAAAAAAGATAGAAAAGAAATCAGTCTGAGAAACTTGCCGTGAAATTAACTCCATCCAGGTCAAGATCTCCCTCCTGTAGTAAGTCATAGAAATCCTGGGCGTTATCTGTAGGGTCTCCTTCCCCGTATGTGGCCATGCAAAAGATGGCCAAAGAGTTGTTGATTTCTTTTAAACGAGAAAGTTCATTCTGGAAGAGGGGGGAGGGTGAGGGAGGGAGAGGGAGAGAGAGAACAGCATCTAAATATACTGCACTAAGTGAGAAATGAGAATTTTTTTTTTTAATGCGCCATAGCAGCATTAAAATAATACACATCACTGATAAATGAAAGTACTGAGACATTACCATATCATATTCCTCTGGATCTGCTGCCATGCCCTTCATGCCATAACGGTGGGCATCTTTAGACAGCCTGTTGGCAAATTCTTCAGCTGTTCCAGTTTGTGAGCCGTAGAACACCACTATGTTCTTGCCCTGGTGATCATAGACAAGAATACAGTCACTCCAACATGGTTCACTTAATAAGGACAGCAAGAAATTTAAAATACAATATTCAACATTGACCATCAAATCAAAAGCCCAGGCACCCTAGACTTCTTGTCCAGGTATATATATATATATATATATATATATATATATATATATATATATATATATTTGTAGTTGCCTGTTGAAAGAAAATAAACCTACATTTCATTTTGTATGAGCTTAAACAAAATGCGCTTCACACTTCATGATGTAACTACAGCATTTTCCTGAATCCCACTGCCTGCTGCACTACACACATCGACGGAGCGTGGTCTGGCTGACGGTACTACGCTTTTCACTTGGCGAATTAATTTGCATGCACGGATGACAGACGATCTGTTTATAAAATCAGGAATACCCATGTATGTGGAAACATTTACGAAACCGAGCAAAGAAATGTGTAGCACAAAGCCGCCATACAACTAGCACAACGGGCCTCATTTATCAAACTGGATACAAACAGATTTATGTGTAAATCTTTTGCACAAGAAATTTGTGTAAATCCTGTAAGTGTGGAAAATAGTTTGTATTCTATTCGTGCTCCTGAGTGTGTGTAAACCTGGAATTGATTGATTTCGAATCATATCATTAGCATGGATTACTGCACTTGTCTATAGGAAATATACTGTTGTGTATAAATAGCTTATTTTTATTACATTTACAGCATTTAGCAGATGCACTTATCCAATGTGATGTATAGAAGTGAAAACCAGTCGTTTTATATTATTGGCACTGATTAAAGAATATGAAAAATTAAGAAAGTGACCTAACACAAACCGATAAATTAAGACAAATAAAACAAATCATTCTATTATAAGAAAAGAATTGCCACTTTGTAAACAGAGGATGAGTTTGTCTGTCTGGGCATGGCCATAAGCCATAAACAAATGCCTCAGCTGAAGGCTGATTTGACACTCGCTTATTATTATTATTATTATTATTATTATTATTATTATTATTACTACTAAAATGACATATTATGAAACGTCTGTAAATCTGGTGGAAACTTTTAGCTTGCATAAACATTTACACACATCTTTACTTTTGCTTCATATTTTAACTGCTAGATGGGCCTCATTTATCTTTTAGTAAAGATGCTAACCAGGCTCAAAAAGGATTTTTTATCTGTGATGCAACGAAAGAAGAACTCATCATAATATAGGGCACAATGTGCTACATTAGAAACTTTATCAGGAGAGGATAAAGACCATGGCAGCATGAATCAGTCCTCTCCCTGTGAATTCATATACAAATCTGTTACTCTTTGTGTGTATTAATGTACTTAACTAGCTAACTACCTGCGCATGGGTTATTACACTATGTTAGCTAACACTTTTCTGTTAGGCCGTCAAGATACTGGGCAATCAAAATATGGACTTGGCAGCACACTGAAGAGTTACTTGTCCAACCTGATCCTGTTTCTAATACAACACCGCCATTTGCGTTTGTAGTGTCTGCATAAGATGTAAATGAACTTTTAAGAAATATCAGACCAAACATAACTACAGGACACACAATACACTATGCACTTTTCCCTTTGTAGGCTTGACACAAAACCAGCATAAATGTTAAGTGCTACCATGCTGTATAAAGAAAAGAGAAATATATAGAGGACATATGCTTACAGTTTTCTTCATTTTTTCAATGAAACTGGTTTCCCTGGCAGCCGCTGGTCTACAAGAAGAAATGGGAAATAGAAAAGATACACAATGATTACAAATAGCATGCCATTTTATATATATATATATATATATATATATATATATATATATATATATATATATATATATATATATATATATATATATATATATATATATATATATATACACACATACATACATACATACATACATACATACATACATACATACATACACACACATACACACACAAACACACACACGCATATCTAGAAAATAACTAAAGAAATCATTTGAATGAAACCCATTAAAACTAAATGAAACCCATGGAAACACTAACAAGCAAAAGAGGATTTAAAACAAACAAGCAAACAAAAAAAACATTAATCTGGAAATTGGGAAAGAAATTCAATTGTCTTTTTTTCCAGCACTGACCAACAACTTCAGATCACCTCGTTACAGGCTACTAAACCAATAAACCCTGCAGAGATCTGCTACAGACTTAGCTCTAAATATACTGTGTGTTGGGTATATTAGGAGTGGGTGATATGACAAAAATATTGCATCACCATATCTGAAGACATTTCTATGATACACAACAGATATCACACTACACACGTTTGCTAACAAACTGCCAGTAAAACAGCAGTGTTGCATTTAAAAATTTGTTTAATTATACTTTTATATTCTCCTCTTATTATTATTATTATTATCTGCAAAACAAATAAAATTTCTTTAAAAATGTTATAGACTCAAAATAGTAGAAAAGGTTGTAAAAGAAATTTATACACTTTTCTGGGATATCGTGATGATCACCCAGTATATGTGACAGCACAATAAAGTATATGTATAAAAGACACATTTTTCATTTATAACAACAATAAAATAAATAAATTAATAAAACACAGTTCCCATAGACTTTCAGATTAATTTCAGCTTCTAATTTCAGTTATGCATACAGATAAATAAATACAGAGTTGCTGGATACATTTAAAACATGTATGACTGAAGTGAAGAGAAGAAAAAAGTCTGAACCATATGGTCTATAATCATGCTAGATCTCATTTCTATGTCCTGAAAGCATTAGGGTACAGTTAGTCACTTTTGAACAGTTAAACAAAAGTCTATTTAGACAAACGTCTAGCTGAATGAGGAATGAAGGACGACACTATGGACGTTTTGCCTAAGAGGAATGTTTTAGTCATCTCTGTTTGATCAGGGGCCTGCCTGTGAGCTACTAAATGTCATCTTGTATTGGGGTACGCCGTTGTAGGAAAATAATCAACAATGGGGTGGCGTGATGCATCACGATATGAAGCATAAAGCTGATAATTTCCCTGTAATATCACCTCCTGAAGAGTTTTATTCGTTTTATACAGCAATATCTTGTTGCTGTTACTATAGAAACATGTACATATATTCGACTGAGCACACTGAAAAAATTAACCTTACACATGGCACTATTGTCAGAGTTGCTGTTACAGAAAATAGCTTAATACCTTCTATCCAATCAGAAACAAGAACTCAACAGTGCTGTGGTATAGATGTAAGTAATGTATCTAACATTATACCTTATTTCTCACAGTGTTTTTGGCAGCCATTTCCTAGTATTGAAACACACACAATGACCAAGGAAACAGGTGTGCAGTTCATTTCATACCACTTTAGACAATGACACTAATACCGGTCTCATGACGTTTGAACTTGTGACTGAAATGAATCTTTAATTTGTCATTTTAGAAAAACACCACTAATTAATGGTAACCAACCAATATATCGATGTTAAATGATGAATTACTAATGTCACAAGCTGACATTTACTGCTGCTATAGTGTGACTGTTGTTTAAAATAAATAAATAAGTAAGTAAGTAAATAAATAAATAAATAAATTCTCCAGAATTCACAGAAAGTAATAAAGAAAGATAGGAATATTTGGGTAATTTTATGCCTATGAACTGTAATACTATACATAGAACACTCACTGTTGCATATATATAAAAAGTTTGCATCCCCTACCAATTAAAATAATAAAAGGAGAAAAACAAGGGGATAATTTTTGCACCACAAAAGCATTAAATTCAGGTTGTTAAAAATGTTTCATTATAAAAAAAAAAATGATTAAAATGAGATCAGTTCAAAAGTTCACAGACTCTGTCTATAACTAATATGAATATTCTCCAATAAATTGTATGCCCAATATTTCCATTCATAAACATCTCCCATATTGGATCCTCTCAGTGGTAATATTTACGCATTTTCCCCTGAAATATTCTTTCGAACTCTAGCTATCAGACTGCTTGACATTTTTCATGCACAACCTTCTTTAAATTGTTTCCGCGATGTCCTATAATCTGGAGGTTAGGAAAGCTGTGACAAAACGTTCAGTTTTTAAAACATTTTCTGCTGGCTTTGACTTACGGTTCGAATCACTGTCTTGTTGCAGGATCCACCTGCACATCATTTATAACTTATTAACTGTAAGACGTCTTTTAATTTTGAACTGCGTTCATGCAAAATCACTCGCTTTCTGCAGATAGCACCCCAGTGCTCGATGAACACGCGCTCTCTCATGCATACAGTATTTAGGCACCTTTCCTTTTTTCTTTACACATGCTTTTGCCTGTTACGATAAAATAGCCAAAGGTTTCAAAACACAGCTGGTTTAATGGCCAATTCTGTGTCTTGAACTTAACAGCATTCAACGTATGTTTTTAAAAGAATTCCACACATCTGCTGGCTGTTTTGGATTTTTGTAAACGTTCTGGCAAACTTTTCTGTACTTCTTCTTGGTCTTCCACTCCTTTAAAAACAGCTTTATGTGTTTTTTGGATTACAGCCATTACTGATGATATCTTTAAATACCCTTCACCAGCTCTGAATGGAAACCTTTGAACATGCCATAAAAGAGAATGCACAAGACATATAAGCAATGAGGTAAGAAGATGTGAACAGATAAACACCTTTAAATAAACAAGAAACACATTTTTGTAGGTAAACTGCAAACCAGAATTATTTGTTCAGCTACGCAGACACCATATGGGATGCGAAGGTTTGCACGCAATTCCAACTCTGATCTTTTTATAGTGATTAGAGAATAAAACGTTTTTCTCCCCAAAACAGCCATTCTTTTATCAACGATCAAATACAGAAAAACAGTACAATGGATAAACTAACAGTCCGTTCATGGCCTCATTTGAGTTTTAAAGTATTAAATACTACAAACGGCTAGTGATGGTTCTGTCAGAAGTGAAACCCATAAAACTGAAAACGGGTTGGTACCTGTTTAACCCTGAAAATAAAAGCTAGGAGAAACATTGCAATCTTATTTAAAATGACAAAACAGTATTAAGAGCCACTACACAGCTTTGCATACCAGTTCAGGCCTAGTTTCCTATTACCTTTGGACTATGGCCACTGTGAATTCTAAAGAGTATTGTGCAGTCTATACCAAAAAAAACCCTAAAGTTAAAATTCCAAAGAGAAACAGCAACTTCAAACAAAAATACTTTTTTTTTTTTTTTTACACAATTTTGTAAATATACTTGTGTTCCGGGTTTATTAACCAGCTCTTTTAGTCTCAATCTACTTTCATGAAAGATTCCAGGTTTATTACCCACCTGTTCGCAGCAGCCAATCGTTCCTCAGGTAAGCTAAATATGCAACCCATAGTCTCAGAGTGCCACAATAAGTCCACGCAAGAAACCCCACCAATAACAACAATTCAAAAGGCTAAACTAAAGTTTCCCCAAGAGAAAGGCTGACCTGTGATGTGCATACCAGTTTTCTCATGCTGACCAAGAGAATGATAAAAGAAAATTTCTACTAAAATTAAAAAGAAGAACTAAAAGAACAGCGAAGCTGAATCCTGAAGATAGGAGATGGATAACACTGGCATGGCAGCTACAATCTGAGCTCGGATTTTTCCAGTACAGGATCCAAAAAAGTCAGGCGAGAATATGCTCTCAAAGGAATTAACCCAGTATTCCACAACGGAGATGATGTCATGAATAAAATCCAGAAAGAAATACTAGCCGTGGCTTTTGACAAAAAAAGATCTCCACAATCTTAACAGCCATGGAGGAAGCAAGTGAGTGCTCAGGGCTCATTTCCTGCGTCACTGAAGGAGCTGAAGGAAAAGGAGCTGGAGCAGGAAGGAGCAGACTCTGTGTTTTCCATGCTCACGCACACACATGCATGTGTGCACAACATCTGGCAACCACAATGGCTGTAATGCCGGGAAAGAAACCTAGACTGCTTAATGAAATCTCAAATAACAAGAGCTGCGCTTTAACACTGAAACTCAAAATCAAACCAGCTCCTGCCTTCTGTTTTGCATGGAATGAGATGCTCAAAACCAAAAAGAAAAGCACAAAGCCGACATTTCTGTAACCCTGGAAACAGTTGTAAGACAATGTTACTGATTTTTTTTTGTGCAAGAGGAAGAATGACTGAATGCCCCAGGCTTCCAGGCCCAGCCCTCGCTCACATTAGCTCTCCTCCTATTGGACGACGTGGACTGCCATAGCAACCCCATCAGTCATAAAAGGAGTCTCCCGCGACAAGCCAGGCCCCGCGCCATTCAGGAACGCAGTGAGAGCAAATTAGAGATGGTCTGCACTGAGAAAGGAGGAAGAAAAAAAAAACAGAACGAGGGAGAACAGAATGGAGCGCTTGTCTCTCTGCTCAACTTTCCACCTTTGGCAAAACTGCTGGCTGGCCTTTCCTCTCGCACTCTCCAGGGAACACTCAAACAAGGTTCTGAGACACAAGAAAACAAGTGGGGGCCTAGCCCAGACTTAACACAGATTTCACAAGCACAATTCGGTAACATGAATGGAAACTGTACAGAGGGAGCATGGAATAAATGATCCCAGTTCATAGTTTTCTTTTTCTATTCCTGGAATGCCCAAGAGAATACAGGATTTTGCTGAAAAAGAAAGAAAAAAGGGGAAAAAACAGTCACCCTAGAGCCAAGCGTGATCCTTGCTGCTGCTTATGTCTGTGCGCTTTTTCCACATGTACTTAATGGTCTAGGATTATGCACTAGAAATAAAGCAAATAAAGCTATATAAAAAAAACCCTCAAACAAACATAACTGAAAGAAGCTGCTGTACAAGCTTGGAAAAGCATCACAAAAGCAGAACGCAACAGTCTGGTGATGTCGTCAACTTGATCCAGTTATCGCAACCAAATATTACTTACTTTAAGACTATGTTCCAATACTTTTGTTCATATTCATCTTTTGATCTGAAACCCAAATGTCATCAACGTACAGCAAAAACTAATAGAACTGGCTTTGTCATTCCAATACTTTCAGAGGGGACCGTAGGACACATTTTTACATCCCAGCAGAATTATAATGGAGTTTAATGAGGTATGAGCCCAAAGACAATAGCAGACAACTCAATACACTCTCACTACTTTCACCTAGATGCAAAGCATCCAACAATTATGCTTGAACTCTCAGGAGGTTTGTTGCTGCATGCAGGCTGTGTGCATCATCAAGACATGCTCATTGTGAATTAGCTAAAACTGGGTACATTTTTGAGGAAAAAAAAAATGCATAAGTACACCCTCATCAGTGTATCGTCTAACTCACTGCTAACACATCTGAGTGCAGTATTAACCTGGTGCCGTGAGAAATCTGTGAATGATTCGGAACTTCCTGTACAAACTCAGTCACTCCTTGCCATGGTTCTCTCTAGGTTCAGACATTTTGGCACCAGCCTTACAGTTTTCCCCCCTTGGCCCCGTGGGCTATTCATAAGAGTCCTTGCGGGGTCATTATATTTGGTGTATGAGGTGTTTCATTCCTACTGATGATTATCATCTCAGTCTTTGCAAGGTGGGTAGTTGTAGTGGACTGAGAGCCAGTGCTGTATCGGTCAATGTCCGTAATGATCTGATGAGGCATCTGAGGTAGCAGCTCTGGAACAGTGTGAAGACAAATATGAGGGCACTGCCAATGCCCGAAATATCCAGTCCCACCACGTATAGACATATAATTCTGAGCGTGTAGATGAACTGGAGAGGATTTGTACAGTCCTTTTGGCCAGATTCGTCTCCATCTGTGCCTGGGAAATGTGATATACTGTCTGCAAAACCATTCTTTGTGCCAAGTCCATTGTGTCCACTACAGCTTGTGCACTGTGCTCGTAGAACATGTCATCTCACCAAGGAAAAAGTTCAGTGTCCAATGGTGTCCTTCCCAGAATGCTGATCTAACCCATTGAGAAATCCTCTGTTACCTCCAAGCAAAAGGAGTGATTGGCAGGACAGGTCAGTTCTCCATAGGTGAAGGAATTCATTTTACTGACGACACACCACTGGGTATATGACACCTGGATTGCATCAGAATGGCCATGCAATGACTGAACATTTGTGAGCTTAGTGTCAATGGAAGAACAAGGTTGTAATGTGTAACAGGTACAAACAACATAGCTATGCATTTCATGACAACAAGTGCGACTGGTAAACAAGGTCTCAGTACTCTTTAAGGTCATGTATCTAGTAAGCTGATCCCATTTTACTACCGGATCTTTCACCACCACGCCAATAGGGCGTATAGTAGTGGAATTTGTTTTTTCTCTGTGGTTTATTGTCGAAATATAAGCTGCAAACTGGGTCAAATATGAGTCTGAGTAAATGTTAAACCTTAATTACAGCTACAAGGCATGAAATCCAAAGTGGGACCACTTGTTCATCTATGCTGATTACACTAAAGGAGGTGCAAACCTTAGCGAACATGGCAGATTACTCAATATAGACACTCAATACAGTTACTCAGGGCTGTACTGTTTCCAAAAAGCTCCCCTAGTTCTATATTTTAAAAAGGGATCCGATTATATTTTGACTGATTCCCATCAGTGGGACTGAGCAATGCATATTTTCATCTTTTCCTTTGCTTCTGAGCACAGATGCTTGTTGAGGTTTTCCTTTCAAGGACAGATATTCCAATTCAAAATCCTTCAGGCTCTCTTTAGCACTACGAGTACTCTCCAGATGTGGTCCGGCCACTTCTGACGCTTCCTAAAACCAAAACAGGCATGATGCTAGATTCCTTTAGAAAGCTGGCCATTCTGTTACCCGAATGTGTTGCGGCATGATTGTGATCACCAGTTGAGTTTGGGTGGGTTGTTATGTGTGGTACCACAGCTTTCTGAGAGTGGTGCTTCACCAACGAGATGGCTGCCTCACTGGCTTGAGGGCAGTGTGGTGCCACAGAGGCACAGGAGGCATGCAGAGCCTCAGTGTGTGAGAGTAGACCACATCAACCAACAGGAAATAAGTGCAGTCTAATATGGTTAATAAGGCAGGTAGGATGAATGAATTCCAGTTATGTACATAACTATGACTCTAGGAACACCGGATAACTGACAGGGTTCCTAGTCATTTTGAAACAGTGCCAGCAGAAATGAGAGGATTTCAGGAAATGATGCATCATACGGTCGTACAAGAAGACATCCGGGTGATTCGCAACACATTGGCAGTTACCCAGCATTCACAGAACTACAGTTCCACGTATTACTTGAGATTCTTCTCAACACATGTTAAGTGATAATGAGCAAGTACAGCCATGTATTTGCAACTGTGGGTTGTTTTGCTTTAGACAAGTGTTTGGAGAATGAATACACAAAGCGAGCTCCATGAAGACAGGGTTTGCCAAGATTGGGGTGGAAAAACTTGAGTGGCCTGCACAGAGCCCTGCCCTCATCCCCACTGGAGACTTTGGGGATGAACTGGAACACTGACTGCACCCCAGAACTCCTCACCAAACATCGTTGCCTGACCTCACTAATGCTCTTGTGGCTGAATGAACATAAGTCTCCAAAGCCATGTTCTAAAATCTACTGGGAAGCCTTCCCAGAAGAATGGATTATTATAACAGCAAAGAGAGGACACCCTCTGGAATGCGATGTTCAAAAAGCACATATTATTGTGATTGCTGGTTCGGTGTCCACATACTTTTGTCCATATAGTGTATAGAAAATTTGTAATATAAAAGATTTGTCCTTAAGTCTACAAATCACAAAGACTTTTCAGCATCAGTCAGATCGGCACCTACCAATTTTAGGTGAATTGCATGCTTTTGGTTTTCCTTTTCCTCTCCCGACCTGTGCACACACTGACAAAATTCCAAGCAAAGGCTCCCTGACCTTTCCTTACAGATTTTTAAACCTTAATTAAACTCTGATGAATGTTTTTAAATGGATGACGGATGTTTACACATCTGCATGCAGCGATGCATTCACAAGAACAGCAGCAATTATCTGCATACAAATAACTGCTAGTAGCATCTCAAAACCTATATATTTTTATATGAATATAGCCAAATCAATTATGCTAAAGGATATTCACTTGATGGTATAATATAGAATTTCTCCCTCTGTAATAATCTCAGGCAGCGAGAAAGATACATACAAGTCTATTCTTTTACAGGCAAAAACAACAAAAACAACAACCACCACCGCCACCATCCTTTGGTACAACAATTGAATTGGATTTCTCTCTGGCATTCATTTCACATAACTACTCTGCAATCAAAAGAATCTGTATGCTATCACTTTCATAATCCAATGACATAATATACTGAAGTGGTCATGTTTCTCCAAGAAACAGGACAATGAACAAGGCTGTGCAATTTTGCAGAAATTATAAGGATACGACAACGTTTTTTTCTTTCAAGACTATTTGTAAAGCATAAATGCCAAGAGTATACAGGGGGTGTTGAACCTTCTAACGCCAAAACAACAACAACAAAAAAAAAACAGTGTAATGTTTGTGCCAAAGATAAGGGCAGTATACTAAATTTGGCTCAGCACTGACTTAAAGTACCTCATACCCTTAGGCACTGAGGCAGTACAAATGAAAAGCCTGGTTCAAATGATCCCGTAATCCACTGCAGGCTACTTTAGAGGTAATAAATCACTCATTTGATATGTTGTTTCTATTTAATTACTATTTAAGTCCATTCAGTACAACATACTTTTAAGCATATCTCAAACAATTATTGAATTTTAACCAAAATGCTGCACCATTAAAATCTGAATAAATA
Organism: Ictalurus punctatus; assembly: GCF_001660625.3. NCBI lineage: Eukaryota > Metazoa > Chordata > Actinopteri > Siluriformes > Ictaluridae > Ictalurus > Ictalurus punctatus. Next base: position 6,024,829 of record NC_030435.2, read on the forward strand.
TAAAACCTTTTCTTTTTTCATTTTCTTTTTAAAGAAATGTGCAGAAGATGAGTTCACATTTTAGAAACTATAGTTTATTATGAGACATTTCATTTCAGTCCTCTAGTTGGGACTTGAAGTGAGAGGACTGCAGTGAAGTGATGTACGTTATAATCATCATGATTTCAGTGTCCTCAAATAAATAGACATAACAGACAGTAGTACTCACAATCTTAGCTACAGGTAGCTAAACGACCAACTTTAAAGTGCTTATGAAATAGCTCGACAGATGTGAATTCATTCTGCATCCTGATGCAGCTGCTTTTCAAACAGGAAGTCAGGTACTGGGCGTGTCAAACGGCTTACAGAGTTTCTTAAAGCATCATGAAACACATGGAAATACATTTTCTGAGATTTTTTTTTTTTGGTCTTTAATTTATTTATTCATTTTCATATTTAATTTACATGTGATTCATTTACGTGTGATTCATTTACTAATTTGCTTCTCTTTAAATCCAGTTTTAGACTGTGATATTACAAAGGTCTTTCCAGATTATTACTTGCTACCCTGTATGAGATAACCCCAGTAAAATTGATTGAATTCTATAATATAATTTGTTCACCATGTTAGGTTTATATGCTCTAAAAACAGATTCGCAGTTAAATAACATTACTCTGTTCTAATTCACATCCTTCAAAGCATTGGCATGTTCTGCTTCCTCTCACAATCCACCAAACACCCAAAGTCTCCATAAACAAATGAGACAGCAGTGTATCCTACAAAAACTGAACATTGTCCACAATGTGAAAACAACTCGGAGAGTAAGCTGAACTAACCAACAAAATTACAGAGACAAAAAGTTCCAGTAAGAGAAAAAAAAAACTACCGACTTCAAGTCTGATAAACAGTCTGCACACAATGATAAATATAATGTCCTTACCTTTTAAAGACTTGTAACAAATAATATAACAGGGTAGCACGTAAAGCCGAGGAGATAACACTAATAAAATTAAATAAACAGAAACTCTAACCCGGTCAGCGCATCAAAACAGAGAAGCACATTAACACAGAAGTAAATTTTAAGAGGAGTAAGTCCACAAAATCTAGGCGAAGTAATGCAACAACAATATCTTCAATCAAAATCCGAATAAAAATAAAAGAAGAGCGAAAAAGACGTGGATGGTCAAAGAAGATGGTCAAATCCCTCACAATCCATTGGAGCTCTCTCTCATGGCCTAAAATGTCAACACAGTCACTGTTATAGTGGAATCTGAACACAATAGCTCGTGGTTGTTCACCAGGCTTGGGATTCGGCTGAAGGGTCCGGTGGGACCCATCCAAAACCGGCTCCTTCTCCAGACCAAACGCCTCCATTAACAAGGCCGCTACAGCAGCAGTTGTACAGGTGTCAGCGCCCCCTGGAACTCCCACTATCCTAACGTTATTGCGCCATGACCTCGACTCCAAATCCTCACATTTATTCTCTAATTGAGTCACGGTCGCAGTGAGAGACTCAGTAGTAGTCTTCATATGAACTATGTCATTGGTGCAACTGGAGAGAGCGTGCTCCATTTCCCCAACAGTACCTTTCAGTGTTGATATGGTAGCATCTGTAGCAACTTTAGCACTAGCCAGCTGTGTTTTCACGGCCTGCAGGTCAAGCTGGACAGTAAACAGTGCTTCCCCGAGAGTCTTCAAATATAAATTTGTTTCAACAATGCCAACTCTGGTGCATGAGATCACAAGTCTGATTCACATTCATATCTACTAACCATGGTGTTACCTATCATCTGATGGGGTCATCAAAATCGTTGAACCATATTGGTGGTAGAGAGAGACTGTAAATATTGAATGCATACATCTTCTAAATGTGATTTTTTTTGGTCATTGTTTTCGAGCACACTAGCTTATAGATAACGTTAAGGCTGACATGTTCATACTAAAAGCCACAAAACTTTCATTTTGATTTCATGGGGATTTTATGTTTTTTTATGCCGGTGGGTAATAAGGTGTACACAGGAAATGGAATAATCAGTCTCTGCTATAGTCGAGAAAAGTCAGGCTTTGATAGCATCATTCTTATTCCTCCTGCAAATGGAAATTATGTTGCATGTTCCATTAAGAATTGTATGTTACATAAAGAATTCTGAATATTTTATAAACAACACAAGATCAGCAGTCAAGTGCTCAGACTCACGTTATGCTGGACTGTAGCAAGTGTTCTTATTGGTTGCCATAGTATGAGTTTACATTTACATTACATTCACAGAACTTGGCAGAGGCCCTTATACAGAGTGACACATTTCTCATTTATAAAACTGGGTAATTGAGGGTTAAAAGACCTTGCTCAAGGGCCCAGCAGTGGCAGCTTGGTGGTACTGGGAATTTAATCTCACAACCGTCTGATCAAAAGTCCAATGACTTAACCACTGAGTTACCACCACCTGAGGGTGAACTACACATAAATGCTATAAAAAATAAATAAATAAATAAAATAAAATAAAATAAAATAATCTAGAAATCTACCTATAGCTCTACAGGAGAGTGTTATACTTTCTCAGAAAGTACCTTTAACTTCTTTTCTAGTATATGGTCAGTACTCACATGGGCTCGAGTGGACGAAAGTCTGGGATGGTTTCAGGCTTCTTGCGGAAAATGAACCAGTATATAATCACGCCTACGATGAGGGAGAACAGGAAGATGTCTAGGTTGCTGAAAAAAGGCTCTTCCTCATTCGGTAGTTGTGTTGGCTCATCTGCCTGCAGGTCTGCCATGTCTCTGAAAGAATACAAGATTTTGCTGTGACTGGAAAACATGTATATTGAAATAAAGATTAAAGATTAATATAGTTATCCGTATTGTGGACAAATGGGGGGGGGGGGGGGGGGGGTTGATGCCTCTAGCACAAAACACTGAGCCTAATACAGATTTTAAAAACCTGAAAACCCCATCATCATCAGCTGACTTCTTGCCTCAAACATCAACAGTTGGTACAGTACCTGGTGCCTGGTGATACCACAGCCATCCGAGTTGGCATAACAGCATCTTTCTACAAGATATTAGTGTCCTCCTAGCTCTGAGACATTTATTTGACACTTAAGGAAGGAGTCTCCAGTGTCAGTGCTTTGTTTGATTTAAAAAAAAAAAAGAACTTTGTTTTGAGCAGCTCTATAAGTATGAAATTGAAACAGAGGCCCTCGGATGTGAACTTTACAAACAGGAACACGATGACATGTTTAACGAATCAATGAAGCTGTAAATATCCCGCTGTAGCCTCTCAGCAGCTGAACCCATGAGGTAAACAACTTCAGGATAAACAATAATTTAGCGTTAAATGTGACATGACCTGAGCTGAATTGTAGGTAGTGCAAACACAAAAACGGACATTTCCTAGTATTACCGTGAGCTCGGTTTGTGCAAATACACTGCTATAATATTTCATAGAGATATTGCATTACTAGTATTTCCTGCATTAGAAGTCTTTAACTACATTTCTTACAAACACCTTCGTTGGTTCTTTTAGACAACACTCGGCTTTTAAATTTCTTTTGTCAGCCTTAAAAGCCTCTTTTAAATCGAACAATTACGTAACAAAGGCTCTGCTGTGAGAGACTATAATGATAAACCCACTATACTATAAAATCACTGGTTCTCCCGGTTCTACAAGAACGAACTTGAACAACATACACAAACAATAAGAAAGAAAAAAGAAGAAAAGTATTATGAGTCAAGAATGGGAGCATTCTATACCACATTTTTAAAAAACACTGAGTTTTTTCAACTTCGAGACACGTGGTGCTGATTTACATCTTAGAAAAACTTTTTTTTTTTTTTAAAAGAAGAAGAAGAAAAAAGTCCCTTCACTGCTTCTAATGTAATCCAGTACAAGTCTTACTGAAAATTCCTTCTTTAGCTATACATACATACATACATACATACATACATTGATACGATACCGAGTATTATATCAAGGCCTAAAATTGTTGGAATGCTTGATAAGTATCCTCTTTCGCATTTTGCACCATGATCACCATGTTCAAGATTCACACCCCAGCCACAGAGTCTTGATGCATTTATATTATACAAACACATGGTGCAAGTGTATCAGCCGTTAACTGTTGTGTTAATTCTCCTCTATCTTTGTATCTTTAACACTTTATGACTGAACGTGTTCAGAGGATCTTTTTTTCCAAGTTACATGCTGCAACAAGAAATGTTTTTTTCCCCCCAACATGCATAATGTTTTGCTTATTATGACACACTGCCAAACCACATTTATCTAAACTAAATTTGTTTAGCTTGTACCATGCTGTTTAGCATGTACCATGTACCATGCTGATTAAACGGACAGTTTTAAATAAGGAATAAAACATGAGAGGGAGTGCTGTTATAGGAAAATAATCAATGAAGGCGAAGCATAATACCCCATGACACAAAGTGAAATTATTATTACAATCCCTTAATTGATCATTTTCCAATAACAGCATGTCCCGAAGTCTTTTACTCCTCTTACACCATGGCAAGTTGTGTATTATTACATTTAATGAATGACAGGTAACGGTTTATAGTTACATTTAATATTCTACAAAGTTCCAGTTATCTCTTATAATAGCTATAACCAGCCATTCACACACCAGCCTCTCTTCTCTGATAAATGATTACACGATACACTTTTCTTAGATATCGTTGGTATGGTAATGTATTTAAAAAATTTTTTTCAATAATTACAATTTATATACAACTGAATGGATGCTGTTGATTTGACACAATAAAAATAAACTATTTATCTTCTTTGTAGGCAGTAAAATACAGTACCATCAAAGTCAGTTTAACAGTGTTTTGTTTGTTTTACTACTGTTTTGCAGTCAGTTTGTTAGCTAAATTATATATCGTGATACGCATCATGTATCGTAGAAATGTCCTCAAGTACCATGATATGATATTTTTGTCATATCGCCCAGCCCTACTGAAGACTCCTTCCACAAACGTTAACGTCTCCATACTGAAAACTTCGCCATTTCAATGATTAAACATTTTTCTTTGATAAACAACACATTTTTTAGTCAGTTTATTATTAACCTTCGATCACGATTGTGTGTTCCTTTGGCAACTATTCCATACAGTACACTAAGTCCCTGAGAAATACCATGTGATGTTCCCTGGTGATTAAACAAGCAACATTTAGCATGGAGGCATGTGTCAACATGTTAATTAACCGGGTGCAGACATTAAGCAATCACAACATCTTTGGACATATGAATTATATGAACAACTTCATAACCATAAAATATTTTAGGAATATTGCCAACATTATCGTAAATGCTGGAGTTAAGCCCGTTTGTTTTATGATGTGTGATGTCAGAAGACTTAGGATTATTACTTGCCAAACACTTGTATGAGATGTTCCAATTTAATTCTTCAATCACTTTAACACTGTGTGCTAATTAAGAAAAACACACTCCAGGCTATACAATTTTTTTAAAAACAAAACAAGGACATTAAACACCGAGTAACTTCCTCTCACTAAATTCTGACAAAAGAGAAGTACTTCTAAGACCACAGACAGGTAGACATAAACTTTCACATGACACAGTAACTCAGATTGGTCCTTCATGCACTTGAGTAAAAGATCTTGGTGTGATTATTGACTCCAGTCTCTCATTTGAAGCTCATGTAGATAATATTACTAGGATAGACTTCTTTCACCTCAGAAATATTGCTCAGATAAGAAATGTAATGTCACTACATGATACAGAAAAATTAGCCTGTGCTTTTGTCACCTCTAGGTTGGATTAATGTAATGCCATAGTGTCTCCAGTTAATCCAGAATGCAAGAGTCAGAGTCCTTACTAGACTATATGACCACATCACCCATATCTTATCCACATTGCTTTAGCTCCCAGTAAAATACTACTCTCATGACCTATAATGCAATGAACGGTCTCAAGCTAAATGTTGGTCTTTTATGATCCTCCACGCCTACTTTGTGAAAAATGTGCAGGTACCTAGAATAATGAAGGCTACAACAGTCGGAAGAGCTTTCTCTTACAAAGTTATGGTACACAGTTACGGACCAGCCTTCCAATTAGTGTTCAGGACTCAGACATAGACTTAGTCTTTAAGTCTATGTTGAAAAAGTATTTGTTTAGTCAAGTCGTTTCTTAATAGCTTTTCTATTAAAAGAAAAAGCCGGAGATCTGGAGAGTTCGTGGGCATAGAGTGTTTTGGTAAACTCTCACATGTTCAGTGGCTGGTTGCTTTATGTTCCAGTGTGCCCTCATGTCTGTCCTGGTCTCCCTTTTCATTATGCTGCCACAGTTAGTCTTGCAGGAGTCCCTGCTTGCACTCTATGTACAATGTATTTCTTCTTACACCATTATAGGGAAAGAGCATAGCTACTAACCTGCCAAATCTGGTTCCATCTGGTACCTCTCGAACTTTATTTCTCATGTCGTCTCATGGGTACTTGCCAATGACGCCTCTGGCTTGCTCATTAGGTATCAATTTAAAATCTAAAATGTATATCTGGATTTCTGTAAAGCTAAAGCTGCTTTGTGAAAATGCCCTTTGTTAAAATCTCTATAAATAAAATAAAAATAAAAGAAATGCACACCAGGGGTGTGATGAGGCATGTATAACCACATAGTCTGGAGTGTGTTATTCTGCTTATATCACAGCAATTTGCCAATGTAAATGCAAACCAGAAAGCTCACACTTCTCTGTTTTAAACACTATCATGCTGGGAGACTTCAGAAAGCATGGACACTCAAGACTCCTTCCATAAATGTTCAATAGATGTCTCCTTTAAAATAAATAAATAAATAAATAAATAAAATAATAATAAAAAAAGGCACCACATCAAAAATGGTATGTTTTACATGGTTGACAACTACTTTTAAAAAATCAATTTATTATTAGTCTTAGATTATGTGCTCCATCGGTCATACAAGTCCCAGCGTATGTGCTGTTACTATAGAAACTATAACGTATTAGAACGAGTGAATTAATACTAACTAGGGCTGGATAAAAAAATATCGATTCTCAGATTTTAATTGAGCTTCAATATAAGCAAACGATATCGATTCGGGAAATGTGAATGTGAATATTATCTGTTATTATCTGTTAATATTATTCAACTCTGGTCCTGAAATGTCGCCATCTTTCATGCATATTTTGAATTTTTAAAATGGTTTTATTTCTTAAACATTTCGAGTTGTTAATGAATTTCACTGTTGCACATTTACAATGTTTTAATTTTTTACAGTAATGTGCATTGTGCAGTTTGTGCATTGTATGAACATGTTCATGATTTCTTGTTACAATGTTTGTTACTCAAAGTAAACGTAAAAAGTAATTAAACATAATTGTGTGGGCCCTATTGTTAATGTAAATGTGTATTTCAATAATATAGCTAAGTAAGAGGGTTTCAGTTACCAGCATATATGTAAAAACATGGATTCCATGTCTGCAAAACTAACATTTTAAATGAAATATTGACAACTAATCGATATTGAATCGAATCCATATAAATAAGAATAGAATCGCATTGCCAAATTGGTTGCAGTACCCAGCCCTAATATTAACCTGTCACTCATGTGGTCATGTTCATCTGCTGTCTGTTCACAATGGAATTAAATCAGCTGTCGGTCAGCGTATTAGTCATAATAGTCATACTAAAACTGCTGATCTCAACTCATGACTACAGAATTCTTTACACTATAAGATTTTCAGCTATAATTTGCTCACACACACACACACACACACACCCCAAAAAAAAAATCACACGGTGTAAAGATTTTTTTTATTCTTTCAGTGGCAAGATGAAAATTAGGCAATTACATTAAACAATATGTTTTAAGTACTGTTTACGATTATGGACTGTTTTACTCTGTTTCTAATTCTTTCTTTTGGATTGTTTGAATAAAATTAAAAGTGCTATATGCTTAAATATAATAATTATAAGAAATTGTTATTATTATTATTATTATTATTAGTAGTAGTAGTAGTAGTAGTAGCGTTAGGAAGAGTATCAAATCAGTACAGATAGGCAAAGATTACCAAAAATAAATACAAACACTTTGTATGTTTGTCTTTATCTAATTATTTTTATCTTTATCTAATTACATTTTGCTCAGATACTTTTGAAGCTGTATTTCGCAATGATAGGTAACAAAATGTATTATCTGTTGTGTGAGTTGTTGCTCAAAACTACACACATTAGACCAAAGTGCTTGAACAAATATTGGGATGTCTGCTGTAATAAACTAATATTCACAATCAACACTAGACTGATTCACTAGTCGGCTAGTTATCTCATTCATACATATCTCAGACTAAGTGACATAATTTAACGAGCTAGTTAATAAAACAGTTCCGCTGTATAAGTAGTTTATTTCCGCACAGCTGTCTTCTCTCTAAGCTAGTTACAACTATATGCTAAATTGCTAAACTGACCGAACTACATGACTTATCATGGCTCACGAGCCCGACTAGTAAAGTTGTATTTCAAAAAGGCTGCCTTCTGAATTAGTAGTGCACTACATAGGGTGTATAGATCACTATTTCATATCTTATTGCAAAGGAGAGATTCTGATGATTTAGAGGTATTTGGGATTCACCCTGAGAAGCACTGTAAAAGCACCTAGAAAAACACGTTGAATGAAAGAACAGTTAAAAAAAACAACAACCCAGTGTAGACATACCTTATGCACCGCGCCTTAATCAAGCTGTACGCCAAGTGTGTCGATTGAACCAAGAGAGCGAAGAACAATTTTCTTAAAAGGTGAGATAACTTATCTGTTCACTTACTGCACTGTATCAGGCATGTTACACGCGACACGGAAGCCTGACGTCACGGCCTCGACACGCAACACCAGAACAATCCAATCTACAGGAGGGGTCCAATGTGGTACAGTCCCACAATTATGTGTTGTTTGAATACGCTTTGGAAATATATCGTATTTTAAAAAATCTAAAATAAGTGTTAAAACATAGGTTGAGTTATTATTTATTTATTGCATCATGTCGTTGATTCTGAAGTGATTTTTTGTAACTAACCCCACTCCCCTGTTGACGCAGTGAACTAATCCACTGCGTTTTTATACTGTGTTTAGGTTTCAGCGGATTGGTTTGGGCAAAGTGCAGAGAGACAGAGGTCATGGTTAAGCAGTCATTTCGCCGGTAAACTGTGTTTCCATGTCCCTGAATCTCACTCACCTTTCATTATACACAACGATTTATCTTGCTTTACAAAAAAGCATCTTTTTGATATATATATATATATATATATATATATATATATATATATATATATATATACACACACACAGTATCTCACAAAAGTGAGTACACCTCTCACATTTTTGTAAATATTTGATTATATCTTTTAATGTGACAACACTGAAGAAATGACACTTTGCTACAACATAAAGTAGTGGGTGTACAGCTTGTATAACAGTGTAAATTTGTTGTCCCCTCAAAATAACTCAACACACAGCCATTAATGTCTAAACCGCTGGCAACAAAAGTGAGTACACCCCTAAGTGAAAATGTCCAAATTGGGCCCAAAGTGTCAATATTTTGTGTGGCCACCATTATTTTCCAGCACTGCCTTAACCCTCTTGGGCATGGAGTTCACCAGAGCTTCACAGGTTGCCACTGGAGTCCCCTTCCACTCCTCCATGGCGACATCACAGAGCTGGTGGATGTTAGAGACCTTGTGCTCCTCCACCTTCCATTTGAGAATGCCCCACAGATGCTCAATAGGGTTTAGACCATCACCTTCACCCTCAGATTCTTTAGCAAGGCAGTGGTCGTCTTGGAGGTGTGTTTGGGGTTGTTATCATGCTGGAATAGCCTTGTCGCTGAAGGGAGGGGATCATGCTCTGCTTCATTAGGTCACAGTTCATGTTGGCATTCATGGTTCCCTCAATGAACTGTAGCTCCCCAGTGCCGGCAGCACTCATGCAGCCCCAGACCATGACACTCCCACCACCATGCTTGACTGCAAGACACACTTGTCTTTGTACTCCTCACCTGGTTGCCGCCAAACACGCTTGACAACATCTGAACCAAATAAGATTATCTTGGTCTCATAATCCATGTCCTTAGTCTACTTGTCTTCAGCAAACTGTATGCCAGCTTTCTTGTGCATCATCTTTAGAAGAGGCTTCCTTCTGGGACGACAGCCATGCAGACCAATTTGATGCTGTCTGCGGCGTATGGTTTGAGCACTGACAGGCTGACCCCCCACCCCTTCAACCTCTGCAGCAATGCTGGCAGCACTCATATGGCTATTCATTGAGGGATCCATGAATCCCAACATGTACTGTGACATAATGAAGCAGAGCATGATCAGAATGCAGTATTCCAGCATGATAACGACCCCAAATACACCTCCAAGATGACCATTGCCTTGCTAAAGAAGCTGAGGGTGAAGGTGATGGACTGGCCAAGCATGTCTCCAGACCTAAACCCTATTGAGCATCTGTGGGGCATCCTCAAACGGATGGTGGAGGAGCACAAGGTCTCTAACATACACCAGCTCCGTGATGTCATTATGGAGGAGTGGAAGAGGACTCCAGGGGCAACCTGTTAAGCTCTGGTGAACTCCATGCCCAAGAGGGTTAAGGCAGTGCTGGAAAATAATGGTGGCCACACAAAATATTGACACTTTGGGCCCAATTTGGACATTTTCACTTACGGGTGTACTCACTTTTGTTGCCAGTGGTTTAGACATTAATGGCTGTGTGTTGAGTTATTTTGAGGGGACAGCAAATTTACACTGTTACACAAGCCGTACACTCACTACTTTACATTGTAGCAAAGTGTCATTTCTTCAGTGTTGTCACATTAAAAGATATAATCAAATATTTACAAAAATGTGAGGGGTGTACTCACTTTTGTGAGATACTGTATGTATGTGTATATATATATATATATATATATATATATATATATATATATATATATATATATATATATAAAAGGATATATAGCAAAAAGATACTTTTTTAAAGCAAGATAAATCGTTATGTATAATGAAAGGCGAGTGAGATGAGATTCAGGGACATGGAAACACAGTTTACCGGCGAAATGACTGCTTAACCATGACCTCTGTCTCTCTGCACTTTGCCCAAACCAATCCGCTGAAGCCTAAACACAGTATAAATGTGTATAAATGTGTATAAGCCTAAACCCAGTATAAATATTACTAAATGAAGAATAAGAAATCATATATATATATATATATATATATATATATATATATATATATATATATATATATATATATATATATATATATATATATATATATGATTTCTTATTCTTCATTTAGTAACATATCAATGTTCTTGTGTGGTCTTGTATTTCATTTTTGAAAATGGTTAATAAAAGAAAAAAAACAACAACATGTCATTAGAAACACAAAAAGTGCAATATCCGGCAAGTTAATACTGGTAACTAAAAAATAAACAAACCCACACGGAGTCCTCACAAATAAACGAAAAATGCGTAAAATAAATACTTACACACAATACATATAGGGCTACTATACAACGAGTAGGCTCATAGTTTTCCGGAAGCTTTGTTTTTTTGTGTGTGTCTGCTATTAGAGTTTTCTTAGGCTATTTCTTAGTAGTTAGAAGCAGACTTTCGGAGCTCATGTGCATGAAATATGTTGTTACTGAAATAAAGACGTTAATCCGGATAGGGTATCATAGTAATGAAATCAAATGACACCAATAAGTGAAAAATAAAATCCACTAAACGATGTAATGAGTTATTAATAAGATAATTAGGCAATAAAACAAGTAAATATTAGCTTTGGTGGTGTTGAACGTAGAATTTTCACTTAATATTTTAACAAAATGCATTCGTTAATATTTTGATATTTATAATGTATATTAACAATAATTTAATTTATTTGCTTATCATTAATAATAGTTGTTTTTTATGTATATATATATATATATATATATATATATATATATATATATATATATATATATATATATATATATATATATATATATACACACACACACACACACACATAAATCAAAATAAAGCACACATCATGAAAAGGCGGTGTTATTGACTGATGCTTCCAGTCCACTAGAGAGCGATGTGGCTGTCCAGACGGCGCAGGAACACCGACTTAACGCTCATAAGAAGAAGAATAACACGCTTTGCGAAGTGTCCCATTTATACCAGCAGGCAAAATGTCGATATTTACACCCACAAATCAGATTCGCCTGACAAACGTGGCGGTCGTGAGGATGAAAAGAGGAGGAAAACGATTTGAAATAGCGTGTTACAAAAATAAAGTGATGAGCTGGAGATCGGGAGCGTAAGTAGAGCCTTTTTGCTAGTTCTAGCTAGCTACTAGCTAGCTAGCTACATTTAAAACAAGTTATAGATGTTATGACACAGTAACGTTACAGTGTTTGTTCTGTCTGTTCACTGTGGAGTAGTGTAGAAAATGATGGGAGAATCAATTCATTTATCATCTTTGTTGTTTCAATCTGTTTTGCTTCACGTTAGAGAGAAAGATCTGGATGAAGTACTCCAGACCCCCACAGTGTTTATAAATGTGTCAAAGGGCCAAGTGGCGAAAAAGGACGATCTGTCAAAAGCATTTGGAACAGATGACTTAACAGAAATATGCAAACAGGTAAATGTTTCGAGACAAAAGTATAATATTTACTTTCTTTATATAAGTAGGGAAGACGGAGTTTTGCAAGCGCGTAGTAGGGCGTCTACGGAAGCCCAAGAGGCCATGCGTATTTATTTTCTTTCTTGTTTGCTTGTGATCACGACATAGCAAAGTAGTTGTTTTCTCCTGATCACGACATAACAAAATAGTTGTTTTCTCCTGATCACGACATAATTTTTTCTGTGTATTCAACATAACGTTTTTTTTTTTTTATTGTTCTGTGCGCAGAAAAAGCTTAGTGCAATCCCACTGCATCATGGATGAACAAATTCATTCTTACTTTGATCAGGGACTCAGTCAAGCTGAAACAGCTCTGTCTGTCAGTGAGTGACAATTTCCACATTAGTGTCCAGCACTTGAGAAGGAGGCTGTCTGGTTTACAACTTTATCATCAAAGACAGTAGAGTGACCCTGAACGTGTAGTAGTCAAGTTTCATTGCCAGCCAGCTTGAGGGACGTCTGCATGGCTGTACGATGATGTTTGAAAGATGCCGTTTAAACGGTTTGTGGCTGCCCAGAGTAAAGGCGAGGGATGCGTGCATGTAACACTAGTGCCATTCGCAAGGTGCGAGATTTTCTCGTGATAAAAATGATGTGAGAAAACAGCTTTTTGCTATGTCGAGGTCGTGAGAAAATAACATTTATGTCATGTCTGTGTCACAAGAAAATTAAGTCAAGATTACGAGAAAAGAAGAAAGGGGGAAAATGCATGGCCTCTTAGGACTTCCATAGGCTTCACTATGGCTAAAAATTATGAATCATCAGCATTTATTTTTCTCAGTGTTGTGATTTCACACATTTATCACAACTATTTTGGAACAAAGCTGTTTTATTTGCCTTCTCATTGTCTATTATAAGCTTATGTTCACCTAGGAAGTATTGAGTTTTCTATCTGGGCTGATACTGATCTGAAATGCTCTAGTGGTATCAGATTGAATTTAACAAAACTCCACACACAAATTGTCTTAACATGAGCTGCCATTGCACCTCTGATGTTTTACATATGAATCTTGCAGATACTCGGTTTGAATACCAAGAAGAGAAAAGCGATTTTTTTTTATATACCACACTAATACTGGATGGCAACCCACCCACCATTCTTTTGAGATTCTGAACCAAATTATTGCTGCATGTTTTGATTTAGATCTGGTGACTTTAATTGAAGTACACTGAACTCCCTGTAATGCTCTTGGGACCAGTCTGAGACAGCTTGTTCTTTGTATCATTCACATGGGTAAATCTTGGCCATAAAAAGATGCACATGGTCAGCAATAAGACTCGGATAGAATTGGTGTTAAGAGGCCTGACTTGTGCCAACAAAACATTCCCCACACCATCATACCACCATCAACACCAGTCTGAAATCCAAATTAATCAGTTCAGATCTTGTCCAGTTTGACGGAGTCTGTGCAGACTGTAGCCTCAGATTCCTGTTCTTGGATGAAAGGAGTGGAAAATGTTGTGGTTTTCTGTACGTTTGATGTATTGTGCGTTCTGAGATGCTTTTCTGCTCAGCATTGTTGTAATTGGCGATTTATTTGAGTCACAATTCAATTTTATTTGTATAGTGCTTTTTTACAATGGACACTGTCTCAAATCATCTTTACAGAAACATATAAACATGGGATACAGATTTTAAATGTGTGAATTTATCCCAATTGAGCAAGCCCATGGCGAGGAAAAACTCCGTAAGATGTTAAGAGGAAGAAACCTTGAGAGGAACCAGATCATTATGGTTTAATATGAAGTAGGACTGCACGATTATGGCTAAAATGATAATCCTGATTATTTTGATCAATATTGAGATCTCGATTATTTATCACGATTATTTTAGGGACAACATTTTCATTGTACTTTCACACTTAAATAAACAGATCACTGCTTTCACCTCCATGTAGTGCTACATTCCTGCTAATGTACAAATCCATCCATCCATCCATCTTCTACTGCCTATTCCTTCTTGAGGGTTGCGGGGAAACCTGGAGCCAATCCCAGGGAGCATCGGGCACAAGGCGGGGTACACCCTGGACAGAGTGCCAGTCCATCGCAGGGCTAATATACAAATCTTTGCTTGAAATTAGACTGGTCCTTAAAGTGCATCATCTCATAGAAGCAAAATATAAATAAAATTGTACCCAAAATATAGGATAAGTAAAAATAAAAAAGCCATCGACCAAATGAAAATATGCATCAAATATAACAATATGCAACCAAATGAAAACAACTCAGGTGTATGCAGAAAAGTCAATAACAGTGTTTACAGGACGAGAGACGCAGACAAAATCACCCAATAGAGTGGTGACTCAGTGATGGCGTCATTTTGTACCGGAACCCGGAAGTTATCATCACACCGGTTCCCTCGACAAAAACCCAATAGGATTTTCCCATAGGCTTTTGGATTATTCAACACCATGTTTATGAAGTTTGAAGCCTAAATACAATCGGCAGAAATAAAAAGTTAGCCGTACGCTATAAACAAATTACACCACGGTCGCTCGACTTGCTTCCGACAACTTTTCCAAACTTTATTTAAAACATTTTCCATAATACGGATTTACTTTGTGGATGAATATTCATCCATGTTTTTTTGGGGGGAATTGTGAGAACCAGTTTACAGTGGTAACAATTTCTTTACAATTACAAAATTACAAAAATTTAGGAGCACAGTCAAAAAATTTTGAGCGCAGTTGAAGTTTAGGTTTTTTTAAATATTATTTTTAAGATGGTAATGTTAATGTGCCACCATAAAACACAAAAGTAGGCATATGAGAACTTGAGCTGGTCAATTATGACAGAATTTAGGAACATAGTGTGAGCCATAACAAATTAATTTACCTTCTGATAAACTAAATCTAATATTTTCAGTTAATTTTACAGACTGTATGCAAAAAACAACCGTTAACCTGTTCCACCTTGTAAACAAATACAATAAACATCAATGTTCAGTGTTTGACGTCTGCTCCTCTTAAATATATTTAAAGCTGCACTGTTAGACATTTTCCACTGTCATGGTTGTGGGCTGAGTCAGTTCTCGAACCGCTCGGTGTATATTGGGCATATATCTGAATAATCTCTTATAGGATGTGATCTAGGGTGAGTTCATTTACCCGTAAGATGCAAAGCGCTTTAGTTTAATGGTGTTCATTACTGACGCTCCGATCAGGATTTTTACAGCTAATACCGATCCAGATACCAATCTTTTTTTTGTTTAAGCTTTAATCAGGAGGTCTGTCATAAAGAGTTAAATGTAAACTGTCTGCTCATGGTCACTGTTAATTGAGTTAAAATAATAGCAATGAGAAATACTTGGTTAATTGATAAATAAACAAGCATAAAATATTTAATTTAAATGTCTTAAACAATAGAGTCCTAATTAAAAGTAGATTAACACAAAAATGATCCATATTAGGAAAAAGGCTAATAGCTTTCTAAGGAAATAGCTTACTAAGCTTAATGTCAAACTGATTAAATGCAACCCATAGTAATTAAACATTTCCTTTCTCATTTTATTTATATTTAATGAAGTTATTATAATATCTAATTTTTATATATTAAAGGATTTATTTATAACTAAGCACATTTTCTGTCTTTACATTTTTAGTTTTTTTTATTTATTTATTTTTATCAGTTGTTCCTTTTAGATCTGTTCACCACTGCAGTTTTGGGGGTTAAATCAGATTATCTGGCAACCCTGAGTTTAAATGAAGTCAATGCTCTAGTAGAGTTGGCGTAGAAGGGGAGAGAGACAGTGTACTGTATGTTCACAGACTGTACAGTTGCTACTCTTGATTATGAGTCATGAGGAAATTTTTTAATAAAGAGGTTTGAATTAAACCCACCTTGTAGCGTTAGCATTATTATTAATTTACACCGCCCGACGCCGCTGTGTCCACACGAGCAGGTCACAGTCGTAGTTTGTGAGATCGGGAAGTTGAAGCAGATGATGTACAGAGTTACTCTTGTCATCATAATGGCTTCTCTGCCGTATTTCCACACTTGATTAGTTGACTGAGGAGATGAAAAGCAGTGTGAAAGTAACTGTTGTGCGGTGTAGATGCATTTTGGACTTCCTGTAGTTTTTATTCTGATTGTATTACACAACTCCGAACAGGTCACTCGCACTGGTGTAAGTAAATATTTATTCACAGTCGCACAAAATACTTTTCAGTCGCAAATGTGAGTGAAATGGTCACACAGTAGAGCCCTGAGTTTATCTGCATAGTTTTTTCCTCTTCGGCATGATAACGTTTAATGTCCCTGACAACCTCTGTAGTGTCATTTAGCAACATGTTAGTGTCATAATTTCCGAAGCGAAGCTAGCAGCTCAAGCGCTAAAATGCAAATCCTGTTTCCGGGTTTTGGCATTACAAAATGATGCCATCCCTATCCCTTCTAGAAGATACGACCATATCACACCAATATTATCAATGCTGCATTGGCTCCCAGTAAAATCTCGCATTAACTATAAAATACTTTTATTAACCTATAAAGCACTAAACGGTCTCGCGCCACAATATCTAAGCGACCTTTTGGTTTTATATGATCCGCCACGCCTACTTAGATCAAAAGATGCAGGCTATTTGACGGTACCTCGAATAGTGAAGGCTACAGCAGGGGGAAGAGCCTTCGCTTATAGAGCCCCACAGTTATGGAACAGTCTTCCTATTAGTGTTCGGGACTCAGACACAGTCAGTGTTTAAGTCTAGGCTTAAAACGTATTTGTTTACTCAAGCCTACCCTGACTAGATTCTATTTTACTACTTCGCAGTCATAATCTTTTTTCTCCCTCTCTCCTTTCGCCGAGCCCCACCCGATTTTATGGAGATACTAGAGATCCAGATCCTTTCTGCCTCTGGATGGAGCTCAAATCTTCTCTAATTCCAGACTGCTGGGACTACGGCTGCTCCTAAGGCCATACAGACTTCATATGAATCCATAATGAACTTTTTCACACTATCTGTTGTTACCCAGATGAGGATGGGTTCTCTTCTGAGTCGGGTTCCTCTCAAGGTTTCTTCCTCTTAAAACATCTTAGGGAGTTTTTCCTTGCCACCGTCGCCACTTAGTGGCTTGCTCAGTTGGGATAAATTCACACCTTTAATATCTATATACCGTGTTGATATTTCTGTAAAGCGGCTTTGAGACAGTGTCTATTGTAAAAAGCGCTATACAAATAAAACTGAATTGAATATGCCGCTCTATGCTGATTGGCTGTAAGTGTAGGAAGCGCTTGATTTGATCTGCAGAAGAGTTTTCTATGAGTGGAGGACGAACTTTAAACGTCAATATCGCAGTCGATTATGTCCATGTAATCGTGGGCAGTCAAAATCGTAATCGTGATCGATAATCGATTAATTGTGCAGCCCTAATATGAAGTCTGTTTGTAGAACTAGTCCACTGTTCAAAGGAGACCCGAGGGCAAAACTGCATGTTGTAATTGCAGTCCCAGGGCCTTAGATGCAACCGTAGTCCCATCAACCACAGTGAGAATGTCTATCTGGAATTGGAGTTGTTAGGAGCTCCATCCAAATGTAGGGCATCCGAAAGGATCAGGCAGGTACGGAGAGCAGAAAGCATCAGGATCTCTAGTATCTCCATAAAAACATGTGTGGCTCGGCAGAAGGAGAGAGGGAGAGAAGAGATTGTTAAGATTGTGCTTTGCATAACAGAAAGTCTACTCATGGTAGGCTTGAGTAAACAAATACGTTTTAAGCCTAGACTGTGTCGGAGTCCCGAACACTAATTGGAAGACTATTCCATAACTGTGGGGCTTTATAAGAGAAAGCACTTCCCCCTGCTGTAGCCTTCACTATTTGAGGCACCGTCAAATAGCCTGCACCTTTTGAACTAAGTAGGCGTGGCGGATCATAGAAAACCAAAAGGTTGCTTAGATACTGTGGCGCGAGACCATTTATTGCTTTCTAAGTCAATAATAGTATTTTATAATTAATGCTTGATTTCACTGGGAGCCAATGCAGTGTGGATAAGATCGGGGTGATGTGGCTGTATCTTCTGGTTCTAGTTAGAACTGTAGCAGCTGCATTCTGGACTAACTGGAGTTTGTGAACTATGTGAACTCCAGAGACATTTTTTTTTGTGTGTGTGTGTGTGTGTAAAATAAAAAATCCAAGGAAATCAGCTCTTTCTGAAATACTCAAATCAGCCTTTTTGGCACCAACAGCCATGCCACAGTCAAAGATTCTAATGTTTTATGTGAAAACGATCAGAAAATCTTGACCTGTGTCTGCATGATTTTATGCATTTGCACTGTTGCCACATGATTGGCTGATTGGCTACCTGCATGAATGAGCAATGACCACGTTCCTAATAAAGTGTCCAGTGGGTGTACCCTATATACAACATAAAATTAATACAGTATGGTTGTAATTCATAGTGGAAGCCCAAAATTGTGATCAGGATGAAAACACCACTTAGTTTTGCACCCTGAAATAAGATTAACTCTGGTATTTGAGTTTCTCAGTTTTATCCAGTGTGTGTATGAATGCTTGGTTGTGATTCTTGGTTTTCCTGTTTCAGATTTTAGCAAAAGGAGAACTTCAGGTGTCTGATAAGGAGCGACATTCTCAGCTAGAACAGATGTTCCGGGACATCGCCACGATTGTGGCCGAGAAATGCGTCAATCCGGAGACAAAGCGCCCTTATACAGTGAGCCTAATAGAAAGAGCCATGAAGGACATTCACTACTCTGTCAAAGCCACTAAGAGCACAAAACAGCAGGTGAGTAGGATATTTGACTATCTGGGCTGAAACATTTTAAAAAATGTTATTCTGTTATGATTTAATGTTAAGTGTAGGCAGCACAGGCCAGTATAATTCCCATTCCATGTAGCATGCCTATTACACACAATTTATACATTTACTTCTGATAGAGATCTAATAACTGTACAATCTTCAAAGTATTAAGGATGACGGGCATTATTTTCATTCAGCGCTGTTGATTCTCTTCTCATTTAGGCACTTGAAGTGATCAAACAGTTGAAGGAATCCATCCAGATTCAGAGAGCTCACATGCGACTCCGCTTCATCCTGCCAGCCAAAGATGGGAAGAGGCTGAAAGAGAAGCTTAAACCCCTCTTAAAGGTGGTGGAGAGTGAAGACTTCGATGATCAGCTGGAGATGGTGAGAGGTTTTACATCTTCCTTAATTGCTGAGTAAACTTAAAGCGTTTTTTCTTTCAAGTATGCAACTAAAATACATGTTCCTGCCCCACAGGTTTGCTTGATAGATCCGGGCTGCTTTCGGGAAATCGATGAGCTGATTCGCTGCGAAACAAAAGGCAAAGGTTCAGTCGAGGTTCTCAGCCTGAAAGATGTGGAAGAAGGCGAGGAGAAATTTGAGTAACCGTCCTGAATCCGACTCTACACACTGCTCACCACAATAACTACTTACTTCCACATTAAATTATTTCTCTCTTTTATGTATCAAAACTGTTTTACTTGATTTATATAACAGGGGACTGAACTCACTGAAGCTTTAAGCAGCATTTGTTGAAGTTTCTAGCTAATTATCTTTTTATTTTTTTATGGACCAGTAATTATAATAGTGTCGTTTGGGCATATTTACTGTTTGAACTTTCAGTAAATCTTCGTAAATGATTGATCCAGAGCAAATTAATAATCTTAACTCAAATCACAAAACTAAGAGGTTTGTTTTCTGTGAAAATTGAAGTGATTTGTATGACTGCAAGACAGGCAACAGATTGATTTATTAAAATAAATATGAGTACACATGCAAAGTGTAGCAAAGGAAATCTTCATCCCAATGACAGAAGTTGACAGAATGATGGAATGACAGAAGGTGCCTATTCCACCATATCCCCATTACTACTACTCTCTTAACTTAAAAGTGCAATTTGTAATATTTAAAATTATTTGTAATACTCATTTCATGTCCAAGATCCCATCAAAACATTTGCCATGCGGCGAGTTTCTTCATTTCAGGCTTTTGTTTACATTTTTATGGCCCAGAAGTTAGCCCCACCCCTCAGCCGGCATAGAATGTCTCAGCTTTTCTTTGAAAGGCAAGTCGGGAGATATGCAAACTTTCAGCAGTAAGGGTAAGGTCCGTTGGGAAGAACAGGAAGGCTTCAGGTTTGCAGTTCACCTCACAACCAGCAGAAAATAAATATTACAAGATTTTCCCCTGCACCCATCTAAAAGTTTCAGTGTCCACTTGGTATCGTTTGTCTTCTCAGATTTGTGCCATATATCTGACTTACAACAACGCTTACAAAATCATCATAACAATGTACAAAATGTGCAAATAAAAATGAATGTAAATCACGTCTCAATTCTATGCACGTCACTTACTAGTAAACTACATACAGTAAACTACGTACAGCGTCGAGGCTATTGCAGTAATAAGTTATAGAATTAACAAATGTAAAAAATTGTATATTCAGGAACATGTTTGAACAGACTTAGAGATATTGAACGCTGTTACTGTGAATAATGAAACCTAGGACTGAGACTTAAAAGTTCCAAACCTTAAAGCTCTCTGAAATGGAGAATCAGGATGTAGTGTTCTATCAGGGTTTCAGTCGATTCAAACAGTCTCAAATGTACAAGAAGAAGTCAGCAGTGCACTGCAAATTTTACAGTATGATGAATTTAGCGAGAGTTATTTTCAAATAGGTCTTGTGGTTTGCCTGTATGGACTTGGAATGAATGCAGCATGATGCATTGCAAAGAGCGGATCCTCAGCTTCTGGTATTGCTGCTGCTTGTGGCGTTATTTGTTGCTGTGGCCCTGGAGCTGTTTTAAACCACCAAGTACTCAGCACTCCTCCTCCAATCAGAAACAACACTGTTCCAGTCCACCCGGAATATAAAGCTGCTCCCCAGTCCCTCTTCAAAGAAATGGATGTGTCCAAATCACTGTTTGTGGCATGAGTGATCCAGCTCATAATCACCAGCATGAGCAGCCCAGATAAAACGAAAACAAATCCAGCTGCTGCCTTGATTCGCTCCTTCTGAGAGAACATGGTCATGGCCACTATGTAGAGCACTATGGGAATAACTCCCACTCCAAGCAAAACATTAACCGACACTTTCCAGGAGTTAAAGCGCCCAGCCAGGGACAAAAGCGACTGATAGAAGTGGCAATGCAAGTCTCCTATCCTCGGTTCCTGCCAGTTCAACCAGATTCCATCCCAATACAATGACAGAGTATCTGTGGAATTATCGACAGCTCCTGTCACGATCCACACGGGAAGGGTCCTGGTGAAGATGGCACAAATCCAGCCAGAGATGGCCACACAGACACTGGCCAACTCGAACCACTTGTGCCACCTCTCCATGATTAGTTTCTGTGAGGAACAAAGAGAAACCACGAGCTCACTTCGTGAGCAAACCGGGCTATCTGCATTCCAGCTGAGGGTGTGGAGACCACAGAGTATTCACTGCTGTTTTTTTTATCCATGGTTTCAAAACATTTTCAGTGGCTCTTCTCTCTCTCTCTCTTTTTTTTATTTCGCCTCGAGGCTAAAACAATGATGTCACTGTGTGAAATCAACAGCCTCCTCTCTCTTGACCTCTTTTGTGAGCTGACACACAACGCTTTCAAAGTCCAACGACACCAAGAAGTATGAAAAGCTTGTTGTATGGAAGCAAATTTTATTTAAATAGGAACACAGACACATCTTAAAGGTGTGTACAGAGAAGTAGCGAACAAAGAACACTTTCATACTTTATTATAAACAATGCAATGACTATAAATTGCGTAAACTTGTTTTTTAATATGTGTAAGAAAAAACTGATTGTCAACATACTGTACCTTAAAATGAAACGTAATGCCTTTTTAATACTTTTTCAATGCCACACCAAATTTGTACTGATATACCATATCTAACAGGACTTCAAGTACAATTAAGTACACGAATTCAAGTTTATTCTACAAAATAAAAAAAAGACTTCAAATTGTGATTTAAAACTAGCTCTGTGGCAGAGTATAGTCACTGGTAGACACAAGTTTCAACACAGTACTGTATTCTAGTTATTTTTAATTCTATGTACATCATTCGCCATATGAACTTGTCCCTGTGTAATTAAACATGCAGCCATAACATAAAAAATAACACCAGATTAACCATTTAGGACCATTAAATGACTTTCCATCCATTTTCTGTAACACTTATTCTGCTGGGAGACTGGAGCCTATCCCAGGGATCTCAGGGGACACCCTGGATGGGGTGCCAACCCATCGCAGGGCACAATCGCACACACATTACAGACAATTTGGAAATGCCAATCAGCCTACAATGCACGTCTTTGGACTGGGGAGGAAACCCCAAAGCAGGGGGAGAACTTGCAAGCCTCGTACACATAGGGCTGAGGCGGGATTTGAACCCCAAACGAGCGAGGCAAATGTCCTAACCACTAAGCCAATGTGTCACCTTAAATAAATAATTTTTTTTTTAAATGGCCTTTTAATCTGTAAAATGTCATTTTAGATAGAGTAGAACATTTTAGGGACCCTCACACAATTCTAAGTTATCTTATATACAGTATCTCACAAAAGTGAGTACACCCCTCACATTTTTGTAAATATTTGATTATATCTTTTCATATGACAACCCAGAAGAAATGACACTTTGCTACAATGTAAAGTAGTGAGTGTACAGCTTGTATAACAGTGTAAATTTGCTATCCCCTCAAAATAACTCAACACACAGCCATTAATGTCTAAACCGCTGGCAACAAAAGTGAGTACACCCCTTTTGGGTGAGTACACCCAAAAGTGAGGCCACCATTATTTTCCAGCACTGCCTTAACCCTCTTGGGCATGGAGTTCACCAGAGCTTCACATGTTGCCACTGGAGTCCACTTCCACTCCTCCATGACGACAGCACGGAGCTGGTGGACGTTAGAGACCTTGTGCTCCTCCACCTTCCATTTGAGGATGCCCCACAGATGCTCAATAGGGTTTAGTCCATCACCTTCACCCTCAGTTTCTTTAGCAAGGCAGTGGTTGTTATCATGCTGGAATGCTGTCCTGCAGCCCAGTCTCCGAAGGGAGGGGATCATACTCTGCTTCAGTATGTCACAGTACATGTTGGCATTCATGGTTCCCTCAGTGAACTGTAGCTCCCCAGTGCCGGCAGCACTCATACAGCCCCAGACCATGACACTCCCACCACCATGCTTGACTGTAGGCAAGACACACTTGTCTTTGTACTCTTCACCTGTTTACCACCACACACGCTTAACACCATCTGAACCAAATAAGTTTATCTTGGTCTCATCAGACCACAGGACATCTGCTTGTCTTCAGCAAACTGTTTGCAGGCTTTCTTGTGCATCATCTTTAGAAGAGGCTTCCTTCTGGGACGACAGCCATGCAGACCAATTTGATGCAGTGTGCGTCGTATGCTCTGAGCACTGACAGGCTGACCCCCCACCCCTTCAACCTCTGCAGCAATGCTGGCAGCACTCATACGTCTATTTCCCAAAGACAACCTCTGGATATGACACTGAGCACATATACTCAACTTCTTTGGTCGACCATGGCGAGGCCTGTTCTGAGTGGAACCTGTCCTGTTAAACCACTGTATGGTCTTGGCCATACAGCTCAGTGTCAGGGTCTTGGCAGCCTTCTTCTAGCCTAGGCCATCTTTATGTAGAGCACCAATTCTTTTTTTCAGATCCTCAGAGAGTTCATGGCCATGAGGTGCCATGTTGAACTTCCAGTGACCAGTATGAGGGAGTGTGAAAGCGATGACACCAAATTTAACACACTTGTTCCCCATTCACACCTGAGACCTCTTAACACTAACAAGTCACATGACACCGGGGAGGGAAAATGGCTAATTGGGCCCAATTTGGACATTTTCACTTAGGGGTGTACTCACTTTTGTTTCCAGCGGTTTAGACATTAATGGCTGTGTGTTGAGTTATTTTGAGGGGACAGCAAATTTACACTGTTATACAAGCTGTACACCCACTACTTTACATTGTAGCAAAGTGTCATTTCTTCAGTGTTGTCACACGAAAAGATATAGTCAAATATTTACAAAAATGTGAGGGGTGTACTCACTTTTGTGAGATACTGTATGTATGTATATATATATATATATATATATATATATATATAAGTGTAAAAAACAAGTAAGTTAAACTCAAGTAAGATTTCAACCAAATTGATTATTGTATATGACACAAAACAAATTATTTTTAGATCTGAAAAAATGCAAATTGTAAGAATACCCTTTTGTAACATGGTGGCACATTCACCTCAGTGATGAACAGGTCATGTCTTCAACTTACACATAGTTTTTAAGTGCATAGCTGCTTTGGTTGCCTGATTTTGTTGCCGTAAGCCTGGAGAAGTGCTTGACCCTCTCTGGTGGGCAGCTGGTGCAGAGAATTGCCCCTCCAACAAACAAGAATCCCGCTGTCACCCAGCCTACATATATGGCAGCACCCATCTCTCTCTTCAGCGCCTCATGCACTACAGGGTTATGGAAGTCCCTGATGATGGTGTCAGCCGTCCAGGAAACGGGAATTGCGGTGCCAAGCCCCGAGAGCATGAAAGTGATCCCAGACGCCACGACGATCCTAGCCTTGGCCCGTGGATTGCTGAGACAGTTGGTGCACTCGGCTCCCAGCAGGAAGATGAGGAACCCAAGACACGCAAGTGCCATGGTGGTGACAACAAGGCCACGCGAGGCCTGCAGTGTTGGGTCCAGGTCGAGCAGAGCGTCGTACAGCTTGCACTGCATCTGGCCCGTGCGCTCATACACGCAGGTCATCCACAGGCCCTCCCAGAAGACCTGCGCCACCACGATGTTGGTGCCCACAAACGCCGTCACCTTCCACATAGGCAGGGCGCATATTATGATGGTACCTGCCAGGCCGATCATAGACAGCGTGATGCCCAGCACCTGCAGAGCCATATGGAGACCTGATAAAGAAGAGAAAGAGTGAGATAAAATAGCAAACTGTATTCGATTCTCAAAATCCAGACATTATTGAAAACCCTTCAGTTTAAAACGAAAAATAGTTGGTGTGTGGTGGGCATTCTGGCGCACCATGGCTGCCGTTGCATCATCCAGGTAGTGGTGGTTGAGGAGATTTCCTCCATGCATTGTAAAGCGCTTATAGTGTCTAGAAAAGCGCTATATAAATTTAACTGTATCTGTAAAAAAGAAGACCAAGACTTATGGTTACCAAAACTGATTAATTTAGATTTTCTGGGAAAGAAGAGTCAGGGTGAGATATAATAAATGATATAATAAATGGAGGTGGGAAGTAACAAAGTATAAATACGTTGTTACTGTGTAGTCTATTTCTACATATCTACTTAAATCTCTACGTTAGTACTCATTACATTTTCAAACACTACATCATACACTGCATTTCTCTATCATCAAAGATTTTTGAAGTGATGAGGTTTTAGCACCAGTCAGTTTCAAGGAGTCGATATAAATTCCTAACAAATCTAAACTGTAACAGACGTGACTGCAAGTAATACTGCAATCTTTCTATTACTACACATTTTTCAAGGCAGTGTATTTACAGCTAACTACTAGCATTTAGTTTTATATTGTCAGGGTTATTATCATGCTAGCTAACATTTGAGAGATGAGGAATCAAGCTGTTTTGGTTAAGCTTGGCTAATTTTTGTTCTCTCAAATGTTAGCTAGCAATTAGCATTCAGTTAGTTTGCATTCATGCTACCTAATATTTGAGAGATTTTAAATATAAAGCTGCTATAAGCCTTAGCTTTGTAAAGAGTGTATACATTGCTACTTTAACATGAGTGAAGAATACAAACTTTTACCAGAGTATTTATTTTGATGAGTAATTGCTGTTTGACTTGAGGAAAGAATTGGGGTACTTTTACCACCTCTGACACTAATGTAAATTTAACATACTCTGCATTAAACGTTAAAATTTGTTGTCCATAAATGAGAGAAACTGAGTTTATTTTCAAATGAGGTTTGAAGCCAAGTTTCAATAAGTACAGTCATTGATACAACCATAACCTTTATTTATCCTGTAATCCAGCCAAAGATAGTACGCTATAATGCAAAATGAAGTACAGGACAAGTAATAATTAAGATAAAGCGAAAAATAAAAACAACAAATGCAATCACAGAAAAATGCATTAAACGAATTTATTATTATTATTATTATTATTATTAAAAGTTTGGATAGTTTAGAATCCACTATGGTTTTATACCACTACATGGCAGTATTGCATAAAAATGTATGTGGGTTAAACTGTACTATTTTTTGCACCCCTGTTCAACTGGCACCACAGTGCTGTTGATTCATTTTCTATTACAGCAACCATGATAATCGCACAGGCTGTAATTCAAATCACAGGTTTATATCAATGTGCACTTTCTGAAATGTTATCTTTTCTATAGTAACTTTTTATTCACAGGGACTTGTATGGCAAAAGTATTTTAAAAGCCTGTTTTTATTTTACAAAAAAAAGTGAAATATTATACAATTAAATCTAATTGTTGATATGGTAAAGCTTCTGTAACAATATGTTTATTTAACATTTATGGAAGGACTCTCCAATGTCATCTCTTTGTTTTCCACCACAGAAGAGTTGGAGGACTTTACATTTTCTGGATTCTTGGTTACATGACAAGCCATGTTTTTTTGTTCTTATAATTTCAAGAGAAAGAGAAAAAATAGAGAGGCTGGTAAGGCAGCTATAAGTATTTATATGGGGCCCAAATCTTTTTCAGCCCCTGTGTACAAAGCAAGACCCATGAAAACATGGTTGTACAAGGTTGGCCTCCACAGAGCCCTGAACTCAACCCCACTGAACACCTTTGGGATAAATTGTAATGCTGACTGTAACTTCCATTGCTAATTGTCACAACACGCAACCCTCTTGTTGATTATTTACTTACAACTGCATTTCGCATCATGCTTTATGTCTCATATGTTGAAAATAGTAAAACCGGCCTCAGAAACAGAAAGTTACATCCTGGCCATCTCTGAGTCATTTACATTTGTTTAGATATGTTGAAAGGTGATGTGTTGAACAAATACTGGATTAAAGCCAAACTTATGCTAGCTGATGTCATCATACTTTCATCAGAATATAACTTGAAGGCCCAGATTTTGAGAATGGGACACACCAACTCCTACACACAATAAAGCACCACTTCATTAATAACAATCTGATTATATTAGACTTGGGGGGACAGTGGATTAGTTGTTAACGTGTTTGCCTCACACCTCCAGGGTTGAGGGTTGGATTCCTGCCACGGCCCTGTGTGTGCAAAGTTTGCATGTTCTCTTCGTGCTTTGGCGGTTTCCTCCGTGTACTTTGATTTCCTCCTCCAGTCCAAAGACATGAATTGTAGGCTGATTGGCATGTCCAAAAAAGTGTCCGTAGTGTATGAGTGGGTGAGTGAATGTGTGTTTGATTGTGCCCTGCGATGTATTGGCAGCCCATCCAGGGTGACCCATGGTCCCCAGGATAGACTTGAGGTTTCCTGCAACCCATTAAGGCTAAGCGGTACAGGAAATGGATGGATGGAGATATTAAACTTTTCTCATGAGTTGTATTTTAAAACAAAGCGAGTTGAAAACTCTTCCTCAAATAAGGGCATGAAGGTCTCAATTATTTTAGCGTAATAACCATCCAGTTCAATATTAGCCTTAAAAACTCCCAGAAAACTGACAATGAAATGTTTTGTCTGAATTTCAGTGCCTGATAATACTGTTCAATGTCAGACTAAACTGTGGGAATAGACATAAGTTTTTCTAAACTGATTATTTCCTTGCTTTTAAAAGTAAACATGGTATGCTCTTGGCATGGGTGTGTTGTATCAGATGTTCCAAATAGGTTGCTAAGCAGGTTGTTGTTGGGTGTTGACTTAATGAGAGGAAATACATCAGAAGTGGTATCAGTTGGAACATAAACAGTGAAACCAAACTAAAAATAGCTTTTTTTTAATTGCCACAACAGGTTATCTGAACAATACAATGTAAGTTTGACCCTTTATTTGTCAAAAAACTTTGTGAAAACAAAACATTGTGCACATATACAAATTTAATACAGTGAGAGAATGCTACAGAATTTCAAATAGTAGAAAAAAAAAAACATAGACACTATTACATAACATTTAGTATTTTGAGCATCGTCTTATGCGTAAAGTCCTTCACATGATTTTAGATGTAGGTCTTAGATGGCGTGGTAGACCTCTGTGATGTTGCAACTTTGCTGGGCACTGAATTATTCCCAGTCGATAATTTAGTTTTGAATGGCTGGTACTTGAGGGATGGTGCACGATTTTGCTGTGTTGGACAGGAACTACAGAGAAGTCCTCCCCCTAGCACCAAGAGAAGTCCGGCTCCCCATCCGATGTACAGTGAAGCCCCCAGCTCACGCCTTTGGGCATCAACAAGTGAGGGGTTGTAGAAATCTCTCATGATACTGCTGGCTGTCCAGGACACAGGAATGAGGCAAAGGATACCTGTAATGATTAGGATGACTCCAGCGGCCACAGCTGCCCTCGCTTTGCCCTTCCCCTCAGCAATTAAATTGGTGCACTTGCCAGCAGTAAAGGCCATACAGATCCCAGCGATGCCCACCACCAGTGCAATGACCATTAGTGCGCGGGCAGCCTGCAGGTCCGAAGTTAGAGCGAGCATGGAATCGTAGACCTTGCATTGCATCTGGCCTGTGCTCTGCACCACGCAATTCATCCAGATGCCCTCCCAGAAAATCTGGGCTGTCACGATGTTGGTTCCGATGAAGGCCGTGACTCGCCACATGGGCAGGCCAGACACGATGATCACCCCGATGTAGCCAATTAGAGCTAGTATGCTCCCTAGCATCTGCAGCCCCATTGATGCCATTTCCAAATTAGATGCACGCAACACTTAGTGATTGACTTTTTTTCTCTCCAGCACAGAATCAGATTGAGTTTGTGTTCTGCTGGTAGTTAATGCAAAAGAAAAGAGGTGTGTTCTGTCATTTAGGGCTGTCTCAACCATGACAATACCAGCTTTACAGGATTCTTTATGGTATGCACAATGTGACGCTTGTGTACTAAAGATCAGGTTACAAGCTTGTGGTTAAAACTCTATACAAGGAAATTCAAAATGCACCTTTGCAGTACGCAAAACATGCAGATATACTGGTTTTGGTTTTAGTCTACTATGTAAGCAAACACACTTTCAGAGATGTAAATGCAAGTGTAGAGCATCAATTGAGTTGAAAGCCTACATAGCACGATAATGGATGGACACTGACGTAGTTAATTATAATATTTACACATTATCAGCAATAAAACAATGCCCAGTTGATGGCAGCTATATGGTTGAAAATAGTTTGGGAGGATTTTTCTTTTTGACATGCTTTCATAGACCTTGCATTGCATCTGGCCCATGTTGTTTACTACACAACTCATCAAGACAGCTTCCCAGAATATCTACGATGCCACAGTGATGTTTCTGATGAAGACTGTAATTCGCCACATGAGCTGACCATACACAATGTAGCTATTTAGAGTCCAGCATCTTTAGACCCATCAATGCAATCCCCACATGTAACATTGGGGGGTTCAAGTGTGAATGGGTATGCTTCCCGATATTTTTAATTAAATAAAAAAAGTAACAAAAAAATAGGAAAACAACAGCTTTGCTATATCTGCAGTGTCATTACATAATTATCCTCTGCTTATCTATCTTTCTTTCTACCTACCCATCCAGCTATCTGTCTAATCTCTCTATGTATCGCAAAATAGCAAAAATACGCTGTTTTCGTGTGTCTCTTTAAATGCAAATGCTCCCCGCCCCCTTTCCAGAAGAGGGCTGTGCGTTTACAGTTGTGCCTTTACAGCTGGTGCAACAACAAATCAGGAGAACCAATATGACTGACACGTAAATGCCGGTGTTCAGCCCATATGTATGAACCAGAATGTATGGTCTCTGTAAATACAATCAGAGACAATGATAACTTTAGCCGCATAAGCAATGGAATTTGCTAACATGAACATTTGGAAAGGCGATTTGCAAACATTCGCAAAATATAGTGTGATACTTAGGTCTTCTGGAAATGAAGCTGGATCGCGAACAATTGATATTGATCCATGCTTGGGAATAAACTTTTCAGCAAATCCTGCTTTGTATTGACCCTCATTCACAAAGCAGTCTGGTGTAAAATGACTCGAACAAACATATACGATTTTAGCTATTTTTTGGGCACATTTCTTTCAAAAATTTAATTACTCCACTGCGTCTTCAGTGGCTCTGATGCTGGGAGTTTATGAAGACTCTTATGTTAATTTTTACAGCCAACAACAGAACAACAAAGCTTACGAAGCTGAGGCATTCTTCTTATTATGCAGAGAACATGGCGGACTGTGTGCAGCTACCTCAGGGAAGGTTCTATGCTAATAGGGTAGAGTCCGTCACCAGCAGAGTTGGGTATAACGTGTTACTGTATTCTAATTACTTTTTCTGATAACATAGTAATGTAATGCATTACATTTTAAATGTATATAATTTCATTACAATTACTGATGTCATTAAAATTACTTGCATAACTGTTAAGAAAACAGTATTAAGTAAAATGTATTTTTAAAATAAATCCCATTTTGCATGGCTGTGTCAGTTAAAAATTCTGCTGGCCTGCAGGCACATTGTACATGTGATATACATTCAGAAAGCTAAAATTCTTGTGATTTGGTTTATATAAATCAGAACAGCAGCTACAATCAACGTCTCTGTCAGTCCACCAACATACAAACAAACACTTACAAAACTGAGGCAGCTCACGTATGAAACCTCATAGTAGTCCACTGATCCATAACATCCAGACAAAAACATTCTTGTTACATTGGCAAAGGTCCTAACAATCCAATCATATAAAATATTTAGTCCAAAACACATTATTACATCAGTAAATTCCCACAGACTGTTTCTGCATCATTTCAAATTACCGGCAGATATGCCTAATCTTTCACATATTATCAGTTATAATTCGGTTCGCTTGTGAGTATTCCTTGGGTGCTTCTCAGTTCTTATTTGTGCATCCTCATTTCCTTTTCTCGCTTCCTTTCCTTACATCTTAGCTCCACCCCCTTAAGATGTAAGGATGCAAGGATGAGATGTGAGGAGAGAGGAATCAAAGCAAGTTGAATGGAATATTCTTGCCCTCTCAAGAGTCACTTCAAAGCAATGTAAATTAATGATGACTGTGCTCAGCTGGGTTACCTCACAGTGCTTCAAGGATCTGCTGTTATGTTGTTGGAGTTTGGTTATCAACATTTTTAATAAAGTAAAATGCACTGAAAGTATGTGAAATGTCTGGGTTATTCAACAATGAATTAATGAATAATGCATAAATTATCGCATCTTTTGTGCAGCTTAGCATATCTTAACATGCATGGATCAATAAATTACAATACTCATTGTAAGCATATTATTATTTAATTATATTTCACACAAAATTCCATCACATCATCACAGGACTTTTTGTTTGAGATTGTGGAAGATGTAAAGGAGGAGGGGAATTTATATATTGACCAGAAACACTTCCACATCAGATACACCCATATATCCTCGTTCCTAGCTCCTCTGGAAGCTTCCTCACTCCTCGTTCCTCACCTCCCTAGTGTAATTAGAGAATTTATATGTTCTTCAAGACGGTTGATGTAGATCGATTTCCCGGGTCACAGGCTGGAGGACGGAGGAGCAAGGAAATGAGGAAGCATTAGTTTGAGTATTGAGAAACGCCCCTTGGCTGCGTCTGAAAACACGTACTTCCCTACTACACAGTAGGTGAAAAGCAGTACACTGGAGGGGTAGAATGTCCGAATTCTCAGTAGGTGAGAAACAGCAGACGAGAAATACCCAGAAGGCATACTGCTTCCAGCGAGATTTTGCGGTATGCAACCAATGGACACTACGCGAGTCAAAAATCCCATGATACCACAAGTCTAGTGCAGACAAGCTCAGAAAAACAAAATACAGAAAACAGCGCATCGGCTCTTTTTAAGTATTAAACCTTGGTTAAACACTACTTGTTTAACAATACCTAAATAATTTGTTAACTTGTTGAAGGTTTAAACAAGAAAACAGTTGTCACAGCATTTGAAACTTTCCTGATGTTTTTTGCCGTTATTGTGGTTGCTTTAATCTGGTGGTTCCTGTAAGTTTTTTGTGTTTATGATGACATCGAAAGTCACATGACAATGCCAATATGGCTGATGTAGTATGTCCGGGATTGTATTCATACCACACACACATACTGATTAGTACGTACTGTTGTAGCCTTCAATAGCCAATGAGAGTCCCTGCTGAAGGGAAATGCATTCCCCATTTCCTTTGTGAACAGTTGAGCCTATAGCAACCGATTGTGTGGATGACTGGCGCATCGTATAAGCAATGAAATTCTGAAAAATATGATATGCTGCTTTAGGGGTGAGTTTCAACAATTCAATTTAAATGTCCCTGTGTAAAGCTGTGTAACCAGTGGCAAGTGTCTCATTTTTCTGCACATAAAACCTTGCAAAGGTTTCAGTTATGACTATACATTTTGTAGATTGCTGGATATGTAATATGTCACCTTTCATTAGTGCCCAAAAGTATGAGAAAAATCAAGAGTAGTAGCCTTTTCATCCTAGGTATGTGTACATGGTTACCAAGGGTCCTTTGGAGTCTCCAAAAGTTGATTTTGGTAAAATGCATGGACATACCCTTAGAAAAACATGTGTAAAATATGAATTTTCTTTGGCACTGTCAGCATATTTGAACTTGGACTAGGTAAGGCTTTGTGCTATGGTGCAGTTGTGTTTTCCAACTGTAGACATCTGCAGGCATCTGTATACAAAAAAAAAAAAAAAAAAAAAAAAAAAAAACAGGCAAAAAAAACCCCCTTCTACTTCAGGGTGTTCAAACAAAAAGTTGATCGACCAACCTAAATACAGTGTATCCTGAAAGTATTCACGGCGCTTCACTTTTTCCACATTTTGTTATGTTACAGCCTTATTCCAAAATGGAGTAAATTAATTATTTTCCTCAAAATTCTACAAACAATACCCCATAATGACAACGTGAAAGAAGTTTGTTTGAAATCTTTGCAAATTTATTAAAAATAAAAAACTAAAAAAGCACATGTACATAAGTATTCACAGCCTTTGCTCAATACTTTGTTGAAGCAACTTTGGCACCAATTACAGCCTCAAGTCTTTTTGAGAATGATGCTACAAGCTTGGTACACCTATTTTTGGGCAGTTTGTCCCATTCTTCTTTGCAGGACATCTCAAGCTCCATCAGGTTGGATGGGGTGCGTAGGTGCACAGCCAGTTTCAGATCTCTCCAGAGATGTTCAATCGGGTTCAAGTCTGTGCTCTGGCTGGGCCACTCAAAGACATTCACAGAGTAGTCCTGTAGCCACTCCTTTGTTATCTTGGCTGTGTGCTTAGGGTCGTTGTCCTGTTGGAATATGAACCTTCGCCCCAGTCTGAGGTCCACAGCGTTCTGGAGCAGGTTTTCATCAAAAATGTCTCTGTACATTGCTGCATTCATCTTTCCCTCGATCCTGACTAGTCTCCCAGTTCCTGCCGCTGAAAAACATCCCCACAGTATGATGCTGCCACCACCATGCTTCACTGTAGGGATGGTATTGGCCAGGTGATGACTGGTGCCTGGTTTCCATCAGACATGACGCTTGCCATTCAAGCCAAAGAGTTCAATCTTTGTTTCATCATGGTCTGAGAGTCCTTCAGGTGCCATTTGGCAAACTCCAGGCAGGCTGTCATGTGCCTTTTACTGAGGAGTGGCTTCCGTCTGGCCACTCTACCATACAGGCCTGATTGGTGGAGTGCTGCAGAGATGGTTGTTCTTCTGGAAGGTTCTCCTCTCTCCACAGAGACATGCTGGAGCTCTGTCAGAGTGACCATTGGGTTTTTGGTCACCTCCCCGACTAAGGCCCTTCTCCCCCGATCGCTCAGTTTGGCTGGGCGGCCAGCTGTAGGAAGAGTCCTGGTGGTTCCAAACTTCTTCCATTTACGGATGAGGGAGGCCACTGTGCTCATTGGGACCTTCAATGCTGCAGACATGTTTCTGTACCGTTCCCCAGATCTGTGCCTCGATACAATTCTGTCTCGGAGGTCTACAGACAATTCCTTGGACTTCATGGCTTGGTTTGTGCTCTGACATGATTGGAGTCTACCTGTGGTAAATTCAGTTGATTGGACATGATTTGGAAAAGCACACACCTGTCTATATAAGGTCACAATGCAAGTTGTAGAAACATCTCAAGGATGATCAGTGGAAACAGGATGCACCTGAGCTCAATTTTGAGTGTCATAGCAAAGGCTGTGAATACTTATGTACATGTACTTTTTTTGTTTTTTATTTTTAATAAATTTGCAAAGATTTCAAACAAACTTCTTTCACATTATCATAATGGGGTATTGTTTGTAGAATTTTGAGGAAAATAATGAATTTAATCCATTTTGGAATAAGGCTGTAACATAACAAAATGTGGAAAAAGTGAAGCGCTGTGAATACTTTCCGGATGCACTGTAGAGTGAAGTCTAAACCTCTGGTTATTGTAATACTTTTCTAGTTAAGTGTACATAGGAAACTATGGCATGATTATATAAAGCTATCTTTAACTTAGGTAATGTTGGTCTATCTCTGTAAATCTTAGCGGTCATGACCTCTGACTAGAAATAATGTTACTATAATTAAGTGTTACTATCTAAGGGGACTAAACAATGTACTTTTTAGATAAAAGGGCAAGCATAGGGCGGTCTTCTAAATAGTATTAGTCAATTACCTCTGGCTAATGACCAAGACTGGCGAGTTTGTGACCGTGAGATCTGCGTACACGCCGGCGCGAGACTCTGAGCGACATGGAATCTCTTCATCTTCAAAACTACCTGTGCTCTCCCAGTCAAACAGCACTAATCTAGCCTTGTGTTGTGGGGCAATAGTTGGGCGTTACCAACTTGCACAATGGAGGCGGGCTTTTAGTATTTTATCTGATTTATTATGACAAACTCATAATTGATCGGAACACCAATAATGTTACAAAATAAATTACTTCCACATATGTGTCAGTTGATCATGGTATAAATATTTGGGGGTGGTGGTGGTGGTGGTGGTGGGGGGGGGGGTATTATAATTTGGGGTATTATAATTGCTAGCTCTGATTATTGGAGGGGTTACCTCTCCCCCCCAGAAACTACACCCCTGGGTACAACCAACACTCATTCACTCTTTTGTGCTCTCCAGCACAGAATTAATCTGAGATAAGATGTATGTGCTATTGTTTAAGTCTCAGCCATCACAATACCAGTTTTACCAGATTCTTTGCTGTATGAACAATGTAAGGTGAGGGTCAGGTTCTGTACCAGAGTTCTGTGTACAGGTTTGTGGTTGAATCGCTTCATGGAATGTCAGCTGGAATCTGTGAAATACTGTGTATGAAACCCTATTCTGTATACAGACACATTTTGGAAATCTATACAACATGATAAATGATGGACACTGAGATTAATATTTCTCAGATGTATGGTGGGTGAGAGAGGAGAAAAAGTAGGTTAAACTACATAATAAACTGTCATTAACTTCTATGCTTATTCATTGCAATGGTGCCTAGATGTTTGATGTAATCAGTGAAGCCAAACTGGTTTGGCAGGAAAGGTTCTCACACAGCTTCAAATTCAAGTGTCTCAGTAAATCAGCTCAATATGAACTATACTACATTAAAGCCTATGAAGAAAATATCTAACAGTAATAAATATCTAACAATATTGCATTTCATGCAACAATAAAATAGAGTAAAGAACACAAACAGAAACTGTGGGATTTAAAATGCAAAATTTTAAAATTTTGTGTCTTGGATACCAATAGATATAATCCTTTATGAACAGATACCTAGAATAAACATGAGTCATGGGTTGTAACCAGTGCTGTTATACAATTCCTTCTCACAAATGCACTCTAACATGAGCTGATGTAGATCTTTAAAAAAACAACAACAACAACAACAAAAAAACAACTCTTAGTATTGGACAACATAAAAACCTGTGTATACATTAACAAACACTTTTCCTCTGAATGCCTCAGTGAACACTTAAAGGGCCCAGATTCAAGCATATTCAGAAAAATACAAAAAAAAAACCCAAAACCCTTCTCATTATAGTACAACAGTTTAATTTTAATGTGCAAATTTCCAAAGTACACTGCCAGATTTGTTGATCAGCAATTCTTACATCAACAAATTGATGGAAAAAAAAATACAGTCCTTTTCAGCTATACATTTTGAATAAGTATACTATTTGTTCCACACTTATTATTTTAGTTAATCACATTCTGTAATCCTAATGACTTTATACTTCTATTCAGGATCTGTTTTAACATTATGCTTATGCATATTATAAATAGTTTTAAGTTTTAATACGTTTTAAAATCACACTGTGGAACAGTCACATATCTGTTTTCAGTAAATGTTCGACAAAAGGGAGAGAGCAGAAAAAGTCTTTGCCTGGTGCTTCTACGGTTAGACGTAGGCTTTGCTATTGGCAATGGAACGTGGCTGGGAGTACTTGTAGCCATTGTTGTAATTCTTCTCCTCTTGCGGTGGACAGGAACTGCAGAGAAGACCTCCACCGAGAATCAAAAGTGCAGCAGTGCCAAAGCCAATGTAGAGTGCAGCCCCAAGCTCCCTCTTCTGAGCACTGTTGACCATGGGGCTGTAGAAGTCCTGGATGATGGTGTTGGTGGACCAGCAGACCGGGATGAGACACAGGACTCCAGCAATGATGAAGGTGACGCCACTGGCAATAGCCACTTTGATCTTTTTGCTCTCATTCTCCACAAAGTTGGTGCACTTGCCTCCATTGATTCCCAGGATCATTGCGAACAGGCAGACGATGATGGAGATGATGATCAGAGCTCGGGCGGCCTGCAGATCCTGGGGCAGTGCCAGCATGGAGTCATAGATCTTACACTGCATCTGGCCTGTACTCTGCATGACACAGGTCATCCACAACCCCTCCCAGATGATCTGCGCCGTCACAATGTTGGCTCCGATGAATGCTGTTACCTTCCACATGGGAAGGGCGCAAACAATGATGGTCCCCAAGAAGCCAATGATGCCCAGGCCATAGCCCAGCATCTGGCGGCACATGGACACCATTTTAGTTTCTTTTGAGTGCTAACTCACTGCTGTGAAAGTGTCTGGTCTTCTGTATATGTGCTACGATGGCAGAACAGTGAGGAACTTCCTTTAACCAGCAGGTTATATGGTGCCTTTTGAAAGGTGGAGTTAATAGTTTGTACTGATACCAGTTGTCATACTTTGTTTCAGGCCTGACGAGATTCCACTGAGACACTGAAGACAAGACAGTTTCGATGAGATGCACTTTAAATTAGGTCATTCATCAGCAGAAAAGCAAAAAATCCCTCTAAAGGGAGGTGAAACTTATGTCTATCAATAAACGTTTATGTCCTATTACATTTGTTTCCCCATTTTAAACCTGGTTCATGTGTGCAGTTACCAAATATCTTACAACATTTCATGAGCATGTTACTTCTGTTAGTGCAAAAAAAAAGAGAAAAAAATGCTTGTGCTCAACGTACTGACAAAGTATATTTTTCCAGTAGAAATATTTAGCATTTTTAAAGGATGATGCCCCATTTGAGGCAGTTTATTTATTTATTACAAGTGTTTTAGTGTTGTAATAAACAGGATTGCATTTTGTAAGAATTTGTGAAAGTAGTATATTTAGACATTTGTTTAATTTGTGGTATTTTATAGCAAATTAATACAGGTTCAAATGTCACATAGAGCTCATAATAAAAAAATGCACATGCATTTGTAGAAGAGACGTGTTTATTTACAAGTCTAGCGCATCACACAATTTAGAAGTCTATGCAACATGATAAATGACGGACACTGAGGTTTATTTTTGTTAAATGTTTGCTGGTTTCTAGAGAAGAAAAAGTAGGTTAAACTACTTACTAAACTGTCATTAACTTATATACTTTTTATTGCTGTGCTTTTTAATAGATGCAAATAAATGGCTGGAAGGGTTCTCACACAGCTTCAAATACAAGTGTGTCAACAAATCATCTCAATATTAGCTACAGTATCTCACAAAAGTGAGTACACCCCTCACATTTTTGTAAATATTTGATTATATCTTTTAATGTGACAACACTGAAGAAATGACACTTTGCTACAATGTAGTGAGTGTACAGCTTGTGTAACAGTGTAAATTTGCTGTCCCCTCAAAATAACTCAACACTCAACACACAGCCATTAATGTCTAAACCGCTGGCAACAAAAGTGAGTACACCCCTAAGTGAAAATGTCCAAATTGGGCCCAGTTAGACATTTTCCCTCCCGGGTGTCATGTGACTTGTTAGTGTTACAAGGTCTCAGGTGTGAATGGGGAGCAGGTGTGTTAAATTTGGTGCCATCGCTCTCACACTCCCTCATACTGGTCACTGGAAGTTCAACATGTCACCTCATGGTCCACACTACATGGCACCTTATAATCCACACTACAGAACAGTCACAAGTCTTCACAGCAAACATCTGATGTCCATCTTTGCTCCTCTTTTGTATTTCTCCAGTGGAGCAAGAAGAAAGGGAGAGAGCAGAACATTATGAGGAATTAAAAATTCTTTACCCGGTGCTTCTACACTCAGATGTAGGCTGGCTGGTGGCAGTGGACTGTGGCTGTGAGTATCTGTACACATTGTAATTGTTGTAATTCTTTTCCTCTTGTGGTTGACAGAAACTGCAGAGCAGACTTCGGAGACCATTGAAATGCAGAATTGCGGCAACGCCAATGTGGAGTGTAGCCCCTGGCTCATTGAGCTGACCTTTGGTGTGGAAGGGTGTTGTAGAAGTACTGGATCCTTTGACCAGTGTTACCTTCCATATGAGAACGGCACAAACAAAGATGGTCCCCAAAAAGCCAGCAATGACCAGACCAAAGCCCAGCATCTGGCAGCACATCATTTTAGTTTTCTTTCAGTGCTAACTCACTGCTGTGAAAGCTTTTAACAATTTATCCTGAAGTCAGTTGTCAGACTTGGTGTCAGGCCTGATAAGATTTGTTTGAAAGCAAAAAAGTATCACTTGATACCTGATAGGCCATTTTGAAAGATCTTTAGAAGATATAGGTCATGCGTCAATGGAAATGAAACTTAGAGCTATTATATAAATGCAGTATATATATATATATATATATATATATATATATATATATATATATATATATATATATATATATATATATATAAATACAGTATATATATATATATATATATATATATATATATATATATATATATATATATATATATATATAAATATTTTACATATTAAGGTTCTACTTTTACATTTTGCTTCCTCATTTTCATACCTAGTTAATGGGTGCAGTTACAAAACATCTTACAACCTATATTTTTGTAATGTTTAGAAAACTCCATTATGTCATCATGAACATGTGACTTCTGTGTAATGAAAGCAACTGTGCTGGACATACTGACAGAGTTTATTTTCTCAGTATAAATATTTTTTTATGTTTAAAGAATGATGCTCATTTTAAGGCAGTTAGACTACATACATACACACACAATATATATATATATATATATATATATATATATATATATATATATATATATATATACACACACACACACACACACACACACACACACACACACACACACACACACACACATATATATATATATATATATATAATCCCCCCCCCCCCCCCCCCCCCCCACCATTTATAATAATAATATAGTCATCAAAATTCTGGAATAACACAAATGGAAGTAT
Organism: Ictalurus punctatus; assembly: GCF_001660625.3. Taxonomy (NCBI): domain Eukaryota; kingdom Metazoa; phylum Chordata; class Actinopteri; order Siluriformes; family Ictaluridae; genus Ictalurus; species Ictalurus punctatus. The sequence continues at coordinate 6,065,348 of NC_030435.2, forward strand.
GGGAATTATGTTGTGATCAATAAATCCAAAATAAATAAAAAATAATTTAGTATTTTAACATTTTAAAATATTGTAGGCACGCTTTTTGCCTAGAATTTCCAGAAATGTATTCTTGGCATTTTCTCAACCGATTTCTTGAGGAATTCCCCTGAGATGCTTTTTAAACAGTATTAAAGGATCCACCTATGCTGGACAAGTAATCTGTTTAAAAAAATTTTTTTGTAAATACAATTTTAGTTTTCTAATGAAGGAAAATAATATGTTGGTACAATTATAATTTTGTCTACAACACTGATTTCAAACATTTATATATAGACACTGTATGTTTTGGTGTGGTGTCAGTGGTAATAAACAGGATGGTATTTTGTAGGAATTTGTATAAGGATTATATTTAGAGGTTTGTTTAATTTGTGGTATTAAAATTAATACATGTTAAAATGTCACATATAGCTCATAAAAAATACACATGCATTGTCATAAGAGAAATGCGTTTATTTACAAGGAATTCTGAAAGGCTGAGACATGACGGCCCTTTATTTTGGTTATGTAAAATGAGAAGTGTGTAATGACAGTTTAACACAAATAGTGCAGAATGGTATCTATAAACCAACCATTTGTGACCTGCTCGGTTATTTTGGAGTCATATGACCACATTCTGAGCTTTATACATTGCTATAAAAGAGTAAAATCTTGGCTTTCTGGTTAAACCAATATACCAATATTTATACATGAGATATTTAACCTTTATTACAGTAGATTCTATCAACAAAGTTTTTTTCCCTTGTTTTTATTTATTTATTTATTTATTTACATTTGATTTATATTTTTACACAACATTCAAAGAAACTTAACCATTTATTCAGGCAAAGTATAAAAAATAATTAATGAAAGTTGCTAAACAGGTTTACACAAGACTCTTAAAGGTTGGAAATGAACATTATAAGACAACAAAGCTTCTTTTTACAGTTTGAACACTGGCAAGTGTACACATTCAGTTAAGTCCACATTTGTTTGCTTACATGTATTGCCTTGGAACGGCTGAGTAAGTGCTCGGAGCCACATATGGTTTACCCGGTACGTATGTTCCAGAATATGTAACGCTGGGTGGATATGTTTTTGGAGGCATATAGTGTCCAGCTGGTCCCATGAAAGGCCCTTGGTAGGGATACGTGTTTGGGTTATTCTGCTGCATATCATTTGGTGGACAAGAGGTGCACAAAATGATCCCTCCAAGAAGAAGAACGAATGAAGTTCCCCAGCCGATGTATACGGAACCACCTATCTCCCTTTTCTGCGATGTAGGTACGAGAACATTGCTGTAATCAGTGATCGTGAATGCCGCTGACCAGCAGACAGGAATGAGGCACACAACAGCAGCCACAATACATAGGACACCTCCACAAATGACCAATTTGGCCATGGTGGACTCATTCTTCAAGCAACTGGTACATTGTGCACCAATAAATGTCATGAGTATGCCAGCAAAAGCAATCAAAATGGCGATGACTATGAGGGCTTGCGCCGCCTGCAGGTCCTGCGTCAGACTCATGACGGACGACTGGATCTTGCACTGCATCTGACCCGTACTCTGCATCACACAGTTCATCCACAGCCCGTCCCAGACAATCTGGCCTGTCACGATGTTGGCACCGATGAAATAGGTTGTACGCCACATGGGTAGGCCACACGTTAGGCACAAGCCAATCAATCCGATGAAGCACAGTGTTTGGCCCCACACCTCCTTGGCAATTCTCCCCATTTTGAAGCTGTATATTAAAAATAAAAGGAGCTGTCCTAGTGCCACAGTCACGTCTGAGAGACTTGTAGGAAGTGACAGCTGGTTAGACAGGGACTCTCACAAGGAGGAGTTGTGTAAGCAGAATGGCTTTTCCTGATGAGCCAGATTCCATACATGTTCAGTAGACTGAACAGAATATAGCCTTCGCAATACACATGCTAGTAAAAGGCCAATCACGTAGCCAGGTCTCACACAGGACAATACGACATCAGCCAATGCTGTCCACATGATCTTTTTTAGTATTATTATATAGTTTGGATATGGACAGTGTCACATATATAAGTGTGATATGTTTTTAAATTATTGACAATAACAAGCATTATGCTTAGTACTTGATGAGACTCAGTAGAAAGCTTGATTCTCACTTTATTACAACCATAATAAAAATAGTCACATATTTTTGGCAGCTTTAAGACAAGAAGAAGTCAAAGTAAATGGGAAGTTGAGGATGAATTAAAACTTCAGTATACTGTATATTAGGTTGACCAGACGTCCCCGTTTTCCGGCGACAGTCCCGGTTTTTGATGTTTTGTCCCTGCCTGGAGCTGTCCCCGGAAATGTCCTATTTTACAGCACGTTCAGAGCAATCATGTAGTGATTATTTTCACCAACAGAGGGGGCTGCGAGCTACACTGATTACTTGGTCGCGCGCCGCTGCTTTATCCATGAAGAATTTACGACGAGACAGGAAACAACATCAACAAGCTATCATCAAATATCAAAAGAGACAAAGTTATCGGGTTCAAGGTACTAACCACTCATGTTAAATTAAAGTAATACTATTTGTATGTACCATATAACAGGACCATATAGCAGGGCACAACGCAGAATTCCCACACACATCTACAGTACCACGTGGGTGAAAATACACAGAGATATGAACAAATAAAAATTATATTCATCTAAACAGTTACAATTGCAGCTAGGACATTTGCAGAAAGGACACCTGTGCTCCAAATGAGCCTAAAATGTAAAATAGTAAGCCTAATTAGGGATGGTGAAGGTCCAATTCCAAAAGCACAAACAAAAAAAGACATTTTAAAAGTTTTAATTATTGACTGTAATGACTGTGTACAGTATGTTCACAGATTGTTAAAATGCAAATATTAAATACAATTAGAAAATGTTTTCTAATTGTATGTATGTTTACATTTTGCAGTATTCCTTCTATTCCATGTTTAAAATGCTATGAAATCAGCTGATGTAGTTCCTTGTTCTTTATCTGTTCTGTTCACTTTGATGACACTTAATGTCCTCTGTGCATTGTTGAAAAAAAAAATGAATTAGAATTACAGTATTTCAATTCAACTAATTGAATTAGACACCCACAGCAATAAAAAGACAAAAACATACAAAATGTTTTGTCCCTGGTTTTTAAATTCATAGATAATAACAAGTGAGATTTCAATGATATTTTGATCACTGAACTAGGAAATGTCCCTGGTTAGCATTTAAACAATCTAGTCACCTTACTGTATATGCAAAATACAATGAGGTTGTACAGTAAAACCTTATACAGTATAACCTTAAGTTATGCATGATATATGTCTAATACCGCATAACCACCAATGAGATTTACATTATTTGAATCAATCAAGTTAAAGCCATGATATACGGCATTCACTGGCATAATTCAGTCTCATATTAAGTCTATTTTATGCCATTAAAAGGTGCTGATTATGTATTGGACATTGTATGAAAATGACATTAAAACAGTTTAAAAATAATGTCCATTCTTTGGTAGAAAAGGGTTTATCAAGGTTTCTTTGGATAGCGAATTGTTCACGATTTCTAAGTGGGTTGTATATGTGGAAGCTGTTCTGAAAGTAAAAGCGTTTGCTTTAGAGTTCTACCAAGTACTTTACCTCTGAGGGGCAAACCTCTTAAAAAATTTATCAAGTGAATATATCTATATATAGACAATTTAGTGAAATTTAACTTATATCTCTCATTATAAGTTTATGGTAACCAAATATAAGGACTTTAATCCTTGTTCTTGTTCCACAGCTGAATCGTTTTGTTTCTTCTAGTAAATAAATGTTTAAAATAAGCACAATTATGCAATTTGAAGAAAACTATGGCAAGAAAGAATCTAAAATAAGGTTGAATAATTTGAAATCTATAAATAGCCTATTATCTTTGTTTTATTGCATAAATTCAAATTATATTGAAGATATTTCTGTCTGCTAATATATACTTTTTGAGTGGACTGGGTAATAAAGTGACAGATGGAACTTGTTTTTCTTAAACGTTGAGGGTTTGAAGGTCTGAGGCAAAATATGGTTGAATAATTACAAAAGTAAAATAAAAAAAATAATTGTCCATGCAACAATTTGCTCTTGGACACTGAAAGCTTTTTTATTTATTTTATTTTTAGGAAATCGCATACAAAGCATGTTGGTTTAAGAACTGGTTTGGACACAACAAAAATACTGGTTTTGTAGATACTGTACACATCAGCAGTTACACGTATACTCCTACTATAAACAAAAAACAGGTTTAGGAGCTCAAAACAAAGATAGTATGGCTTGCCTAAAGGATAATCATCTATGTACAGTGAAAATCAAAGCAAAAAAAAAAATTAAAAATTCTTTAGCAGAGAACTAAAGATAATCATATCAGTAACTGTAATCAAATAATATATATTTAAAATGTAATGCATTACATTACTGTGTTATCAGAAAAAGTAATTAGAATACAGTTATTCTGGTACATATACGCTATATGAACAAAAGTATGTGGACACCTGACCATCACACCCATATGTGGTTCTTCCCCAAACTGTTGCCACAAAGTTGAAAATGTAGAATTATCTAAAATGTCTCAGTATGCTGTAGAATTAGGGGCCCTGTGCATAAAGCAACATCCATAAAGACATGGTTCGCCAAGTTTGAAGTGGAAGAACTCGAGCGGCCTTACTGTCCAACCTCACTAATGCTTTTGTGGTGAAATGGGTACAAATCCCTAGAGCCAACTTCCAAAATCTAGTGAAAAGCCTTCGCAGAGTGGAGGTTATTATAACAGCAAAGGTGGACCAACATCAAAATAATGCCCATGGTTTTGCAGTGGACTGTATGTGCACATATGGGTATAATGTTCAGGTTTTGGCCATATACTATAGTGTATATTGTAGACTTCATGCAGGATACTGTTTTGTATGTATTCTTTCAGTATACCATACATATGGCCTGCTACCAAACAGGGGAATTCAAATAAAACTTTTATCAGTCAAGTAATATAAAATTCCTTGTTATGAAATAAATGACTGAATGGTGACAACAGTTACCTTTTTATGCTTGACTATTAATGATTAGTTTATATCTATAAAATAAGATAGTTCAGTGGTGATGTTTTGTTTTGGTACTTCACATTGCAATTTTTGACTAGCACCATGGATTGGTAACAAAAAGAAATGATGCTAGGAGAATAAACGCATATATCTGTTCATTCATCTTTAAACATAAATTCTGTATTTGCCAAACTTATACTTTGAAAAAAAAAGAATGTCCTATTCCAGCTCAGTGCATCAGGTTGTGCCCAATACATAATTGGTCATTTTAATACATACATCTAATTTGGGAGTAGGAACCTAAGTTAACCCAGTTCCTTCAGCAAAACTGAAATTCTCCACCAAGGACAATATTTTATCCAAATGTGGTGTACCATAACAAAAGCAAGTTACATAATCATGTGGATAGATGAATAGTTCCTAATATAGAAGAGCATGATTGTATTGTTTTTGCTTCCAATAACAATCTTGTTCTTGAAAAACCACTGATTAAAGATCTTAAAAAAACAAAAAACCCAGAAAACAAATTTTTTGCCAATTCTCTTTGGTGCAAGAATTATTTCTTCAAACAGTGTGAATTAATGTGGTTTATTTACAATGATTGGTGATGAGAAGAAAATGTCCAGAATGCCGACCAAATCCTAGCACTAATTCTAAACAGATACGATTGATATATAGCAGTATTCTGAGACTAGTTTGTCTCTCTCAGACATATTCCTTTGAGATAGGAGTTAATCTTACAGCAGAGTACTTTGGGTTATAGATGTGCTGCTCCCTGGGAGGGCAGTTCAAGCAGAGCAGCGCTCCCCCCAACAGCAAAAGACCCGTGGCTGCCCAGCCAATGTACAAGGAAGTCCCCAATTCCCTTCGCTGTGCATCCATCATTATGGGATTATAAAAATCTGTGATGATCCTTTGAGCTGTCCAGGATACAGGGATCAAACAGAGCACACCTGCAATTATAAATGACACTCCAGCCACGATGCATGCCATCGATTTAGCCCGTGTATCCTCAATGCAGTTGGTGCACTTCCCACCAGCGATGGACATCATGATTCCAATGATACCAGCCAAAATGGAGATAATGGTCATTGCTCTGGCGGCCTGCAGGTCTGCGCTGAGTGCCAGCATGGAGTCATACATCTTGCACTGCATCTGCCCGGTGCTCTGCACTGCACAAGTCATCCAAATTCCTTCCCAGATTATCTGTGCTGTCACAATGTTTGCACCAATGAATGCGGTTACGCTCCACTGAGGTAGGCAGCACACAACGATGGTTCCCAAACACCCCAAGAAGCCTGCGAGAATGGCAATGAACTGAACTCCTTGAGACACCATTCTTTTTAATTTTTGAACAAAAGTACATTCAAAAGAGAACCTTCATCTGAAGGCCAAATGCATGCATTCAGCTGAGGTTGTGTATTTATAGGGTATAGGTTGTTGTAGGTGGGGTTAGCTCTTCTTTGTCAAAATACTGCTAACTGACACTTCTGCCCTCATGCTTCTTAAGGTTTCTGTATACATCACAAACATGACCTCAAACAGCACCAAAAAACAAAGACCAAGTACTTCAAGGTCATCCATCTTACTTGTTTTAAGGAAAGTACATTTGAGTTTGTTTCCTAGAGTTCAGTTGAAAAGGTTATTACCAAAATGTGAATTAGAAGTAAAATGCTTGTTAAATGTCTGTTTCTGTCTTCTGTAATATGATTGATTCGTGCCAAGCTGATCAAAGCAAACTTGCATGGGTGTTGGTTTGGATTAAAATTTGGAAAATGTACAAACATGTGGGTTGGAATGGAAATATATGATGAAACCCATATACAGGTAGATCTAGATTCAGATTTCTGTAAAGCCGTTTTGTGGCAACGTCCACCGTTAAAAGGGCTATATGAATAAAATTTCAATTGAATTACACTGCAAATTGAAACGTTTAAAAGATTATACGGTTGATTTTGTACAACCTCATCATAATAGCATTGACTAACATATCAATCCATTTCAGTGATCTGATAAAAATAGTGTTGTACATTAGGGATGTTACTGGCCATAAATAAATTATTCAGAATGAACAGATAATGTGTTCCAAACCAACAGGAGGGTCACAGGGCAAATGATTGAAACTATTGGTGTGCATCTGAACAGGGACTATATAGTTTTATTTTAGAACTCAGTAAGGCAGTGTTTCGGTCAGGATATATGGTGCGTAAATCAGTGACAAACAAACAAGCCAAACAAACAAAAAACGAATAGTACATCTTCCAATTCGTTAATTGTCATTTCAGTGTCCCATTAGTGGTGTTTTTTTCATGAATGAATCGGTGAATGTTCTCGTGTCCGTTCATGTATTGACTCATATGACTCATGAACTGACTGTTGTTTTGGTTGTGCACAACAGAGCATAATCCGCTATACACGAACGTGTTGTTCATAGCATACATGAATGTGTAAAAATGTTTCTTTTTAAAAAATTACATTCGTGACCACTCTCAAAACTAGACTGCACGGACTGAAATGTCTTTCTTCGTGGATTGGACATGCCATTTTTTAATAACTCATAATACTAAAACTAGTTTCTTGAAAACGTGCATTAACAATGACTTACTCATAAAAAGACACTCACTGGAGCCACCTACTGGTGTAATGATGTAACTTAAAGTCCCCCATGAAATGCCTTGGATCGTGTAGCTTTATTCGATGTGTTGACATAATTTCCATTAGCCTTGTCACATGGTACCTTTTTAAATAGCCAATAGCATTTAGCTTATCTTACAGCCAGGAAACTTAGAAGTGTTTGACACTTCTAGAGAACATTTGATTGGACAGAAAATCTGATGAGAAGCCGAAGTGTAGAATGATGCAAACAGAATTGTTGATCCGTATTGGTGGTAGAGAGAGAGACTGTAAATTTTGACAGCACATATCTTCTAAATGTGAATTTGGTCATTGTTTTGAAGCATACTAGCTTATAGATAACTATAAGGCTAACATATTCATACTAAACACCACAAATCTTTAAGTGTCGCTGAACAAATCAGCAAACGAATCTGAACAAATCTTTTTAGTGAATGGAATTAAAAAGATTCGAGTCACTGGGATGAATCGAAATGACCACCAATGACACAGGTTACATGACCCACACGCTCTTGTTTGACACATTTTTGATTGAATGTACCTGTGGCTCATTTTATATACTATACGCCTACTCACACTGGCACAAGGCTTTGGGTTTACTCACAACAGTCTTTGATTTGATTTTATCTTTTGTCTATTGCCTGACCCAAGATTGTGTCAGACTTCCCTCTTGACTATTGATTTGGATTTGAAGTAAAGTCTGCCTGCACTTGGAAGCATCTCCTGCCATAATATTTATTCCATGAGCAGGGTTGCTAGGTTCAGCATGTAAAGTTTGTCTACTGCAGGAAGATACTGAAAATTGGTAATTTTAACTTGTTTCCAATTAAAAGATTGAGAAAAAAACATTACTGTTTGGTATAAATTAAAATGTTGGACTTTCAGTTTTTTTTAAAAAAAAGGTGTAGTTAGTGTGGGAATTATGCTGAAACCTGGCAACCCTCTCAACAAGCTTTAACAAAAAACACAGTTGGACATTCAATCTTGATAATAATAGGTTAAATTGAGTTTCAATCAACATCCAGCAAGTTATAGCCTCTAATAATTATTTCCCATGCAGGCATAATAACATATCATTGACAAACAAACCATTAATTGACACAATTCAGTCCCAGATTAGTCTTATTTTACGTCATTAAAATTTATGACAATAAAAAGTTTTTAAATTATTCTTACTAAGCAGTTATCGCTGGAAAAAAGGGTCTTCTCAAGTATCTTTTTTTTTTTTTTGGATGGTTAGGGATTCTTGTTCTTGGATACTGGAATCTTTTTTCTTTCTTTCATGAAATCCATGAAATACACTCTTCAAAACCTTCACAACCAGCTAGCTATAGGTACTTGTTCAGTATACTAAAGCATGTTATAGATTTCTTAGTCAGGATACTGTTTTGTATATAAATATTTTTTTTTTTTTCTTGTCTATAACAGGGGTACTCAGCTAAAATGTGTAAAGGTGCAGTTACACAAAAAAATCTTCGCATTACACAATAACATGACCGAATGGCAATAATAGTTACCAATTAATTAGTAACTAGTAATGATTAGTTTATGACTATAAATAAAACACTTTGATGTGGGTATGTTTTATGTTGGGTGCACAGTGGCTTAATGGTCAGCACGTTCACCTCACACCACCAGGGTTGAGGGTTTGATTCCTGTTTGATTTCTACAACTCCAGGTTGTCCTCTGTAGAATATGCGGTACAGAAAATGGATGTATGGGTGGATGTTTTATGTTGTAGTGGCTCATCATGTTACAACTTTGATTAGTGCTACAGCCTCAGAAAAACAAGAAACATCAGTTGTGAATTTGACACGAGGAGCATAAACACATACTTCTCTGTCCTCATCATCTTTAAACATTCTGTTTTAAGTCAATTTCTTTTAATCAAGCCATTTGCTGTGAAATCTGTGAAATGAAAAGTCTGTGAAATCTTTTCTATGTATCCAGCCCTCTAACTAGTCTCTGGTCCGATGACATAAATTACACCAAAATTACAGGCAATCATTTTTTTTTATACATTCATTGGCTCTGCTACAGCATTTTTGAAGTATTTGGTAGAGTCAGCTGAAATACTTTTACTGGATCTGCAGTAAAACCACAGATCACAGTCTTCCAGTTGACAATCCCTAGCCTAGAATAATATTTTATATGTAGTAGAGTGAAGATTGTAATGGATCTTGCTTCAATTAACAATCATGTTCTAGAGAAGTACTAAGAAAATATAACATACATTCTGCCTTATTAAAACCCATTGGGCTGTCCAAGTTACAGTGAGAGCAGAGAGCAGACCAGCGATTATAAATGACACTCCAGCTGCAACACATTCCATAGATTTAGCGGCAGCCATGGAAAAATTGCAGATGTGGTTGTTAAAAGAAATAACAGTTTTTTCTTGTTTTGTTTTATAGAGCCACATAGGTGTGTCCCTGTGTTTGAAATAGTTCCCTACAACCTATTCCCTATTCCCTAGTTGTCATGAGTGAACTTGATATTCTACACTTTGTTTTCAGACATGACTACAAGATAGTATTCCAGAAACAATGTAGTAATGCTGTATCTAGGGTGTGGTTTTGGACATACTGCTTGAGTAGACCACTGAACTAAAGTAACACTGGGTGTCACTCTTGCATACATATTTCTGAGCAATCCCTAAGAATCGTCAACCTTTACTCAACCACTCAAACGTCCATAATTCCCATAAATTACCCCTTAGTACACATTTAATAATCCAACTATAAAATACCCAATGAGAGTAAAACTACATGTACTTAATTTTGGATGTATTATTTGCAACATATTCTTTACATGTTCACCCTTACGCTACGTATATGCATTTTCTCAGCCACACTGTCATGTTTTTGTGAATTTTGCTCAACATATTTGGATTGATATATTTGTTCAAGATAATTATATTATAAATATGATATATTTGTTCAATGAAATTTCCATTCCTTTCTTGAAAAGTATTAGTGATTCTTACAAATTCTTACTAATCTCTTTCTAAATCTGGTTTTGAATGTTTTTACACAAATATTTTTTTCACACAAATAATAAAAAGTGATTTCATTTTAAAGTGATTTACCAAGATATGTGTAGGGATTTCTCTGTATGTGTGTGTGGTCAATACAAATAATATTCTTTTCTTCTTCTTCTTCTTCTTCTTTTTTTTAATAAAAAAGTTTATTTGCATTTATTTTAAATATTTTATACCATTACTAGTAACAAAAAGCAAGAAACATAGAATTCAGTATAGCATCAAATCTTAACATATAAAATGTAACAGAAATGTAAAACATTTAAACCATAAAATGTAACATTAAATGCCATACACGTGTATTATTTAATACAGTTCAAATGTGAAATTAAATCTAAATAGAGCACATCAGTATATTACAGCTCTTGGTTATTAAAAACAAAACAAAAAACAAAGAACACCAAAGGGCAACACCCAACTTGACAGACGCTGCCGTTTGTCATGACATTGCTTGTTCCGCTACAGCTTGTAGCGTTCAATCTTTGTACTGTCACGACTATGGTGGTCAGCTAATAAAATACAGGACAATAAAGAATACACCATCTATATCAGCTGGCCAAAATACAGCATATCATGAAAATCGAGTCCAGAGTTGAAGCATCTTTTTAAAGGATCACACGTAGCCTTTGGAACCTGCTGATTTGGGTGCTGAGTACTTTGCAGTGTAGTTGTCTTTAGGTGGACAGTTGCAGCAGAGCAAGCCTCCTCCGATGAGCAACAGAGCAGCAGCGGCCCATCCAATGTACAGAGAAGCTCCGATCTCATACTTCTGTGCACCCGGCACTAAGGGATTGTAGAAATCACTGATAATGCTGTTGGCTGACCAGCAGACGGGAATCAGACACAGGATACCACAGACGATGAAGACCACACCCGCTGTGATGCCCACCTTTGCTTTGGAGCTTTCATCCTCCACACAGTTGGTGCACTTGCCACCAGCGATGGCCAGGAGGATCCCCATGACACCAAGCAAAATGGAAATGACACAGAGTGCGCGGGCGGCCTGCAGGTCCGAGCTGAGAGCCAACATAGAGTCGTAGACCTTGCACTGCATCTGTCCAGTGCTTTGCACCACGCAGGACATCCAGATGCCCTCCCAGTTGATCTGTGCTGTCACAATGTTGCTCCCAATGAAAGCTGTGACCTTCCACATGGGCAGGGCACAAGTCACAATGGTCAGGATCCAGCCAATGATGGCCAGGGCTGTGCCCAACATCTGTAGCCCGGCAGATACCATTCTTCCTTGATTTTTTTGTCTTTGTCCAAACAATAAGGAGTCCAAATATGCGTGTAGTCTTGTACCAAAAGCAGTGACAGACACAGTGGATGAGAGTTGGTCCTTTTATATGCTTCAAATAGGGAGGGACCAACTCATGCTCTGACTGACTGACTCACTCTCTCACGCCCCTCTCCAACAACCAAGGATTTTTCAGGTTTGCTAACAAACTAAAGGATGGTTTCATGGGTTTTGTGAGTCACTGATATTCAAAACCAGATTTAGTCTGCAGATAGTACATAGTAACTCCCACTATTAATAATTATTTTGATTTGGGGCTCTCCACTCTTGAGAAGAATCATTTATATTTTATTTTAATTATATACTATTTAAATTATATATTATATTCAGGGTGTCAAATGCAACATATATAAAACTCTATATAGTTCAATAAAGTAAAATGAATACTGTTTAAAGCAGTGTAATTTCACCTTGCACACCCACATATCTACCTTCAATATCGAACATTTTAACTGATACTGATTGCATGGCAAAAAAAATATGTTTCAGGACATATACTGTAGATATACATCTCTCACTCTTACATTCCTTTAGCAATTAGTTTGCCTGAATTATTCATACTAGTTGAATAATATGCTTCATGACAACTAACCTACTGATAATCTAAGACTTTAACTGGTTAAATACCTTGTTATTTAGCCCAATTGAGTGTAGTGTACTTATATTTGAAACTTTGTAATGTATCAATTTCCTATACACACATAAATCAAATCTAAGACCACAATCTACAATATCGTACATCAAATAATCTAAAGTTTCTCTGTCAGGAAGTCAAAGCAAACTTTTTCTCTCCGCCATAATCCAATCAAACCACATCACAGAACAATTTTTTCCCCTAAGTAAACATGTGACACCTGCAGTCCTCCTGCAACCTCCTCAATCTCAGCACTTAAAATGATAGCATTGCTAAAGAATGTAAGAGTTTTAAATACGCATTGATAAAAAAGCATGAGAAAGCGTGGGGGAAAATGCTAACCTTTTACACGATGTCCTGAGGGATGCAGATGCATATGAAAACCCAGCCACAGAGTCTATAGGTCTTAATGGTCCAATATGGTACAAGTGCTTGTCGTCCAACGGTCTGCAGATTAAGGACACAGGGAGGACATGGTGGAGGGAAAAAAAGCAACTCACGGGGACTCACAGGTTTTTGGCTCCTTTGGAATAAAGGACCGAGAGAGTAAGAGATATTGATTCTTTCATTAAAGAAAGAGAGCACTGTTCAGGAGCCAAAAACTGCCGTTAGGACAATAAAGGCTCTTTTTTTTTTGAAAGGTAGCTCATTAAAATCTACTTGGCAAGGGGTCAGTGGATAGAGTTCCATGCACAGGTAAACAGGTAAGGAATTTCCACAATTAAGGAGCTGAAGAAAGACAGCTTGGAGAATATCACCTTCTTTAGGTTCTACACTATCAGATACCAGATGAAATGGGAGACACCAGAGAGTGCACGTTAGCACACTCAACCATCCATGTCATTGTGTAAGCACTTAAAAAAAGACTTTTATATTATTGTGTATTTTATTTTTATTTTATTTATTTTTTTTTGAGCTTACAAAGGTTCCTTTGTATCGCATTAACTACCCAGTAACAATGGATGAATGTAGTAACTGTTTAAAATGAACACTACGTAAAGCTTAATTATTAATGAATGTTTACTATAGTTTACTATACTATACTTTACTACAGGGGGAACAAAATTGTTTCCAAAATAATGACTCAGGTGTTTGTAAAAACAACACATTTTGAGACTAAAATGTGAAATCATAATGGTTTTATGTATATAATATACAGTGCTGTGAAAAAGAAATGGGTTTCTTCTGTTTTTGTGTATATCTCATACTAAATTGTTTCAGAAATGAAAACAAAATCTAAGATAAAACAAAAGCAACCTGAGTAAACACAAAATGCAGTTTTTAAATGATAGTTATTTATTTTTTAAAGCAAAAAAGTTATCCAATATCAACTGGGCCTGTGTGAAAGTGTATTTGCCCTTGTAGTTACTAATTCCCCAAATCTATAAACCTGCATTCATTATGTGGTTCAGCTGGACAGGACACAAGCAGGCCTGATTACTGCAAACCCTGTTCAATCAAATCAACACTTAAATAGAACTTTTACAACAGCATGAATTTGGTTAAAAGGCCTTACTCAGTAACACACTATGCCACAATTGAATGAAATTCAGTAAATGATGAGGAAGAAGGTGATTGAAATACATCAGTCTGGGAAGGGTTACAAAGCTATTTCAAAGGCTCTGAAACTCCAAAGATCCACAGTGAGAGCCATTATCTCCAAATGGAGAAAACTCACCACAGTAGTGAACCTTCCCAGAAGTGGCCGACCTTCCAAAATTCCTCCAAGAGCACAGCAATGTCTCATCCAGGAAGTCACAAAAGAGCCAAGGACAACATCAAAGGACCTACAGGCCTCTCTTGCATCAATAAAGGTCACTAAAAGGTAAAAATGACATCCATGGAAGAGTGGCGAGGTGAAAACCACTGCTAACACAGGAGAACATTAAGGCTCGTCTGAATTTACCAAAACACACTTTGATGATCCTCAAAACTTCTGGGAGAATGTTCTCTGGACTGATGAACCGAAAGTGGAACTGTTTTGAAGACAGTAATCTGGATGGGGCAAATACTTTTTCACAGCACTATACGTAATAAACTCTTAAGAGCAGCAATAAATAAGTTAAACCTTTAACTGGAAGTCCAAAAGAAAGAGTGAACAAATTAATTGAGTAAGCATTCTCTGAAATCTTCATACAGGATTAGATATTTAAAACAATCATTAACATAACAGTACACAATTCACGGGCTGTTAATTTCTTTATGAAACAAGTACCACGTAGCCTACTGGTTTAAAATCTGTACTAACACATGTTTCATATTAAGGTGATACCTTTATGTAATTGGTAAATTAACCTAATAGTCCAAGTCTACATAAATAGGCTTAAATTGTTATTAATCATAATAATAATAGTCTTTCTTTGGCTACTGTTTGCATCATTATTGCTTGTTATGTTGTAAGCGGTTCATGATTTTACAATAGGACTCTTCCCAGTTCCTTGGAAACAAACAATTCCTTCCTCATTCATTTCTAATGAAACACTATGCATTTTCCATCGCAAGCAGTTCCAATGTTTGTTCATGATTTATTCTTGCATATATTAAGGGACGTTATTGTAAAGTGTTACTGATTTTCCATACTACTTGGTCACTGATAAGTGTATTTAGGATAGTCATCAAAGAGAAAAGAAGATATATCTCTGTGTGTGTGTGTGTGTGTGTGTGTGTGTGAGAGAGAGAGAGAGAACGTTCGCATAAAAAATACTGAATAAAAAGTGGAACACTGAACTCAGTAAATCAATAACTTGTCACTCACTTGTCAGGGTGTTCCATGTTCATGAAGATACATACATTTAAAACATCTTGGATTCAAAGTAGAAAAGGTCTGTTTGAAACAGAAAAAAATGGAGCTAGTGTGTGCGCAGTTCACTTTACAACAATTTAAAGTATTTGCTTCCATTTTGAACACTTCATCATAATGTAAAAATGAGTGCTAATGTTATAAACATAATAATATTGTCTATTTGCTACAGAAAACACAATCAGTTGTTTTACAAAATGTATTACTTAAATTTAAATTAATATATATATATATGTATAGAAAGATATATATATATATATATATATATATATATATATATATATATATATATATATATATATATATCGTATTGAGTGTCGAAGATTCATGGCTTAATATCTTGTAATCACAGAAACTTTTTTTTTTTTTTATAGTTTATTATTTATATTTATTTTATTTCATTTATTTATAGTTGTATTTATTGTAATTATAATTGATGACTTAATTTGCTAATTATTATATTCCCACCTTTAACACACCTCCTTTTAGTAAGATACGATAATACAAAAACAGGCAAAAAAACAAAACAAAAAACAAAAACAAAACACCTGTAAAAGGAAAGTATACAAAATAGCAATGACTGTATGTCTACATATCTTTTATTATTATTATTATATTAAACCAATATCACAATGTTCCCAGATTGCTGAACGTGTAGAAACAGGTGAAACAGAACTGGCTTATTAGATTAATATCTCTGAGAGAAAATCTCAGGGACAAAATACACATGCTGTGGCAAGTCACACTGACAAAACACACCTTAGGGAGAGGCTATGACAACATGCACACATTTTCCACAAAATCAACATTGAAGGAAAGCTCAGAAAGTTGATTCTATGAGGAAAAAAGCAAGATTATGTTATTTCTCGTGCACCAATGAATAAGAATTAGTCATGTGACATTTTTTTCCACTGAAACTCAGGCATCAGAGAGTTTCTCTCACAGGTGCTTTCAGTGTGTGTGATGTCACTGGGTTTTATTGCCTGAGGGATTGTGGGTAGGGCAGTGTGAGTAATTATAGAGAGTGACAGAAAAAAAACTTTGTTTTGGCTTGAGTCATGAATGTTCCCAGTGTTTGCCTGTGACTGGAGAACACAAAAGTCACAGTAAATGATAAATAAAGAGATTGAGAGGATGTTATTAGCGCTCCACTTCCTCGGAATACTGCACTTTACTTCCACTTCTTCTTCTATACAGTTCTTATAAATACATGTGGTGCTACTGTATTTGTACAGATAATAATGATAAAAACAAAAAAAATTGTTTTAAACAGGGTGAGCATTTACTTGCTTGCAATAATAATGCACTATCATACTCTTTTGATGTACTTAGTATTGCAAGCAAGTAAATGCTAACAATTTTAGACAAAGTTTTGAAAATGATATATTAGCATTGTGTGGGGATTGGTTGACATTACAGCTCCCTAATTTTGGGTTTGATCTCGTGTTCTGCTTACTGTTTGTATGGTTACTGAGAGCAGTTGTTGAAGGTGAAGACCAAATAAAAGTGCTGCACTATCACTCTTACAATTAATCAGGATTACAATATGACCACTGTTGAATTCAATTCAGAAGGTATTGATTCATTTTAATAACAGCAAATCGAGCAGTCGTTTGGCTGTAAGGCGGATCATAGGTTTACATACAAGTGTAATTGTTGATATTAGTAAACATTTTAATTTAACATGGTAAAGTCTTCAGGACAGAGAGCTTTGCGGTTTCTATAATACGACAAGCTGCATTTTCCCCCCTTATTTACCTAAAGACATGGAAAAAAGAGAGGCAGTTTATAGCTGCTATAATGTAAGTTGTTTTGCGGAAGTTCTACAACATTAAAGGTAAGTATAAATCTAGTGACATTTTTTAATCAATTAAAAGTGGTAAGCTTTGGTTGTGTTGCTGTTGCTGTGTTATAAGATAATTTAAACAATTGGAAAACAGTAATGTTAACTCAGCTTCCAACAACATCTTGTTGTGTGTTATTTTTTCTTATTAATAATCCGTAGTTATTCTGTATCTTGGCAGTGTTGTAACTGTCATCTTTATTAACTTCATGACATGATCTTTTATACAAATATGTTATTTAAATGTTTCCCTGATGTTGCCACTATAGTTAGAAGTGTTATTGAAGGTTATATAATGAGAAGTTAAGTTCATAGTAAACTTCATTTACCTGTCAACACAAACAATGCTCATTCAACTTCTCTCTTCAAGTTATAATGAAGCATTACAACAAATAATATTGGGTGAGTGTCAAAGACATAGACTAATTATTTTTTCCTGCCATTTCTGTATTTTCACCAACCACCTCAAAAGCCACTACTGGTTTATAACATTAAATGGGGTCTATCATTTTCACACTTAGTATCTGGGCAAAGGTTTTCTGTAAATTATTTACAATAGAATAAACGCCACAAAAAAAGTTTATTATAAAATGTGTCATTTTTTATTTACAGGATTGTACTGTAAATGATTGGGCCATTAGAACAGTGCATTGGTTTACAGTAAAATACTAGAAAATGCAATGTATTGTGGGATATCTAATATTTTGGGTGGGAGTGAGAATGGTAAAGATTCTCTTTGTGTCAATACCTGGATCATTTGTGTGTTCTTTATTTTAATTAAGCAAGCAATTTAATTGACACTAATTGAAGCAAACACAACCCCACTTTGAACTCGTTGAGCTTACTAATAAATCACTGAAAGTTTTCTTTTAGTGTGAGTTAATGCAATGGCAGAGATGGTTGAATCAGTTGCAAGCTACTTGAGCAAGACTTGAGCAAGTTCAAATGCTATGTTTTATCCCATCTTGATTTTAAGTCTCTTAAAAGTCAATGAAAGTATAAGCCAAATCAGCAAATTTAGAGGATTTTAGAAAAAAGTACATTATATATTGTATATTATATGTATAGTATACGTTGTATATTAGTGGAAACATACAGTGATATACTATAAAGAGTACTGTACTTCGATGTACACTAAGTGCAAGACAGTTGTAGGAAAGACAGCTGAGCTGAGTTTGCTTTACTTAGAATAAAAAAAGAACAATAATAGGAGCCAGGGGAGGGTACAAGTGATACAAGTGATAACAGAAACTAACTTGTCTCATGGACATTGCACAACTTTAAATGTAACTTAATTAATAAAAATATAATCATTGGCAAATTGATGTGTTATAAGAAGAATAAAAAACATTGGGCATGCTGTTATAGGAAAAAAATGTAATAAATATTAGATTATTTAACAGCAAACTGCATAGAAGCTCTGTTGTCTCATCTGCTGTTAATCCATTCATAGTATTGTGATTAAAGAAATGGTAAATAGGCTGTCACTTTAAAATATTTTCTACATTTCTCAGATCCTGTTTTGTCTTCCAGCTAACCGTTATTAAGCATGCATGGTCCTGGCTGTTAATTATTAATACACTAGCACCCATAGGCAGAATATTCAAGCTAAGCAGGTTTCCATTCCCACAGTGAATATAGCAATGTCAACACAGGTGACAGTGAGTACCTGCTCAGACACATGTCCTTGTGTGATAAACAACAGCTTCATGAAGCTTGCAGAAAGCATCTGCAAGTCAGTGCATGCTCCAATACCCATTTCAGTCATAGTCTTGGAGTCAAAGATATTTGTTGTTACGACCCGGTCCAGGTTTGAAACAGGATAAATCAGGCACATTTAAGGTCTCATCAGTTCTGCTGAGGTCGACGGGACGACTTCTCAAGCCAAGTTCCTGTCTGAGGTCGATGGGATGGCCTCAAAAGCCATGTTCCTGTCCGAGGTCGCGGACATGGACAACCAAGTTCTGCTCACACCCAAGTCTGCTGGCACAGACAACGAAGTTCTGCTCACGCCAGAGTCTGCTGACACGGACAACCACGTTCTACTCATGCCAGAGTCTGCTGACACGGACAACCACGTTCTGCTAACGCCCAAGCCTGCTGACACAGACAATCCAGTTCTGCTCATGCCCGAGTCTGTTGACACAGACAATCCAGTTCTGCTCATGCCCGAGTCTGTTGACACAGACAATCCAGTTCTGCTCATGCCCGAGTCCGTTGACACAGACAATCCAGTTCTGCTCATGCCCAAGCCTGCTGACACAGACAATCCAGTTCTGCTCATGCCCGAGTCTGTTGACACAGACAATCCAGTTCTGCTCATGCCCGAGTCTGTTGACACAGACAATCCAGTTCTGCTCATGCCCGAGTCTGTTGACACAGACAATCCAGTTCTGCTCATGCCCGAGCCTGCTGACACAGACAATCCAGTTCTGCTCATGCCCGAGTCTGTTGACACAGACAATCCAGTTCTGCTCATGCCCGAGTCTGTTGACACAGACAATCCAGTTCTGCTCATGCCCGAGCCTGCTGACACAGACAATCCAGTTCTGCTCATGCCCGAGTCTGTTGACACAGACAATCCAGTTCTGCTCATGCCCGAGTCTGCTGACACAGACAATCCAGTTCTGCTCATGGCCGAGTCTGTTGACACAGACAATCCAGTTCTGCTCATGCCCGAGTCTGTTGACACAGACAATCCAGTTCTGCTCATGCCCGAGTCTGTTGACACGGACAACCAAGTTCTGCTCACACCCGAGTCTGGTGATAAAGCTGAGGACGCCACTCAATTTCCCTGTTCAGCTGAAGACATTTTGCCCAGAGGGCCAGGACCACCGGGGAGGGGAGTGTTTTCTGGTGCTCCAAGAGGAGCACCTTGGGGGGGAGGTGTGTGTGTGTGTGTGTGTGTGTGTGTGTGTGGGGGGGGGGGGGTGTTCTGTCATGATTTCCCCTCAAGCTAAGTGCTGTAGCACGTAGCATGCTTGGAAAACCGAAGCGCGAGCTCGATGCGGTCACAAAATGCATAAAGTGGATGTAACATTACATAACATACATTATATGTATAACAATACATAACATTACATTGATTTACATTACATTGAAACTACATTGTATTACATTATATTGATTTACTTTACACTACATTGCATTACACTACATTGAAATTACATTACATTACACTGCACTGCATTAAGTTTCATTGCATTGCCTTACATTGCAGTATTACAAAATATATATTTAAATAGTTATTTATAAAATCAAAAAATTGTAACATCACAGAAGTAATTCCAGAACAAACTACTATTTCATTTACTGCTGCTGTTCTGCAAGATGGTCCTGACAATCCAATAAAAAATGCAACAAATATAGCAACAGATAAACAGTACTTTTAATCACCATTATAAATCTTGACCCACAGTTATATAAGAATATAGCGTGGAAACCTTACAGACAAATTATACTTAAGAAATTATACTTAAGTGAAAGTAAATGTAATGTGTCAAAATTTTCAATTCAATTGAAAAAATATACTCAAGTGAAAGTTTTAAAAGTTGCTACTTTTATATGTAGTAAAATATTAAAAGTAAAATGTTTTTAAATGAAGTTACTGTCATGTATTGTAAATTTCATTATTTATCTAAAACTGTTAGATGATTTTTGTTTTCAAGCAACTGCATAGCAACTAAGCATCATTCAATCATCAATCTGTAAATGTGCTTGTTATATGCATGACTAATGCTGAAGTTTGCTAATGAATTAATCGGAAGTAAAATATCATGTAAATAACCAATATTAACCACTAGCTAGAATTTGACTTGCTGCCTAGCCAGTTTATTTTTTCTACTGGAATTGATGCTAGTCTAACCTGACCTTAGCAAAGAAAACAGGCTAACTTAGTTAACAGCCAGTTAATGTTAGCAAATTAGTGAAACTTACCTCAACATGCTTTTTTTTTAATTAGATGGCATTCATGTCTTCTAGGGATGCAAAGGAGACACCTCAATTTATGTGTCTTTGCTTACTCCAGCATATTTAAATATTTTACTAAGGCAGGGCAAGTGGATGTTAATCCTCAATTTCTACACTGCAGTCTGGTGTCTTATCCATTTTCACAGGCACACAGATAGCTATAGTGTTAACTACATTGTGCAGCATGAAAAAGTCACCATGTATAACTAATTAGCAAGATATTAAATAGCTTTTTTTCTTTTGATAGTTTTACTTTTTCATTACTGAATTCATTTCAGTCAAGAAAAAACAATAAACGCATATAGACCAAACCTAAAATCTAGTTTGAGTGCTAGAAGAAGCTGCTATAGACATGAGATCAGATAACAGGTCTTGATAATTCTATAGACAAGAGTGGAATTGTCTTATTGAGAAGGTGATTCAGCAGCTGTTCCTCAAGGTTAATGGAAGAAGTGTGCATTCAGTTTTAAGATAAAAAAACAAAACAAACAAAAACCCTTGCTTCTGGGAAATAACAGGCTAGCAAACCTAGGTTTAAAGAACTCTTGTTCTGTAATTTCACCCTTAAATTTCTTTGTGACTGTGGGTATTTAGTGTTGGCATAATGGCAATTGTCTATTGCCCTTTCCAAAATAGCCTGTCATTCTCCTATTTTGTTATATATTAACATATAAATACTCTAAAATATCAGATTATGTAATCAATTTAGTCAATTTCACAAATAACATATAGCACAATGTTATATGCAAATAAGCATTTAAATATATGGTTATTGTTATGCTATTGTCAAGAATGCTAGTACAACACTTTATTTCTGTATATTAACAATCCCAGCTATGTGGTTTTTATAAGGCTACCCCATCAGAAAGTTGTGAATCCCCAAATCCCTGCTCTTATACCAGTGCAAAGATGATGCCATCATGGTCTGACTCCACCTTCGAACTATAACTATAAAGAAGGTAGAATCTGTTTCTCTGCCTCTCCTTCCCTCCCTTCTCAGCTCCGGCCAGTGTCGGGAGCTGGAGAGATCTAATATCACGCTTGGACACGGAGGACCTCAGTGTGCAGAGCTCCAGAGAGACGATGGCTTCAGCCGGCCTGGAAATTCTGGGCATGATTCTGTCTGTGGCTGGCTGGCTGGGCGCAATGGTGGCCTGCTGCCTGCCTATGTGGCGCGTAGCGGCGTATGTGGGTCAGAACATTGTGATCACACAGGTGGTGTGGGAGGGCCTGTGGATGAGCTGTGTGGTGCAGAGTACAGGCCAAATGCATTGCCAGATCTACGATTCCATGTTAGCGCTGCCCAGTGACCTGCAGGCGGCACGAGCTCTGGTTGTCATCACCGTGTTCATTGGCGTGGTGGCCATGACGCTGGCCGTAGCAGGTGCCAAGTGCACCAACTGTACGTCGGATGTGTCCAGCAAGCCTCGCATCATGCTGGGTGCCGGTGCAGCATTCGGCAGCGCTGGGCTGTTGTTGCTTTTGGCCGTGTGCTGGTCAGCCTACACCATTGTCCTTGACTTCCATGACCCACTGCTGCAGGACACACAGAAGAGGGAGTTCGGGAACTCACTGTATTTCGGCTGGGGCGCCTCCTGCCTGCTAATCCTAGGGGGAGCCATACTTTCCTGTTCGTGTTCTTCCAGAGCAACCAAGGATCCTGCGTCTACTGGAGCACAATACTCAGTGGTGAAATCAGTGGCTGCAAATGGATATTGCAGAAGGGACTATGTTTGAATGCTGTAGGTTGGTAAATGAGCATGCATTCAGCAACAATATAAACTGTGATGGAATTTTATTTACTAGGATAAACACCAGAAAGATATGATAGAATGGTTAGATATGATTGAACTATGGCATAGATTTAATTCTGTCAACAACAGTAAGTCAATAGATATGTTCTTTCACAGTAGATTTGAAATAGCTGCATTAGAATGTAATAACCTTTGTGTTACATCTAGATTTTGAGACAGAATGACAAGTTTTTCCAACTGAACAATGTTGACTTAAAAGGTATTCACCATGTCTAATTATGTTGCAATTTTTCATTACGTTTCATTACAAGCCCTCAGAGTTTACATGGTTAAGGCTGATGGGCATTGCAACTTTTAGTAATGAAAAATTTTCTGAATGTAATAAAGTTCTTATCACAAGTCAGTCAGCACATAAATGTTTCCTGCAACATTTTTTCAGTTTCTCATTTACTTCTAAATGGATGACCATTCATGGAAACCTGAGACTTTGCAAAGGTAGGCTGGATGAGCTGAAATAAGGAATTCTTAGTCCAAAGTGCTCCATATCATTTGAAATCTATCCAGTTCTTGAGGGGCTGCTACACATTGGAAATGACCTCCCTGCATCGGTGTAGACGTGACTGGGTACAATGCAGCCATTGTTCTGAGACCTTCTTCTGCTTCTTTGTGTCCACTGTTCAAATCTTTACTTCAGGGGAGTGTAACTGAAACTAGCCTCCACGAGATGAAAGCACCTTCCTTTTTGCTTAGTTGGCAAAGCCTCTGTGTTGTGGCATTCCTTTGTTTTGTTGGTAGAGCATGGTGAATGACAAATGCAGTTTTACCAACAAATTGGGCTTTTTGGTCAATATTTTGGTCAGGAAAATTTAATTTAATATTTTGGTCTACTATGAAAACTACTATATTGAAAAAAATGCATTAAAGAATGCAGAGAAATGTGATGAAGTCGAAATCACTCAAAAGAGTAATATGTAATGGATTAACAGTGCCACTAACAATTTTGTATGGTGAAAATGATAAAGTAAACAGTCAGACACTGCAATGCAGCAAACACAATATATTAGAGCTGTTTTTGTTTTTCTCTGAAACTTATGTTGGTACATGAAAGAGTGTAATAAGGTCAATAAGAACCTAAAAATATGCTGCAGGCTACGTGCAAAACAACATCGCAATATCCCCCACAAAGACCCTTTTGTGCTGTAAACCAAAAATACACACCTACCCCAAGAACATAGGGTTAAACTATGTAACTGAGAATCACACTGATATGGCTGACTTACACTAGTTTCTTTGTGCTCTGTCTTCCAGAATAAAAGACAGGAAAAATGATTCCAGCACTATCAGCTAATCAGTTTCACTCAGGTCCTTTTTGTACCATATGACTGTTTACTTAACTTTTTTAGTGGAAATTATTGGCTGTTCTATCAAAGCAATTTGTCACTCAGGGAGTTTCTGTTAGAATTAAGTGTCAACTATCAATAACTGACTTCTGCTGAGAAAATGTGGGGTTTTTTTTTATGTGGTTTTGCTCAGCATTGCTGAGAGGTTACAGACAAAAATTCTTTGACACAGTGTCAACACCTGCCCGTGTTTGAATCTTCCTCCTCGGTTGTTTCCTGAGACTTTTTTGTTTTGTGGTTTAAGTGTAACCTAACAGTTATCCTTTAACCAGACACCCCTAAGCCATGGTTATCAATTCACTGCTTACTTTGTGTGTAATAGTTCAATCATTAAAAAAAGGTCTCTGTGGCAAGGTTATACTAGCAAAAAACAAACAAACCAGTATTTCAAAATGTTTGACCAATCACTGTGGGACCTCATGTACCCAAGACTCCACCTTGTTCAGTGTACATGAAATATTGGGTCATTGCCGAGAACCTCCTTCAGCATCTCAGCACTGTGTATTCATTTCTCTGGAACAGTGAAGCAGAACACAATGGCAGCCCTGGGTTTAGAAATATTGGGCGTCACATTGGCCACCCTGGGTTGGATTGTTGGCATTGTGTCCTGCGCTTTGCCAATGTGGAGGGTGACCGCCTTCATCGGCTCGAACATTGTGACGGCACAGATCATCTGGCAGGGCATATGGATGGACTGTGTGGTGCAGAGCACAGGCCAGATGCAGTGTAAGGTCTACGACTCCATGCTGGCATTGCCTCAAGATCTACAGGCAGCTCGAGCTCTGTGTGTGATCGCCATCATGTTGGGAGTGCTGGGAGTCTTGGTCTCTGTCTCAGGGGCCAAGTGCACCAACTGCATAGAGGATGAGCGCACGAAGGCCAAGGTGATAATCGCTGCTGGCGTGACATTTATTTGCGCTGCTGTCATGGAATTGATCCCGGTGTCATGGTCGGCCCACACAATCATCACGGATTTCTACAACCCGGTGATAACAGAGTCACAGAAACGAGAGATTGGAGCGTCTCTCTACCTGGGATGGGCGGCTGCCGCTTTGCTGCTGACAGGGGGAGCAATTCTGTGCTGCAGCTGCCCACCACATCAAGAGAAAAGGTACGGTACAGGGAGCAGGATGGTCTACTCCACCACACGATCTGTAGCACCCAGCACCTACGACAGAAAAGATTATGTCTAAGCTAATGACGAAAAATGAAGAGTTAGAGTCTGAGATTGTCCTTGGTTTGATGAGAGCAAGGAAATGAAGGACTGTTAACTCTGTGACCCAACAGAGAAGAAAATGTCTCAGTGTGTGTCAAATTGAGAAATGCAGTAGGGTTACCTTCATGACTGACTGAATCATCTGGTTCTCTTACTTGCGGTGTTTGAAACTGTTATGTTTTTGTACATGTTGGATGTGTTTTGCATATTAACTGAACATCATGATTGCAATTATAACTGTAAAATTAGTTTTCTTTGGAGTATTCTTAAGTATTGGTGAGTTAAATGTGGCTTATATTATATATGAATATATATTTACATTTTTATTAGGAAAATCAACTGTTTGTTGCTCAAACAGCTTTTTTTTTGTTTTAAATAAAAATAAAAAACCTCATGCTCAAGCCAAAAAAAGAAAAACAACATAAGTGTGTGTGTGTGTGTGTGTGTGTTTTGCATATATAATACATATGTTTAATATTTTCAGTATCACAATACAATAAACTAAACTGATATAATGACTCGCCTTTAAAAAAAATAAAAATAAAAAAGTACGAGTATATGAGAAGGATTCATTCTATATGTTATGTATTATATATATTGCCACAAATGATTTTGTAATATACATTGCTCAGGTCTATATTCTATGGTCTGGTTTATACACAATTGAATACTTATTCATTTTATTGGTCCACTCTCATCAAATAATTTGCAACAAATAAAAATGTTAATGCCCAAGTTAATTTCAAAATGCTTTTCCTGTATAGTTATTTATTATCTTCCTACAGTGTTCTAGTGGATCAGAATATGGGAAAAAAATCCTAAAAATTCTCCTCAGCAATAAGGTGCTGATTTAGAGCTTTAGTCCTTTCGTTATCTCCTTGCCTCCCTAAGGTCTATTAGCTTTCTCTACAAGAATCTTGTCTTTGTTGGGGCTTCAATCCAAGTGTCCACACTACAATGAAGCTATTTCAGTGTAGCGAGGCAAAGGTCAGTTGGGGGATTTTGATGCCATGGAATGTCAGGAAAACACATTATCTGAGTCTCTGGGCCATATCTAATGTCCCTCCCTGTAGCTAAAGTCTCAAGGCTGCTGAAATGAGGATCAAACACCTGTAAGATCCACAAATACAGAGGGGTCACGAGGTCATTACAGACTCACAAAGCAAACAGTGACACTAAAGTTGAAAAGATCAGAATACACTGAAAAAGCACAGAAGGTCTGGATCTATACAGAGTGTATTAATGTGTAAGGGCAAATAATCATGAGTCCTCAGCTAATAGGGAAATTTTTCTGTGCTTACATTTGCACTTAATTATTTTTTTATATTAGACTGTTGAAAATGCAGTTAAAACTTCAAAATATCAGTCCCTCCAGGATTTGCAACTTGTGATTGCACAAATGAAGCAAAATCAAGCATACTCTGCAATATTGGGAGGAGATTGCAGTTTTTCAAAATTACAGCAGATTTTCCTTAGATCTGGGCCAAGATGCCTCATGTGATGTCATCACAACGTGATGTCCTGTTTGGTTGACATGTGCCAAACATGAGTCCAGCTAAAAGTTTTAATTTACCAACAAACATCACTGCGAAAGATCGTTCAAAACAATTTTTGCCATAGCAATTTCACCAATTCAGGTAGTTTTCAGAAAAAAAAAGCACAAAAACTCAGCAAGTTGCATTGTATATTTGGAAAAATAAATGCTGTACGGACTGGAATAGTCTAGAATTATTTGATAGGAATTTTTTTCCCCGGTGCATTATGAAATACTTTGAAATTTTTTTTCAAATACAGTTTAATGAGACAAGGCACTATGTTCGGTCAAAACCATCACTTTATTAGCCACTACTCTATTAGCCACCTTGTTTCTGGATGGACTGACGTTTGAACAATAAATGGTGCCCTTTTTAAAAAATAATAATTAGCCTTTAACTTCAACCAACTGATTGAGTCACATAGCTCTTAATTTATAGTCCAAGCCAACTGTATGTGATGCTTTTAATAATGCAATGCTTAGAAATATCATAAATGGATAGATGACTCAGTACCGGGCTTAATCTGTAAGTATCCGGGATAGAGAATAACACAGAAATTCATTAATGTACACAAAGTTCCATTTCATTTTAAAATGGAATTTTCCTCAATTATTTATAATGAAAGAACATAATTATTGATGCCCTTCAAGAGAATGGACAAAAAAAGGACTTTACAGAATAAACATTATTTAAATAATGATTTACATGATATAAAACACTGGAAAAACTACTTGCCTTAGAAAAAATCATTCTTATAAGAACTTTTTTTTATATTAATCTAGGATTCTCTCAAAAAACATTTGTGACAAAATTATTTACACCCCAAAAGAATGTGTGAAATCAAGGCAAATAAGCATAAAGCAAGTCAATTTTTTAAAATTCTCATCAGAAGCTCAAATAAAATCTGCAAATATAAATAAAACACAATTTGCACATGTTATCCATCACTGTGAGGGAAAACAAAGAGATTTAAACACAAAAGATAGACATAATACATAAGCCATTACAAAATACCATTAAGCACAATCAGGGCACAAGGTTATTAAGTCTTGAACAGCTGAATTTGCCAGGAATTGGATGAGCATACAGCAGGATGGGGAGGGAAGTAAATGCTCCAAAACAAACAATCACAGTTTCAGAATTGCACAGTGTAGTTAATTGGTCAGGTTTTCAAGTTTTAGAATCCACTTTAAGGTTGTTTCCTCTTCATAACAACAACCTGTTTGAAAGAGTTGCACAAAACAAGCATTTCCTAACAATCAGTCAGTAGATGAGTCATTATTTGTGGTCAGATGAGAGGAAACCATAAATACTTTAACCCAACACCTGGTTGCCTCTGCCAGGAGGTATTTACAAAACATCATAATTTTATAATGTGTAATCACTAGATTTTCAAATTCTAAACCAGCAGTTTTAAGTAAAAAGGAAGTCCATAAAAATTTAAAAACAAACTATAAACTTCCCCCATATGTCATCAAGTTCTTTAACTTATAACCTCAATGCATGTGTTATTCATATTATACTATATATTCCTCTTTCATTTAGAGTTTCATGAAGGGTGTCAATATTTCTGCTGTTGACTGTACATAGATATACATATTCATAAATGTATATCAATAACAAGGTGTCACGTCTAAAAACAATGCAAATAATAAATTGGTGTGCGGATTTGAAAATAATAATAGTAATAATAAATATTATGGCTGATTTGTAAAAATAGTTTTCGAGCTAACTGCAAGGAAAAAAATGATCATTGATAATTACTTTTATAATAATCAATCATTTGAGGATTAAGTATGCATTGCTTTAACCCGTCTCTGTAATTCCTGCTGCATTTGAATTCCTCTGGAATAAGAAAACATTACCTACTATATAGTATACTCTATTTACAATAAATATTTACTTCAGTTCTTTAACTAACATTGATTTTGCATTTACTGTTTAACTTTGACTGAATGTTAATTTTAAATGCAATTTCTTTCTACTATTACTCTAGTATTGTGAAAAAATGGCTCAATAAACACTAAGTCTTATCCGTCAGTTTTATAGTTTCCACAGATATCACTTGAATTCATCATAAATAAAAAGGCTCTTATAAACATTTGCATCATCTCTAATCCCATGAAATGTTTTTAATCACGTTCCCAGTAACAGTAGCTGTCTTTCGTCTTGTGTTTGAGCCAGCAATGATATCATAATGTTGGGAATGAAATCCAATGCACACTCTGCTGCACAGATACAGTATGATACCTTCCCAAATTATCTGCACTTTTCATAAAAGCAAAAATATAAAATATAAAACGAAACATTTTGTGTTTTTTTTTTAAACACAAAAAGTAATCCTGAGTAATGGATTTTATTTCCTATGAAACATTGTTTACAGCTTTACATTTAACATTCAGTGCAATCTTCCCTTGGGGTAATGATTGTCTAACAAGGTTCAAGACACATTTAGAGGCTTCTTGGACCACTCATACATTTTCAGAAATTTTAAGATGCTTTGAATTCTTTATGTTTAATCACTCTGGAGACTGAAATGGCCATTGCAACATATTGGTTTTGTGTTTCACCACCATTTCTGTGTTCATTTGGATGTTTATTTGGGATTATTAACTTGTTGAAAGTCCTAAAAGACCCTGATACTTCATCAGTCTTCACAAGAGCCCCTGAACCAACAAAACAACCCCAAAACATCAACAACACCATACTGTACAGTGAATAAGTTCTTCATGGACAATGATAATGGTGGTGGTGGTGTTCATGGGCAAACAGTTTAATTTTGGTTCCATCTCACCACAAAACAATTCCAGTCTAGTGTTCCATTGACACTTGGTGAAGTTCAGATGAAGGAAGGGCTACATTCTGGCAACAATATGGCAGCATGTAACATCTTAATTTGAAATGTGACAATCCCAAGAATGAACAAAACTCCTCAATTCTAAAACTGTAATCTTCATATTTCTGGCAAATGTCCTACCTTTTTTTTTAACAGTTGTAAAATTCTATTGTTCCTAATGATATTTTTACTACTTATGTAATTTTTTAAAGATCCATTATCTGACTTTGTGTTTATCTAACTCTGGGTGTACAGCTTTTGTGTTGAAAGCTCTTTGGTTAACCATGTGATGATGGATGACAAAGAGATTATGTAAATATGTGCAACCTCCAAGAAAACTTCTGGGGACTGATAGTAATTAAAAAAATGATAAATCTTTCAAGGAAGACAATTGTTTTATTTAATTTATTTAAAATATCAACTAGAGCTGATAATAATTTAACAAAAATACAGTTACAAATACTGTACAAAAAAAGCTTGGTCATAGCTTAAAGAAATGCTGCAAAGCAAAGTTGCCTTAAAAATAATTAAATTAAGAGTGAATGCTTAGCTGTAAACTAATCTGGCCAAAAAATAAAACCGACTGAAATACCTTTTCATTTGGAGGATTCAAAATTCAAATATATTGGAGTTAATATCACCCGTTCCTATTCTGCATTAATGGCGGCAAATTTTACACCCTTAATTTCATACATGAAGTCAGCCTTTCAAAGATGGGCAGCGCTACCATTATCTGCTCTTGGTAGAATAAACACGGTAAAAATGAACATTCTACCTTTTTCAGTCCATTCCTATGTTTTTACCCAAATCTTTCTTCAAGAATATAGACCAATTAATTCATTCTTTTAAATGGGCAGGAAAAACTCCCAGGGTTTCCAAATTTTCACTTCAAAAGAGTCGACTAAGTGCTGAACCTCTCATTGCCCTATTTTATGTATTATTATTGGGCGGCTAATATTCAGAATATGGTGCTCGGGGTGCAGGCCCCCTCTCTTCCATGGTGCCACTTAGAAGCAAAGTCTTGTATTTCAACCTCCCTCCCTGCTATGGTGTTCTCCTCCCTTCCTATACCCCTTTCACAATAAACGGATAATCCAACAGTATGTACATCTCTAAAAAATTTCTATCAGTTTCGGCCTCAACCATGGCACCTATATGTAATAACCACCTCTTTCCCCCCTCCTTTATAGATTCCACATTCTCGTTTTGGGAAAAGAAGGGCCTGAAATGCTTTGAGGATCTTTTCATTAATAATGTGTTTGCAAACTTTTCTGAATTATCCTCGTCATTCAGCCTGCCTCCGTCTCACCTATTCCGTTTCTTTCAAATTAGGCACTGG
Organism: Ictalurus punctatus; assembly: GCF_001660625.3. Taxonomy (NCBI): domain Eukaryota; kingdom Metazoa; phylum Chordata; class Actinopteri; order Siluriformes; family Ictaluridae; genus Ictalurus; species Ictalurus punctatus. The sequence goes on from NC_030435.2 coordinate 6,096,729, forward strand.
GTCTCCTCCCTATTTGCTGGTTTTTCCCTCCTTACCTACATAGTCTGTATGGGAAGAGGTGTTCAAGCTGAATCCTCATAAGGATGGCATTATTTCACGGATATATGCAACGATCTGGGCACAGCACATTTCTTACAATATCAAAACCATTAGCGCTTGGGAAGAGGAATTGGGCCTGGAGCTTGAGGATGATTACTGGGGCAGAGCGTTAGATAATATACATACCACCACGTCATGTGCTAGTTTCATACAATTTAAAAGTGGTCCATAGAGCTCACCTCTCTAGGAGTAAACTATCTAAAATATATCCCAATGTTCCTGACATGTGTGAAAAATGCGAACTTTCGCCCTGTAACCTCAGTCATATGTTTGCATTCTGTCCCAAACTGCAGAAGTTTTGGAACTCTTTCTTTGAAACTATGTCCAACGTTCTTAAAATCAAATTAGATGTCTGCCCTTTAATTGCCATCTTTGGTGTTCCATCTCAGCGTCAACCTCTGAACCATAAACAAGCTAGTGTTGTGGCTTTTGCATCGTTACTTGCTCGGCGCAGAATATTGCTGTCTTGGACCTCTCCACAACCCCCCTCTATATCAGTCTGGCTAAAAGATTAAAGGTTCTTTTTAAAACTTTTTAAAAATCAAGTATAACATCGGAGGAGTTGGTGAATCATTTTCGGGAAAATGGCAACAATTTATTACCTACTTCAATGGTGTACGCACCCTGGAGGTGGATTGAGGGAAGGTATACGGTAAATGCTAATCATCTTACTTTTTTTCTTTTTTTTTCTTTATTTGTTTGTTTGTTTTTGTTTTTCTGTTTTTTTGTTTGTTGTTGTTTTTGTTTCCCCCTTTCTTTTGGTTTTGGCTGTGATTATTTTGTTGGTGCCAGGTATGGTGGGGTTGTTGGATGGGGTGTTATAATATAATATGTAAAATGCGATTTTCCAATAAAAATTCCATGATAAAAAAATAAATTAAATAAATTAATAATAATTAAATTAAACTTTTATACATTAAAAAACCTTTCTATAAAGAGCAGTAAACAGTACTAAACTAATAAGTACTAAACTAATAGTCAATATTTAGCCTGACAACCCTTTGCCTTTAAAAATGCATCAGTAGTCTCAGGTACATTTTGAGAAGTTTTATCGTTTAATTGGCTGGTAAGTTTTTCTAAACATCTTGGACAATCTGCCGCAGACACACTTGCTTAAATCCCACCCCCCCGATTTTCATCAAGGGTGCCAAAAATTATGGAAGGCATTGCATATATTCAGAGATATAACTGATTAACTAGGTTTGTGACTCTTAGCTGTTCAAGGTAATGCATACCGACATACCAAACAAATGAATGTCAAGGTAAAAAAAACCCACCTGAAACATTTCAGCATTCCTTATCTGAATGTGTTGAAACGCTGCTTTTTGGCTGGTATGGGGAACGTGGGGAGGGTTGGAGTTCTACCATGCACTGGTTGTAACGGTGAGTTTTTTCTGTCAAGGATTTGGCTGAGTGATTTCCTGTAACTAAGCAACAGTAACTAAGACACTTATACACACCTTTAACAGCAACTAACCAGACACCTGCAAAAGCCAAACATGCTAACAAAAATAAATGCAATTTTATTTAATTTTTTTTAAAAAGGGCAACAATAGCATAAATTAATAACATCTTCAAGTGTATATATGTATACAAAATAAGCTATAATAAAATCTAACAGTAATGTATAGTATGTGTATAACACACCCACAAGCCATTGGGGATTACAATTTTTTTTAAAAATTATGTATATACCAGCCACTTAATTAGGAACACATGTACATGTAATTCATGCAATTATTCAGTCAGCCAATCATGTGGCAATGCATTAAAATTATGCAGATACAGGTTAAAAGCTTCAGTCAAACTGTAGAATGGAGAATAATGTGATATCATTGATTTTGAACGTGCTGTGGCTGTTGGTGGCTGGTTTGAGCACCTGGGATTTTTTCAAGCACAGCATTCTCTAGAGTTTTGTAGGATAAAATTTATGATAGAAATAAATAAAACACAAGGGCATCATATGTGGAGAATGAGAATTTATTGAGAATGAGGGAGCCCAGGAACACCGGACTCAGTTTGTGGGATGTCAGTCTGGAGAGACGGATCAGCAGTGGGATGTGCTGGTTGATGGCGAGTGTTCGGGTCCAGGCTTGAGTCATGGGGGGGATGGTGGAAAGATCAGCTGTAAGGATACACCACGAAAAAGAACAGTTATACTCTTTTCCTCAAAAAAAGAAGGCCCCCAACAGAAAAGTGAACCACACACAAACTCAGACATGGAACACATAAAATAAACTACATTGAAACCACTGGCTAACATTCATTTACAGTTTAAGAATCATACTAAACATATACTTATGGTATATGGTACTTACAGTTATGGAACAGTCTTCCAATTAGTGTTCGGGACTCAGACACAGTCTCAGTGTTTAAGTCTAGGCTTAAAACGTATTTGTTTACTCAAGCCTACCCTGACTAGATTCTGTTCTACTACTTCGCAGTCATAATAATCTTTTTTTCTCCCTCTCTCCTTTCGCCGAGCCCCACACGAATTTATGGAGATACTAGAGATCCAGATCCTTTCTGCCTCTGGATGGAGCTCAAATCTTCTCTAATTCCAGACTGCTGGGACTACGGCTGCTCCTAAGGCCATACAGACTTCATATAAATCCATAATGAAATTTTTCATACTATCTGTTGTTACTCAGATGAGGATGGGTTCCCTTCTGAGTCGGGTTCCTCTCAAGGTTTCTTCCTCTTAAAACATCTTAGGGAGTTTTTCCTTGCCACCGTCGCCACTCAGTGCCTTGCTCAGTTGGGATAAATTCACACCTTTAATATCTGTATACCATGTTGATATTTCTGTAAAGCTGCTTTGAGACAATGTCTATTGTAAAAAGCGTTATACAAATAAAATTGAATTGAATTGAATATACTATTGACAAATAAACAAATACATACACTACCCCATGATGAAGAAGAAAAGTACAATGACAGCTAAGGTCCTCGCTTAATAAGGGTCAGATCAAAATGTCACAATAAGCAGAAGTAGTTTAAAAAAAAAAAGCAACTAGAAAAAGGGTGACCTTAAGAGTAGAGGGAAGAAAATAAATTTTTATATTTCCACTGTATAAAAGGGAGCCCTGTAACTGCGTTTTTTTTTTTTTTTTTTTTTTTTAGATCACTTTGGGACATCTCACTGTGTGGATCTCGTGTGCTGGACAATAAATTGGACCATTGCTTTTCTTAAGGATGGCTATGATACCTCATATATCCACTCTTTACAATGTTGTTGAGCAAAAAAGCATCGATCCATACATTAATATGGTCACCCTAGCTTTTGTCATGTTACCTGCATCAGGTAGACAGTGATCTTTCATTTATTTATTGATTTATTTGATTAAAAATCCAATATTACATTACTTTCATATCGTGATACGTGGATTATGTTACTGATTGCATTTTTTATGAAGTAATATCTAACTGTAATGGAATACATTTTTAAAGTAACCCTCCCAACCCTGGTCATTACTAATGTATATGGCCCAAGTTTAGACACACACAGACACTGTCCAGATAATATCAGAAAAGCAAATTGTAAAAATTTAATGGTGGGAAATGTAGATGGAATACTTATTTACATCCATTTAAAGGCACAACTACTGGATTTACACTAAGAAGCTGACGATCTTATTGTTGCCTTATCATGCAGAGAAAAGCAGATTGGGGAGTGAAAGCCTGCAGTCACGTCACTGCCAAGGAGGACTCCTCCCCTCTACCTGATCTGGAGTATAAAGGATACTTGTTTAGCAAAGGAACCACATCACTGACTCCAAGGCACTGCTTTCAGTGTGACCACTTCTTATCATCTCCTTCTTGGCAGATACTTATTCAGCTCTGGCCAAACACAAAGCAGAAGCCAGAGGAAAGAGTGAACGTCCACGACCATGTCTGCCGGCCTGGAACTCATTGGGATTGTGCTGTGCGTGCTGGGATGGCTCCTGGCCATTGTCTCCTGCGCTCTGCCCATGTGGAGGGTCACGGCCTTCATCGGAAGCAACATCGTGACGGCGCAGATTTACTGGAACGGCCTCTGGATGAGCTGTGTGGTGCAGAGCACTGGTCAGATGCAGTGCAAACTCTACGACTCCACGCTGGCGCTTTCCCAAGATCTCCAAGCAGCCCGTGCCCTCACTGTCATCTCCATCCTAGTGGTCATTCTAGCCATGTTGGTGTCCATCGCTGGGGCCAAGTGCACCAACTGCATTGATGACGAATCATCCAAGGCCAAAGTAATGATCGTGGCTGGAGTTCTCTTCCTTGTGGCTGGCTTCATGCAGTTGATTCCTGTCTCCTGGTCAGCTAATACAATCATCAGGGAGTTCTACAATCCCTTAATGGCCACCCCGCAGAAGTGGGAGCTAGGGGCTTCACTTTACATCGGCTGGGCCGCCACGGCTCTCCTGATAATGGGAGGATCGCTGCTATGTTGCTCTTGCCCTCCATCCAGGATGACTTATTCAGCGTCCCACTCTGCAGCTGCTGGTGGGTACGACAGGAGAGACTATGTGTGAGTCGGGAAAAGGAAACAAACTGTGTCATGTACTGTTACATGTTTGAGACAAGGGTACAAATCTGCCTTCTCAGACTCTGTTATGAAGGAGAAAACTGCTATTTGATTTGCTGATCTCTGAAAAGAATGTCTCATTGTGAAACTGTAAAGAAAAACAAAACAACAACAACAAAAAAACCAGTTTAAATATGATGGCACTGGAAGAGAAAAGCATTTCACTGTGGACTAGGAAATTTTTTTAATGAAATGTTTTCATGCGTTCTGCTATTTTATGCATTTTTTTAAAAAAAGGAATTCAAAGAGTAATCAGTATTTTAATATAATTTGTAATTTTAGATTGCTTTAGCATTCAGAAGTAAATCCAGCGTAAACAGATATGAATACTTCTGTACATTGTAGCTAGCCTTATAAAAGGGACCTTGTGGTGCAGAAGTATGGGAAGAAGGCCAGGAAGCACAAAGTGAACAACTCATTGTGGGCAGTCAAGCAGAGAAGAACATTTGTATCAAGCTGTACCTACACTGAAAAACTGCCATATGCATGACACTTTTTTTTTCTTCAATTTTTGATTAAACAGACTGAAGATTTTTTTTTATTATTGTATATATCAAGTTTTAATGTAATGTCATGAGTGTAATGATAACAATAAATATAAATTTTGTGTATTATTCACATGTATTTTCATGTATTATTCACCATATGTTCAAACTCCAGCGACTCTCAAATGACAGAGGAAGCCAGGCTGAACACCTGTCTTGTAATTAAAACCATGGAAAGACACTTTATCTTTAACTGGCGACAAAATTACTCTAACATGCACCTTTAAAGATCACACACTAGAGCTTTTACCAGGAGGCATGCCCCTGAAATCAAGACAACAAACAAACAAACAAACAAACAAACAAACAAACACTGACATAAATTTTAAAAAATGAAAGTCATTGGAATTTGTAATCATAATTCATTTGTATCAGTTTTAATGAATAAACATTCTTTAACTAAATAGAGTTGAATAAAAAAAACAGTGCTAACATACTAATAAACAAACACTTAAACAATCAAAAAATTAAAGAAAGAAAAAGAAACAAACAAACAGATAAACAATGGAATCTGAAGTGATACAGTGCCAACCACAAATATTGGCACCCTTGGTAAATATGAGCAAAGAAGGCTGTGAAAATTTGTCTTTTTATTTTACACTTTTGATCCTTTGTTAAAAAAAATGACCAAAATACTCTGCTCTCATGGATATCAAACAATTGCAAATAAAACACAGATTAATATATATATATATATATATATATATATATATATATATATATATATATATATATATATATATATATATATATATATATATTTGTTAAATATAGGTGTGCAACAATTATTGGCACCCCGGTGAATTTATTTAAGAAAAATATATTTTAAGTATATTCCCATTGATATTTTACATTTTTGTTTTAGTACTCCTGGGTGACTAGGAACAGGAAATTGTTCAACTATGACTTACTGTTTCACAGGGTTTGATATCCATGAGAGCAGAGTATTTATTTATTTATTTTTTTAATTTTAAACAAAAGATCAAAAGGTTAAACAATAAAGACCGCCTTCTTTGCTCATATTTACCAAGGGTGCTAATATTTGTGGAGGGCACTGTACATGTTTAAACCATTTAAAAATATTTTTAAATATATTTTTTTTCTTGAATAAACACCATTTTCAACTAAATAGAGTCATCTGAAGATAAATGCAGTGCTATACTAGTAAACAAACATAAAAAATAAAGGAAAGAATGAAAGAAACTTTGTAACAATTTGAAAATTTGTAGAAACGTGTATTTTTATTTCTAGACATCAATTCTGTATACTCAATTATTTTCAACACCATTTCAGACGAAATCATTTTTGTTAAGTTCTTCATGACTGACCCTTATAGAAAACTATCATTGGGATGTTTACTGTACCTTTAAGGCAAAAATTAAACTTATTCCCGCAATACAGCATATGGTCGGTATATTTACTGATGGCACGAGAGGAATCGTTGAGTCAGGCTGGTCACATGACTACAGCATTCAGTTGTCGCACCTAACAGATCTAACAGATGTGTTGTGTGTAAAATCGATGGTGTCACTTTACCAAGCAGCACCTCCTGCTGTTAGAGATCATACAGGATCAGTGTCACCCAAACAAAGCGCATCACACAGTGACTAAACCAGCGGTTCTCAAACTGATGGCCGTGGGCCCCCTGGGGTTCCAACAGATGGTGTCGGGGGGCTGCATAGAAATTCTAAAACATTGTTTTTTTTAAAATGAAGTTTACCTGTATGTAAGTCGGGATTGTAAAACTTTAGACTATGACATACATAAAAATGAGAAATATTTCATATATTAATAATTGAAATAAATTATACACAGCACACTAAGACACACACCAAAGAGAGACATGTTGATATACAAGTGTACAGTACTGTTAGCCACACACTGATAAAACCTAAGATTATTTAAAATAGATACGTTTTTAGATAGAGGACATAGTCTCTTATCTGCGAAAGTTAATAGAGAAGAGCCTAGTGTGGAAAAAAAAAGCAAAAATTTGACGACTTTAGGGGGCCACAAAGGGATGCACCCTAGACAAGGGGGGCCTCACAATGAAAAAGTTTTAGAACATTGGAGTAAACATCAGGACTGCTTAATGTAGCATAGTGATCCAATTACTCATCAGTCAGTGCTTTCAGGGTGTGACATTAGTCATAATGATCTATAGTATGTTTACAAGGAAACTTCTTTTATCTGAGTTGACACATAAAAGAATCCTGTTATAGATATTTTCTTACAATCTAAACACTACATCCTCTATGTAAAGTGCAGTTCATTTAGGACTACACATAAAGCAGCCAAAAAGTTTTCTGTTATTTGGAAAAAATATTGCATTTCTTCAAGTATGTTGACACATTATGACATGTTTGTAGAAAATCTTAAATCTTAACTTAAACTCTACTTCCAAACTGGTCTTTTCTTACTTACTTTCAGAATCACTCCCTCCCCCTCATTAAAATATAAGTGTTATATTATAGTGTTAAGTTTTAATTACAGGTAGAAATTTATACATAAATCATTCCTAGAAACAAATAAATAAAGTGGAATAATATAAAAATCAAAAGTGAATAAGTATTGTTTGTGCAGCAAAAACATGCAAATTATTAATGAATAAAAGAAATTTGCAGAGTTGTAATGAGAGTGAATCAAAATTATGTTCACACTAGAAAAAGACAGAGATTTAGAATTCCTGTGTCTTCACCCAAACGCATAATTAGTACAACTGAAGCCCACCTACAATAAAAAGGCCAATCAGTGACTAGCTTTTCTTTAAATCCAGATAAATGTTACGTTGCCATAGGCAACAACATGCGATAGACTGTTAAATTTCAAACAGCAATTTACCAACGTGCCCAAGCTTGATAGATTGGAACAGTTTGTTTATAAAATGATAGCATATATTTTACAATGGGAGTCACTCTGAATATTTGCCAAATCCATTAACTGAATATCATGAAACTCAGAGCACAAGGAATGTTCTTATGTAGGGAATTTGGGATCAAATAAGATACAGTGGGGGAAATAAGTATTAAATGCGTCAACATTTTTTTCAGTAAATATATTTCCAATGAAGCTATTTACATGAAATTTTCACCAGATATCAGTATTAACTCAAGAAATCCGTAAATATAAAGAATTCACAACATTAAAGTCCATATATAAAGTTATGTGTAATAAAGAGGAATGACACAGGAAAAAAGTATTGAACATGCTAACTGAAATTTATTTATTACTTAGCGAGGAAACCTTTGTTTGTAATGACATCTACACTTTTTTAGATGTGCAGAGTCAAAAGGTTGTGGACTTCAAGGTAATAAGCTGCACCCAAGTTTCAAGCTCTAATACCATGGAAATCAAAGGTTTTAAGGAAGCTCTTGAAACCATAGAAGAAAATGGAGTGAAGGTTTCTACCATCTCCACTGACAGACATCCATTAATTGTTAAGGAAATGATGGTCTGTCATTCAGAAAAACACCATGAATTTGATCCCTGGAATGTGGCTAAAGGAATGTCAAAAAAACAAACTGTCCATTGCATTTAAGAGGTGGGAATATGAAGGCTTGGGAGAGTGGATTCCAATCATTATAAATCATTTGTGGTGGAGTGCACAAACCTGTGTGGGTGACGCTGAGGTGTTGAAAGAGAAGTGGGTATCAGTAATACACCATGTTACCAACCAACACGACTGGCCACAGAATAGGCACTATCACCGATGTGCTCATGAGCCCCTAGATGAGACAAGCCAGAGAAGCAAGCTTTGGTTAAGGTCCAGGATCTGAAGCCCACAAAGCACTTGTGAAGACTGTAAAAGACAAGCGGCTTTTGAAAGACCTGGATCATCTGACGAAGTGCATCCACACAACACTAGAGGTATGTTCGAATATTTAAGTCGGTTTCCCCTTAATAGAATGTGGTGGCATTTTTTATGACATGAAATGACTCACTCATTTATTTTTTTAATTTTAAATTATAAAAAAAGCAAAAATTATTAACACCACAATCATTTGGCACAATCAAAAGTACAGCAGTTTTATTCAACTTAAAAGTTGAATAGTTTGAGAATTCAGAATTTTTTTTTTTTTTTTTGGTGAATTATCCCTTTAACAGTCCCTCCATGATTTTGGGATTGTGAGATCGCAAACTCTGCAATATTCGGAAGGGCTTGCAATTTTTCAAAATCAACGCAGATTTGGGCCAAGACGCATCATGTGACATCATCACAACATGCATTTAGCCAAAGCCCTCATCGAGTCACATGCGTCACACATGAGTACAGGTAAAAGGCTTTGTTTACCAACAAACATCGCTGTGAAGGACACAGTTCAAAACAATTATGTGCAATTGCAATTTTGCCGCCTCGAGTAGTTTTCCACAAAAAACAACAAAAAAAGATGAAGCAAAATCAACCATTTTTGCCTACAACAATCAAAAGACCACAGAATCCTGTATGAACTGATACAAGCTGAACAGTTATAGTCAATGAAAACTAAGTACAGTATTTTAGACTGTTTCTCTAAATAGAAAAATTCAGCAAAAGTGTTTTACATGGCTGAGAAAACCCACTTGGAAACTGCTTTACGGTCCACAAGGCTTGCTTGTGGCTTGCCTTTTGTCAGCCATTTTATACACACATTCACTCCCCAACATGTTTATAGAGTTGTAACTTGTCTTTCAAGCTGCTGAATTCACTAGCAATGCTAGGAATGCTAACGTTCTAATATAGGAGCTTAGAGAATATTGTATTGCAAATCAAAATAACAAGCGACAGCTGACAAATCATAAATCATTATGAGCTGAATTTTGCATGTTTATGTCATGACACCTCTTGGTAATGCTAACACTAGCTGAACCACCATAGACTCTGAGTGCAGAGTTTTCTGTACATCAGCTTAAGACACCATTAAAATCTTATTCAAATCCACCCATTTAACCTCTACAGACTGAATATTCCTACCTAATGCACCTTAGTCATCAGTTTATAGTAGTCAATAGGCCCTTTTCACAATGACATCAGAAAACGTCCGCCTTTCCGCAAAGCAGTGTATACGTACTTCCATTTTACTTTAAGTTGCCATAGTACCAAGGGTGGCGCAACTGACATTCCACTTTTGACAACAAAGCAGTTTTCTTGCTGCTAAAATGAAACATTCTTGAGGGAGAGCAATCTATGAAGCAATACATGAAATACACCAGTGTATATATGCATCATATCCTATGAGATATGAGAAGCAGTGTGTACTCTGCCATCTACCTGCAGCAAAAGCACAAGCATCAATTAGCTTAACTTTGCTTATGGCTTTCCTCAGCGCTTTTAAAGCAAAATAATAATAATAAACACTCAATTTTTGTTGCATTTGAGCAAAATCCCAGTGTAGCTCTTATATTAGCGTCACCATCAGGGTGGCCTCTGTTCCCGGGCGGTGAAGCAGCGACAAGCCGGACACTTCACCCAGGATAGGAGCTACACTGGGATTTTGTTGATTGCAACAAAAAGTGAGTTTCATTATTATTTATTTAATAAATAAATATTTTTTTTTGCTTTAAACCCACTAAGATCTTAAGCTAAGCTACGGTAATACTTACTGACTATTATCTAACAATACACAATCTACAGCTAACATCAGTAATATGGAACACGATTGCAACAAGTGTTTGCAGTCTGTATTACAGTAAATTAATCCAAAATAAGGACTTAAAGATTTGCAGAAGAGAAAGCTAACAACTACCGTTATCCTAATGTTATCCTCCGCTAGTAAGCTGGGCTGAACAATACACAAATGCTTATCTAAATAATCAAACAGGTACTGCTCAATGAAGTATTTGTATCCTTTATCTAGTTTAGAACATGTCATAAGTGAACATTTGTGTGCAAGTCGCTGTACATCATTTCTGGCAGATGTAGAAGGGACTGGGAAAACTCCATGGCGTTCCACTATGCTGGCGGAAGTAACCGTACACTGCTTTGAGTCAAAACGGAGGTTGCGTGACGTCACCTGACAAAGGTCTATGAACACTCCTTGCCCAGGGTTGCCAGTGATCTGTAAAAGTATGATTTATTGTATAAAATATTATACAGATTAACGAAGCAGTATTTCCTCGACCAAGACCTAAAAACATATTTGTTGTATATGTTTATATAATGGGGATGGTGACTAGTGGTTGGCACGTTTTCCTCGCACCTCCGGGGTAGGGGGTTCGAATCCTGCCACCTTCCGGTGTGCATGGAGTTTGCATGTTCTCCCCATGCTTCAGGGGTTTCCTCTGGGTACTCCGGTTTCTTCCCCCAGGTCAAAACCATGTGTTGTAGGCTGATTGGTATTCCCAAATTGTCTGTAATGTGTGAATGAGTGTGTGAGTGTGTGTACGATTGTGCCCTGCGATGGGTTGGCACCCCGTCCAGAGTATCCCCCCACCTGGTGCCCCTAGTCACCTGGGATATACTCTAGGCTCCCCGCGACCCTGTGTAGGTTAAACGGTACAGTAAATGGATGGATGGATGTAGTTATGCAAAAGGTAACAGTGAGATTAAAATGACTTTGAAAAATAAGTCCAAACAGACACCTATCTCTCTGACAGTAAACTTCAGTGTGTCCATAAGCCTGATATTTGGCTTTTCATCAGCAGCCTGCAGAGGACAGATCTTTGCAGCGCATATCTGCTGCGTGGTGGCACAACTGGAGCTGGGATCATATAGTACCTCCAGCTTCGAGCTGATTGGAGGTGACTGGTATTTCGTGCGTATGTCCGTGTGCATGCATGGGTGTGATTACTTTCCTTCACTTGCGACTAAGAGAGAATTCTCTTTTGCACCAGCTTGCCATTCGATAAATCGGCTGCCAGTGAAGCTATTGAGCGATCTGAGGTTTACGAATATGTGCTGTTCATGACCTCAGGTTTCACATACAGTGAGGGAAAGAAGTATTTGATCCCCTGCTGATTTTGTACGTTTGCCCACTGACAAAGAAATGATCAGTCTATAATTTTAATGGTAGATTTATTTGAACAGTGAGAGACAGAATAACAACAAAAAAATCCAGAAAAACGCATGTCAAAAATGTTATAAATTGATTTGCATTTTAATGAGGGAAATAAGTATTTGATCCCCTCTCAATCAGAAAGATTTCTGGCTCCCAGGTGTCTTTTATACAGGTAACAAGCTGAGATTAGGAGCACACTCTTAACGGGAGTGCTCCTAATCTCAGCTTGTTACCTGTATAAAAGACACCTGTCCACAGAAGCAATCAATCAATCAGATTCCAAACTCTCCACCATGGCCAAGACCAAAGAGCTCTCCAAGGATGTCAGGGACAAGATTGTAGACCTACAGAAGTCTGGAATGGGCTACAAGACCATTGCCAAGCAGCTTGGTGAGAAGGTGACAACAGTTGGTGCGATTATTCGCAAATGGAAGAAACACAAAAGAACTGTCAATCTCCCTCGTCCTGGGGCTCCATGCAAGATATCACCTCGTGGAGTTGCAATGATCATGAGAACAGTGAGGAATCAGCCCAGAACTACACGGGAGGATCTTGTCAATGATCTCAAGGCAGCTGGGACCATAGTCACCAAGAAAACAATTGGTAACACACTACGCCGCGAAGGACCGAAATCCTGCAGCACCCGCAAGGTCCCCCTGCTCAAGAAAGCACATATACATGCCCGTCTGAAGTTTGCCAATGAACATCTGAATGATTCAGAGGACAACTGGGTGAAAGTGTTGTGGTCAGATGAGACCAAAATGGAGCTCTTTGACATCAACTCAACTCGCCGTGTTTGGAGGAGGAGGAATGCTGCCTATGACCCCAAGAACACCATCCCCACCGTCAAACATGGAGGTGGAAACATTATGCTTTAGGGGTGTTTTTCTGCTAAGAGGAAAGGACAACTTCACCGCATCAAAGGGACGATGGACGGGGCCATGTACCGTCAAATCTTGGGTGAGAACCTCCTTCCCTCAGCCAGGGCATTGAAAATGGGTCGTGGATGGGTATTCCAGCATGACAATGACCCAAAACACACGGCCAAGGCAACAAAGGAGTGGCTCAAGAAGAAGCACATTAAGGTCCTGGAGTGGCCTAGCCAGTCTCCAGACCTTAATCCCATAGAAAATCTGTGGAGGGAGCTGAAGGTTCGAGTTGCCAAACGTCAGCCTCGAAACCTTAATGACTTGGAGAAGATCTGCAAAGAGGAGTGGGACAAAATCCCTCCTGAGATGTGTGCAAACCTGGTGGCCAACTACAAGAAACGTCTGACCTCTGTGATTGCCAACAAGGGTTTTGCCACCAAGTACTAAGTCATGTTTTGCAGAGGGGTCAAATACTTATTTCCCTCATTAAAATGCAAATCAATTTATAACATTTTTGACATGTGTTTTTCTGGATTTTCTTGTTGTTATTCTGTCTCTCACTGTTCAAATAAATCTACCATTAAAATTATAGACTGATCATTTCTTTGTCAGTGGGCAAACATACAAAATCAGCAGGGGATCAAATACTTTTTTCCCTCACTGTAACCTAATTTCTAGGTTAGAATTTTTCTTTTTAAAAAGACCCATCTTTTCCATGTGAAATTTAAGCAGGAATCATTAACATATGACTCTGTCATAGAAATACAAGTTCCTTCACACTAGCATGCTAGCCAAGGAAGGACTTTCTGCTCTAGCTCTTGAATACTGCGAATCCGTCACTAGAGCAATCGCCAACTGCCCCTCCAGCACCACAGAAGCCTTGACAAGGAAGATTATTCTGGTAAACATGACGACCGAGATTCTCTAGGTTTAAAATTCATAGTATTGTCCCATCACCAATTTATTTTCCTTGTCTGTCTTGAAGCTGTCTGAGAAGATTCACCAAAGGAAGGCAGAGGAACCAGAGTGGTGCAAAATCTTCACCGAATTCATGCGGCTGAAGTACATCAGCACAACGTGATGCCTCCTTTTGTGGTGTTTCTCAATGATCCAGAGCAGGATGAGAGAGATGATGAGAAGTTCCCAGGCTTTCCACCATTCCAGTTTTCTGAGAGTCCTGCGTGCCAGCCTACTCCTATGATGCTGAATACAGCAGAGGCTGGTATATTAGAATCCACTTTCTGCACAAAAACTATTGTGAACATTTCAGAGGAATATACAGATGCTCTTTCATTCTTATTTGAGTTGAACTGAATGATGGTCTGTGTGTTTGACAGAGATGTTTGCATCATGGTACGACATTGGATAGCTGCTGGGACAAGGAGGCTTCGGCTCTGTCTATGCTGGAGTTTGTAAGGCAAATGGGAAAATGGTAAGACATTTGCACATGTACAGTTTGTTGTCATTAATTGATACAATATAGGAAATATAGTAACAATATAGAAACTTCTCCGAGTTCCTGTGAGCCTCGTGTAATAACCGTGGAATTGTATTAATTATACTAATTAGTAACTAACTTTTAGAACTTACTAATTATGTTTTGTATATGTGAACATGTCACTATCAAATTTGTGGCCAAGTCTGCCTACGACAAATTCATCACCATTGTAAGTAACACTCCTGTACACCTACTTTACAGAGAAGCACTAGAGTCTAATGAAAACATATATCTTTCAGACATATCTCACACCTAACCCAAGTCTTAATTGTCATTTTAGCCTGGAGAAACAGAGAGCCTGCTTTTGGAGGTGTTTATAATCCATCCACCCACCCATCCCTCCCTCTCGTCCTTTCTTGCAGTAGACGATAATGAATGAGACGTGTATTCTCCACAGTGCTGTCGCTGTCTAACCTGGACATCATCCTGTTCTCCAAAGTCGCCCGATAGTCAGGGTCTTTTTCCAGGCACCCCGAGATCAGAGCTTGGCAGTCTGTGTGTGCAGTGATGAGTGAGAAATTAAAATGAAAAGAAAAACAAATAAATAATGATTTTGTTTAAATTCATTTTACTGTGCAAGTTTTATGGCTTTATTCTACAGGTCTAAATGTGATGCTTCTGCATTTTCTCACCTCCAGACAGGTACCACTGTAGAGGTACGGGTGCATCAGTTATTTCATCGTTGGTCTTAAAGGGGATGTCGCCACAGACCAAGCAGTACAGGAGGACACCCAGACTCCAAACGGTAGCAGGACGTCATATATACTTTTGTGTCCACTTAGGAGGAGAGAAAACCAGAGTTCCTGAGTGAAAAGGAAAGAAAGCGCAGCAACGGTCACGAAAATGGTTCTCCGCTGCGTTTTGTTGGATTCTGTCCCGTACATATTATAAAGTAACCTGCAAATCTTGTGTGGGTAAAGTCCTTCAACAACTTTCCACAGCCGAAGTCGATTAACTTCACCTGCAGCATCTCAGTGTTGATCATAAGGTTCTCTGGCTTGACGTCATGGTGAAAAACTCACAGCGCTCACAGCAGCGTCAAGCAGCCCGAACCACCTGCCTCATGATGCTTCGAGCCACTGGTTCAGACAATCAACTGTTGTTATGCCTACAGAAGTCTTGCAGGTCCATGCAGGGAATGGGTCACTCCAGAACCAAGACGAAGACTTCAGACATCTCTAACCAGTCCAGTAGCTCCAAGATGTTTTCACAACGAGGCGGCATGGACACCATCTTCATTAACGCTACCAGTCGTGGTAAACTTGCGATATGTTTAATCAGTGTGGCATTTTACACCAGACATATGCAGCACAAACTTTGAGATAACACACATGTTTAGAATAATCTGATGGTCAAAACATGACCCATCTTAATAATCAGGGGAAGAATGTAGACTGGGAAATATAGATCATTACTCAGGCCTACTACTGAATATGCAGAGATTTTTACTCAGTGTTCTGTGTTCATATCATTTCAGAAATTGTTCTTATATATATATATATATATATATATATATATATATATATATATATATATATATATATATATATATATATAAATCTTGCTCAGCCTGAGGAACACAGTGAACTAGGTGTAGGAGGAGATCCATTGGAGGAAATGCAAGGCCTATATTTGACCAAAAATGCAGGGTTACCATACAAGCAAACACTAGGATTAAGAACACTCTGATGTCCTCCAATCAGCTGTATCCCTCCCCTCAACTCCAACCTCCCTTATCTTTGCTTCACCATGATCCCTCATGTAGTGTCTTAGACATATTCAGCTCATTGCAGTGTCATTCTTTTAAACTTTTTGTCCAGTAACAATGGCTCTTTGGTGGTTTATGGTTCTAGTGGGCTTCTTCTTGCTTGGCAGAGGTGAGAGACGAGACTAGCTGGTAGTCTGATTGGTTAGTTCAATGCATCTAATGTAGTTAATTAGTGCATCTGAAGCTAGCCGGCTAATATTAATGATAAGAGCGATTGTGAACTTTAACATTCATGCCTTAAAGTAAACTATAGGATCAATATTATAGTCTAAACTCTACTGTACCTTCTTTAAGCAGTTCGCACTAAGTGTGTGAATGGCTTAAAGACGTAAATACTGGCCTTCTTCTTCTTCTCAGTGATAAGCGGGTATCAGAAACGGAAAGATGTGCAGCGCCACCTTGTGTACTGGGGGTATTTCTGCTTTTCAATAAGCGCCATCTACTGTCAGGGAGGGAATTTGCACTTTCATTCAACGGGTCGCCCATGTTTAACGCCTGGGTGGGAACACAAAAAAACACGGCAAAAAACGTCCCAGTGTGAACAGGACTTTACTCCCTTAAATTTATTGCAAAACCACACTGCAAAATATCCAGTGTTGAATTAATATTTATAGTGTTTATGAAAGTCCAGAGGGAGCCATTAATTTAACACTGTATATGTTAACACTACAGATTTTGCTGTGGAGGATCAGCATGCATTTGAGAAAATTCTTCTTTTAAGTCTATGGGTAGAAGACATCAGGGGCTCAGCAGTTTATTTATTTATTTATTTATTTATTTATTTATTTTTACATCAGGTTTCAACATATAATAAATATTTACTCTTGGTTAGACATTACAAATAAAATACTTCATTTGACATTTCCAAATTCATTATGGAATTCAAATTTGGTGATTTTTTTAATCAAAAACATCAAAAAATGAAAACAAATTTAAATATATATATATTTTTAATTTGGTGTTCATTATTCTTTTTCAACTAAATAGAGCTGATTAAAAATAAATCCACAGTCAGCACTATCACACT
Organism: Ictalurus punctatus; assembly: GCF_001660625.3. Classification (NCBI taxonomy): domain Eukaryota; kingdom Metazoa; phylum Chordata; class Actinopteri; order Siluriformes; family Ictaluridae; genus Ictalurus; species Ictalurus punctatus. The sequence continues at coordinate 6,114,079 of NC_030435.2, forward strand.
AGAAAAACAAACACAAACAAGCAAACAAACAAAAAATGAAAGAAAGAACAAAAGAAAGACAGGAATTTGTAGTGCAACAAGAAGTAGTGTAGTGAAAAAAACAAGCAAACAAAAACAAAAGAAAGAACGAACTACACACAGGAATTTTTAGTGCAACTCTTAAACTCATGAACTATTCTTGAATAAACATTTTAACTGTAACTGACTAAAGATAAATGATCAATACTAAGGAAGAAAAAAAGACAGGAATAGAAATTGACATTTTAAAAACTCAAAATTGGTATCATTTTGCCCTTCTGTATACAGTTATTACACTTTTTTCCCTAAAACTAATTGTTGGTTAATTGCTGGATTAATGAAAGAGTTGGTGTTTGTGTGAAAACAAAATGATAAATATTGTAGAATCCAACCCACAATGGTATGATTCATTCATTTGTTCATTTAAGGAAAAAAGAAATACTGTATTAGAGTAAGTATATACTTGACTAATTCCAAAATCATTCATGTACTTAAACACACAACTTTACAGTTCTAAAGAAAGAAAAAAAAAAAGAATAATGATAATCCATATATAAAATAGTATTTTGTTTCTCTGCTGTTATTCTTTATGGGAAACAGCAGAGGTTTTACTGAAAGAACAGTTTTCTTTCTCTCTACTTTTTTCCCAGTTAAAAAGTTCACAAATATTGGCCCACATTTCTAGTGCCAGCCTGATACAGACTTGACTGTCTCTAAACTGGTTCACTCTCACAAAGCTCACACAGGCTTTCTTGTTCAATTTAGAAGCACACAGCTTTCTTTGAAACTACCGTCACGTGACCGATACTGGAAAGGGGAGTGAGAAAGCAGGGAGTCAGGTATCTAGAGTCATCCAGAGGAGGACAGAGCATGGAAACAATGTCTGCCTAATGATTCAGTTCCAGATTAGATAGGTTTCTGCTCTTTTCATGAAAGTGAAGATCTAAATGCATGTACAGAGAGTAATGATATAACATATTACTGATTTATTGACATCAACAAAATTACACTAATTCGTGTACACCTTTAACAGTTACCAACTGGATGTTTCAAAAGCGTGATAAAAGGCAGAATATGGAAACAGAGTGTCTTTTGAGAAGAACATTCACTTCTGGTTCAAACAGGTTTGCACATAGTGGACGTAGTTATGAAGTAATCATAGTTTCACTGTAGTAGAAAGGGTATCTAGCAGACATAGGCAGTCTAAAACCAACAATACATTTTCACTCATTAATGAACATTTAATATTCTCAAAATGTCTACAAGACAAGACAAGGCAAGTTACTTCCTGTTATCACTTACGTTTGTCACGTAAATCAGAGGTGAGGGGTGTTTATTTAATGTTGTCAACATCAGTTTTTCCATATTTCTTGGGGATCAATAATGTGAATGTCTGTGTATCTACCTACCTACTATAAGCCTGAGAAAAATGATTGTTAAAAAAATATGATGTGAAAATTCACATAAACAGATTTATTTTTCATATATTCATTCAATATTCATTTGAATTTATTATTGATCAGTGGGCATTTGAGTTGTGATTTTTACATGGATGGAGCTTGCTTTTGCACAGAGACACAATAGTTTAGAACTTCACACTATTAACAGTTTAAATCCTATCTTAAAGCACATCTATTATGGTTTTGAAACATGCCTAATTTTGTTTTAAAGGTCTCATACAATAAATTACATGCATCCAAGGTCAAAAAACACTTTAATCTACTCATCCACCCACCTCGTGTCGCAAACAACTCGTTAAATGATTCTTTCTAATTGATTCATTCTAAACTCTTCCTCAGAGAGCATATTCAGCTCTGATTGGTCAGATATCCGAGTCTGTTGTGATTGGTCTACCACTGTCAGCGTGTTCCAAAAAGGAAATGCCCACTACCATAACGAGTTTCAGCTACGTCTGGATGAGATGGAAAAAAAGAAAAAAAAAGTCTGTTTTAACTTTCTGCTGTGTGAATGAGGCGGCTGATATGCGGATAATAAATAAATAAATAAATGAATAAATAAATAAATAATAAAAAGTCTTCTGAAGTTATGTTTGATGGGTACTAAGGACAGGCATGTTGTCTCGTGCTCTGGCCGAATCTTCTAGTGTGTGCATTCAGGGGAATATAATGTTAAAAATCGGTTGAAACTGTCCTTATGTCTGTGCTCTCCCACGGTTAAGATTAAACAAACAAATAAATAAATAATCTAGTGTGTCTCTGGCCTAAGCGACAAAACTGTAGGTAATATTGGGCCCACTGCTGATTCGATAACGTGAGTTAGCCAGTTAGCAGAAGTCTACAGCTAACCGTTTAGCATCATGCACTTACACAACAATATCAATTTGAGCCTGAGTTTGATAGTCATACATGGGAAGATCAACATCAACCCCAACCACCACTGCAAGCATGACGAGAACAGGACATTTCTCGGTGGTAAGTTTATATATAGTTTGGCAACAACACGTGTCACCCGATTAGCAGAGGCTAACAGCTGTGCACTGGCTGTACAGGTATACAACACAAAACCACGCATTTAGAACACTCGGTAGAAAATATATACATAAATAATTAAATCATACTTGTTGTGATCTAGAGGCGAAAGATTGTCCAAATAAAGTGGGTACGGCTCCATCTTTAATAAATAATTGTTGACGTCAGCTAGATTTGAGAAGCAGATGTCAGTGAAATGGTGGGAACATAAATACAAAAGCTCGGAGCTGAACTGCTGTGGTATCATTTTAACAATGATTTTAACCACCAACACTTTACATCCTCATCTCTTGGTAGTCCATGCAAAGTAGCTTTACTTTTGCAGTGCAAAAAACAACTTCTAGACATGGTGACAGCAGTAATCTGTAACTTTCAGGGCAACTACAACAGTAACGCTTGAGGGTGGGTCAAAGAAGCTAATGAAGACCAGAGGCGGGGCTTTTGTTACAAACCTACCTCAGTTAGTACAGGAAGTAAGTCTGGAATTACTAATGACTTGTTTCAGCTGTTCAGAATCGGTTCCTTCTTTTGGGAGTCAATAACTCCGTTTGTCGTGCACTTTGATTTTTTTAAACTTTGCTGATGTTTTTACATTCACAAACAGCTCCATAACACACTACATGAAAGGTAATATTTGAAAAACCATAATAGATGCACTTTAAAACCTATCATTTCAACACCGAATTCAGTATCTGATGCCATTTCCCAGCGTCCACCTCAGATTACAAAAATGGCTACCATGGCCTCCAACTTCCAGCTCACATGCTCAAGTTCACCTGATTTCTGATTGGACACACGTAGACTCAATCACCACCACACTACATAAGCACGCTCCCAATACAGACACGTTGCAATGTATTTGTTCAGCTCTATTCAAGCATCTGACTTACCAAGCCTTTATTTCATGTTTGAGAATCCTGTTTTTGACCGTCGTTTGCTTTCTTGCTATCTGATTTTAATCTCGTCCTATGATAACCTGTCTGTACATGGCCTGACCCTTTTGCATGTTCCTGGATTTTGCAATTGACACACTGATTCAGATTTGCTTGAGTTTGCCAGTTTTTATTTTTAATAAAAGCATTCAACAACAGCTGTTGTTGTTTCTGCCACCTGACAAGACCAGCCTTTGTTTTTCTATGGCCTAAGGATCTGCTTAACACCTATAGATCTACAGTACATAATATGTTTAAACTTAAATGTTTATATTATTTCCTGCTTTTATTGTGTTTTGTGTAGGGTACATAATGCTTCTGTGTCCTGCTTTTATATAATATATTGTGATTCTGATGTATATAATTATTAAATTGTTGCTATATTATCTTTTTATTTTAAAGAAGGTTTTTTTGTTTTACTTTAATAAACTGGTGACTCAAATATAAGTAAAGTAGTGATATGATTAAGTAATGATATTGCCATGGCTTGACTGGCCATGACATGATTACTTAACTGATTACATGGTCAGTTACTAAATGTGAGGAAGTCACCTTAAATTTTTATTTACATATTACTGAGTAGCTCCAGGCCTTCGCTTTGGCTAAGCTGGAAACTGAAATAGACTTTTTATTGTGCAAATTCTATCCTGATTATAAATCTGTGCCAAACGCAACACTTTGGTAAGACATCCAGTTGCATTTGACAATATTATTAAAAATTCCTTGTAAATTTTTTTTTTTTTATTTGAAAATTTTAAAATTGTTTTGTTAAGCTAACATTTTCTAATTGCTACTGTAACATGCGACCTCCTTTGAGATCATGAGTAGTGTTTTTCCTAGAAAGTTCACCATTTAAATAAACTCCCTGAGCAATAGAATTTTTATTCATTAATTTTTTTGTGAATATTCATGTATTCATTTTTAGTGGACCATTCCACCATAGTGGAAATTGTGTTGCAGTCAATGTTGCAGCCATTGCTTTATAATTTGATATTTGAATAAGTGTGTAATAAAATAAAAAGTGAAACTTGGCAGTGTTATCTGTATCTGTCTCTTTGTTTATTTTACTTTGAGGATGATACACTGACTCCCTCTCTGTAATCACACACTGAACACATTTTTTGTATATTTAGGTCACACTTGGGTCAGAGGGTTCTGCCAAAAATGACTGCGGAAGTTTCAAGTACATTGAGATCTTAATAGAATATCTCACATGATACACTTGGAGTCCTCCCTAAATTCCTTTGAAATCATTCCAAGAAACTTGATTTATTGTCCTAGACAACTTTTCTCTGCATCGCCCCCTGGTGTGGTGTGATAGAACGCTGCTATACTGTGATTTCACCACTAGAGGTCAGTAGCGCAACATAGCTTGAGAAGCACGGTTTATTGCTGAAATACTGCATTTTTCAATCAAATCCACTGTTTTGTTTTTTATTTTTATGAACGTGAACCATTTATGACAATTCACGTCATACTGATTCATTAAAATACCTTATTTTGTATGACTTAGTGACTTATCTGACTGGAACTGTGAATCCATGATTGTGGTGCCCTTTAGCATTTGTAACTTAAAAATTAAACGTTATTATTATTATTTTTAAAATCAAATTTCAACACTGAATCTACGGAAACACGGATTCAATCATTCAATAAATGTTTAATCCATCTATAGCAACAATGTCATATTTGATTTTTAGAATGGCTGCTACAATGCCTTCTTTTATAAAGCATAGAATTAGCAAATACACAAAATGTCCTTAACTAGCATCCATGCTAAATGTATGGAGACATTCATGTTAAGGACATTCTAATGAGTCACTTATTCATTTTTAAATTAATTTTCAATTTGGGTGACAGGGGTGTACTTTCAAAGTGACCGCAACAAAAATAAAGAAGGAAAAAAAAAAGAAAAATTCAGATGATGCTACTTCCGGCTGAACAAAGTATAGGATGACTCATGGAAAATGTTTCAAGCATGAAATGTTTAATGAATTCACCAATGCAGCAAATAATATGATTTTGAAGTATTTTAATGATTATATTTCAATAAGTGTAAATGCTAGGATTGTTTAGCTTGTACACTGGATGTTATGGGTACTTTTGTTCAAAGTTTGAAGGTAGAATTGTACCTCGTTGATTCCTTTCATTTGGTGAAATGCATTGACATCAAAACTTAAAAAAAAACAAAAACAAAACTCAAATATTGAAAAAAAAACCTTTATTTTACAATGTAAGACAAGAGTCCACATGAGTTATTATATACATTATAAACATGCATTCACAACCATATTTATTTATAATAATAATAATAATAATAATAATAATAATATAAAAATACTAAACTGGGTTTAACTGTTTAACTTCATAGGGCAGCCATATAGACTTTTGATCCTTTCTCTTTGTGTTCTGTTCAGTTACTTAGCACTCTTGAGCCAAGTAGATACCAAAAAAAGAAAAAGTAATGACCTTCCTGAAGGACTAGACCAGAAATCTGTCCTAGCAGATGGATTAACCTGATGGATTATAAAGTACGAGTCTGCAGTACTTTCACATCTCTCAAACACTTAATGAAACACTTCAAGTACAAATGTGCCAGACCACGAACAAATGAGACAGACCCTTTCTTCAGACATGTAGGACATTCATGTACAAAGATATGAGCAGTTGGATATGAGGAGGTGACGTGGCACATAGGCTAAATACTGAAATATCAACCCATTTCCTTCATACAACAGGACCTTGACATTCATATTCAACAATGTTTTATTTTAATACTGTCAACTCAATTTGAGTTATTGTTCCATATTTAATACAAAATATTTACAAAAGCAGAATATTCAGGGAGGTTCTTATAAGTTTCGGAGACTTTGACGCCATATTAACACATTTCCATTTACTCGTGCATATTTTAAATGATGCAGTTCATTGCAATAGAAATGGTTTCCCTGAATTTCCTAGAAGTGTTTTAACATCCAAGAGCAGCCAGTAAATTATAGATTTGTTCCCTTGTTTTTAAATAAATAATATAAGCATAACCAGTAAATACAGTATATGTGATCCTCAAGTGATCTTTAGTTCCCCAATACCACACATCAGTGTCAGGTGTGGTTTTAAATAACCATGCACTTGATTTCAGGTCAAAATTAGGTTAAAGTGATCCACCTTTGTCCAGGAAGAAGATATTATATAGTAGTGTTTTAAGAGCGGATTCATACAGTGACTGTCTCAATGCTTGCTTTACTCTTACCTGAGAGCTAAAAATGCACAGCCTGCAGAGTCACATATTTGATATTCTGGTGCTGGTACACTCCAGATGCACTGCATACAGCAGTGTGTGCGCTCATTTCCTGTGCTGTCTGTTAGTGTTGTTTATTTGGCCACTTTGAGCCAGTTTCTCCAGGGCGAACGGTTGGGCACTGTCGTGGTCTCCGGTATGCAGGACACAGAAGTGGATGCTTTCAGTGGTTTGCGGAAAAAAGAGAGACGGTTGCCTCCAGACCGCTTTGACTGCATCTGCTGCTCTGTCTGGCTCTTCAGCTGCTGGTTAATGATGACCTGGATGTCATCCTTTTAAAAGCAACACACACACACACACACACACACACACACACACACGCGCGCACACACAAATGCATTAATACAGTACAATTCTGTGACATTAACAAAAGAACCAAGTGTATGTAGGAGAATACAAGATGTATGTACAATATACACAGTATCACAGTGATATTAGATGTGAGGTGAGGACTAAAATCTAATATCTATCAATAGCTCACTGAATGAAACTATCAGGGTTGAGCAATGCATTACATCACAATCTGATGTGGATGCCAAAAAAAATTAAATCTTTCATTGATGGCTTTTTAACTCCAAAAGACCTGATCATGTGACTGACAGTGTCTCATGTACATGTTATACAATGTACATTGTTGGCCAGCAGGGGGAGACACATTATCATTATGTATCAAAAACTTTGTGGGATATTAGACAAATCAGGGTTTGTGTAAATAAAATTCTCACTAGCTCCCATCCTCTCTGATCAGCTCTCATCTAAATTGTCATCTAACAGGAAGCTTCACCTGGAGGCGATGAAATCGACCCTGACCTCAGTTCTGAACAAATCCATTCATAGCATTTCTAGTTGACATGTCCTTTAAAGTCTAGTGACTTTAAATGTCTTGCTCATTGTCTGACAGGAAGCATCAAGTTGCAGTGAAAAAACTGACACTACCCTTTCTCTCACACAAACTGTTTTCCTTTATGTGAGAAAGAGAGTCTGTGAGAGGGTGTTTTTCCCACCTGCCAGGCCTCCAGTTCCTGAGACAGCTCTAGTTTACGCTGGATGGCCTCCAGCAGCTGGTTGTTCAGATACATCATGTCATTTCTGCTCCGCACCAGTTCTGCCTCCACTGCCGTTTTCCTGCATTGAGAGTGGAGCCAAAAAATCATCACACACAGTGTACAAATTACAGGTAAACCGTGTAACATCAGTACGTGTGCTGCATATGATCATCACAATTTGTCCAGAAGAATGTCCCATGTCAGAAAACAAAGTTACAGGTTTTTTTATTTTTATAATATAAAAATTTACACACATTTTTTTAATGGGGAGGGTTCACCATACAAGTCCTATAGAAATAAGCACATTAATATAAAACTGTAATTTACCTTGCAGTAACTACTGTTAGAGATGCTGTTATAGAAAATGTATCAATACTTTCTGTCCAACCAGAGTCGAGAATTCAGACAGCACTGTGGTCTAAAGAACTTTAAAGTCACCGAAAACTTCTTTAGATTTTTTCAGTATTAGATAATTTTAAGTACTTGTTTTGGCGTTTTAACAAAATTGTCATTTGAAAAACAAATATGCTAATAGGACCAATGGTGCATGGTGCATTGGCATATTGGAGCATGATTGAAAACAATGCTATAAAGTTTGTGGTGACTTCAAAGCCTATTTCCTCAAAAGCATCTCAATGTCATGGAGCCTCTTCAGACTGCTATAAAAAAAAAGACTTTATAGGTGTTTTAGGGCCCTAGGCTTTGCGTGTAAATTTTTCTTGCTGAAATGCAGTTTTACGCTCAATTACGTACTTTGAAATGGCGTCATCTCTGTCCTTTATAGCTCTTTGAATGATCTCTTCGTCCAGCCTGCTGTCAGCTTTGAGCCTGAGTTCAGCGTTCTCTTTTAATAGCTGTGCATTCTGACAGAGAAAGACAGAAAGTTTCAAGTAAATTATGGAATATGTGTTTAAAACTTCATAAATAGTTATGTGCAGACAACAGTGGTAAAAATACATGAAATTTCTCTTCAAATACAGCTTCAAATTCTTCACTCAAGTTAAAGTAGAGAAGTCTACACACTTAGACTTACTTAAAGTGTGACAGAAAACATAAAGGAGAAATTCACAAAAAGAAAAATATGCCCATTTTACTTATTTAAGGTAAATTAGTGTCTATTTCATGAAATAATCAAGGTACATGGGAAACATTAGCTATCTAACAGCTTTATTCTTATTTTTTCAAATGTTAGCAACCATGATAATTCTGATGGCACCAATTGGCTTTATCCTAATAGCAAACTAACATTTGAATGATTAGGGATTAGCTAGGGCTGACTAATAATTTCCCAATCTCTCAAATCTTATGTAGCATGAAAACAAATCTGATGACCCAAATTACTTGAATGCTAACAGCTATCTAAGATTTGAGAGATTTCAGTAGGAATAAACTAAGGCTAATATCCTAATCTCTCAACTATTAGCTGGCATGACAATAACTCTGGCAATACAATCTAGTACACTGAATCTTAATAGCTAGCTAACTTTTGAGAGACTAGCAAATAGATAAGGCTAAATAGTAGCAGGTTTATTCCTCAGCTCTCAAATGTTAGCTACCACAATAATACATCTGACAATACAAACTAGCTGAACGCTAATGCTTTGCTTATATTTCCTCATTCGTAAGTTGCTTTGGATAAAAGCGTCTGCTGAATTAATAAATGTTAATGTAATGTAATACCTAGCTGCCACAGTAGGAACTGCCTTGATAAATACAAAGTGTACTGTATATAGCAGAAAGATTACAATAAGATCTCATTTTTGCTTTTAAAAGTATAGACTTGTTAGGAATTTAGATCAGCTCTTTGAAGCTGTGTGATTCTAAAAACCTGATTTACCTGATGATTTGGTGTAGCATGTAGTGAGTAGAAAGCTGAGGTTTTGGTTATGAAATGTAATGAAAGGAAAGCTGAAGCAGAGTAGAGATACTTAAAAACAGACTTAAATATAGTAAAAATGTGTAATTTGTTACTTTCAACCGGTTTCTTTTTTTTTTGTTTAACGCCATGTGATTTTTTTTTTTCTTAAAAAAGGGCAGCCATTCATTCAACCACTCAACCACTTCTGCCTTGCTCATAAACTACTGAAGGAGAATACTCTCAAGAACACTTTGTTTCAAAATTCCTCCTGGCTCATCAGTGCATTTTTTGTAACTCGAGGGCAAAAGCGAGGTCAGAAGCAGCCCTTGGCCCCTTGATAGCTCTAACACATGAGCCATTGTCACCTGATCTCGCAGCTCCTGTATCCAGGCTGTATTCTCGCACAGCGCCATGTCTCCTCCCACAATGGGTCTGTTCAGCTCCTGAAGACGCAACGAAACACAGATATGGCACATCAGTATCACCGGGCTGATATGAGGGAAGCCCTTTGTTACCGGCCATAGGGAGGGGTCTTATGTGAAGCACAAACACATGAGAACAAATAGTACAGATATGAACGACCTTCTATCTCAGGCTCCTTTGTTTTGTTTTTCCACGTATGTTTAAATGTAGTGACAAAATGACACAATAGAAGTGTGGTTTTCATTCTGATTTAATGTACAGCATATTTATACTAATTTTGTTGAACTTTCCTATGTGAAAACATTATATGAAATAAACCATATTGGTAATTGGTGAGTTATTATAAATATTCAGCTATTGGACATAAGTATTGGAAATAAATAAGCTGCAATGTGACGTGATGAGCAGATAGAGTTTGCAGATGGTAACAAAGCCAGGAGGGGAAAAAGAGGTCAGCTATTGTATAGGGTATTGTTTCCATGTGCATGCGTGCGTGAGAGAGCGAGAGAGAGAAAGGGGGAGAGAGAGAGAGAGAGAGAGAGAGAGAGAGAGAGAGAGAGAGAGAGAGAGACTGTAGTGTGTGTGCACGTGTGTGTCAGCCTGGCCACAGAGCTCACCTGAAGTGTCTCATTGTGCACAATCCTTTCTGCCACACTCTTAAGCTGCCCCAGCCTGCCTTGCAGACTATCTTCTTGATTAGATGGAGCCTCAGAGCCATAGGAAACAGGAAGCAGCATGTCTAAGATAGCGCTCACTTCTTGTATAACCTAAAGGTAAATTTTTAGGAACTGAGTGTCTGTTGTCTTTGCCACATGACTGAAAAATGCTTCGTATCACTTATGTCATAAACACATATAAACGTGTATCATTTTATCATCTAGCAGTTTTACAGTTTTGTTTTCTGTGACATACGTTTTATAGTTTTGTTTTGTATGACATGAAGCTGAGTAGATGATCTACAAAGCAATTAGGGGTTTATTACTATGTCTGCTCAATAGCCACATTACCCAAATATAACACAACAGAGTTGTCACATACAGCAAATGTTCAGCCCTCATCTCACCTCCTGTCTTTAGATTACACTGATCCCACTCCCATCATCTACTGTATTTAATTTAAAATGCTTCTCAACTACAAAAACTTAAACAGTTGTGCTCTGGTGTACCTTTATTGAACTATTCTGTCAATAGGTTAAGGTCCCCTAGTTCTAGCGGTTCCCAGATTTAGATTATTTTACATTAGTGGCAGGTCTTTCAGTGCTTTAATTTAGGAAGTATCTGTGAAGTTACATCATCACTCAGGGTTATCCGTCTCTCATCATTAATTAAACTAGCTCCTCTCATTCCTCTACGTCTACAGACCAGCTGTGCTTTCTGACATCCCAATGTACCTTCATCCAACTGTCTAAATCTCCTGTATGTCCATTTTTTTGTTTGTGTTATTTGTGACATGATTAATGGTCTGTAAAGTGACCCTGAGTTTGAAAAAAGTGCTATATAAATAACACATATTCTTCTTATTGTTGTTGTTGTTGGTGTGGTAATAACAACAACAATGTATAACTATTATTATTATTATTAGTAGTATATCCATATATAGTATATCCCAATATATACTTGGTAGTCACACTATATCCCAGTGTGTTTACTCATCGAAACAGATACGTCTACTTGTTAAAACCAGAATCTTTTATATCTCTAGTCAGAATGCGTTAGTAGTTAAAGGATGACAATCTCCATATTGCAATATGAACTCAAAATTTACCCTAATGCCCTTTGAAGCAGCATGCTTAGTAAGGGCACAAAGTAGCACCATCAGCATGTGGCATGTCAGCCAGGTTAATTAATGCACTGTCGACATTACTATATTATAGACTTCTCTGTTAATAATTATAATGCCCCTCCCATACCATTAACAAACTTATTACTGACACACACTTTGTCACACTGTGACCTAGAAAAGCCACAACTCTACATAGTTCGGATGATTCAAGGCATCACACAAAGTTATTTAACCACATCACTGTAAAGTCCCCGATGAGTTTTTGTTTCAGTGATAGCACTGGCATGAAGCCAAAAAGCAAAATCCTATCAAAATGAACTCAACAGGAACAAATACACCAATTAAAAAACTCATTGCCCTACAAAGAAGCTCATTTCGGCAAAGAAAATAAGGTCCTAAACCAACAGTGAGGTGAAGTAATTAAATAAAGTGCTGACAGAACAGTTTCTATTCATGTCCTTAAAACTAATATAAAGTCTAATAGTTCCTTAAGTTGTTTACTTTGGATTACGTCTCACAGTCTATATTTGTCCAATGGTTGTCCTTAATGGAGAGCACAAACAGAATGTTCCGTTGTTTTGAATGTTTTGTTTTGAATGTTTTACTACTTATCACAGGCTTTGGATTTTAGTTTGTACTACGAGTTATACTATAATCTTTATATCTCTGGTAAACAAACTATGGCAAAAGATTAAGAAGATCCTACACTTGGGTCTTTTTATGTCCTAAATTATGTAATCAAAAGCTCTAGCCAGGAGGTCAGGAATATTTGCTTCAGGTAAGTGAAAGTAAATTTAAAAAATGCTTCCTACAAAGAACTATGAGGTACAGGATGTCTTGTAATACTGAGAATCATTCTCTTTTCATCATGCTTGTAGACTCATTGTTGTTGTAGGTCATGAAGCATTTTTATATTTTATTAACAACAAATCGACAAATCATAGTTATAGTATAATGCAACCTTGTAGCACATATCATAAATGGAACTGGCACAACTGTTTATGTTAACACATAAATATAAGATCACATTTCTATTTTCATATCATTCTGTGACTACTTGACTAATATCTCTGGCTTGGCAAGCTGACGACAGCTTTAACAATGCAGTCAATTGTATTTATTATTATTATTTTTTTACGTCTCAGTCCATTTCACTTGCTTATCTTTTCACTCACTGGTGGCTTACATTTACATTTACTGATTTAGCAGACGCTTTTATCCAAAGCGACTTACAAATGAGGAAATACAAGCAAACTATCAAATAAATACAAAATAAATAAATACAAGCAAACTTAAGCTGAATATGCAGGTTAGACATGTAGGATAAAGTTAGACAAGTTAGACATATAGGATATTTGCTAACACAGCTGCTTAACCTGATTTTCCAGGTAGCTTGTTTCAATTATTGAAATTACTTGTGTGAGTTTATGCCTCTAGGGTTGTAGAGTTTTCCTGTGCAGCATTTTAAGATTTTAAAGTAGCCTAATGTATATAGAGCTAAATTGTGTAGGATTTTATTCTTTAAAAAAAGACGTTTATTGAGTCACAGGAGATTAAAAAAACGCCTCTATAGTTTCCGAGCTCCTGTGAGACACCCTGATAATCCTGTAATAGTAATAGTCAAGTGATGGAATTGGCAGGAATTTTTTTTTCCTATGCTATGATTCATTCATCATATACAGTACCAAGTCAGACACAATATTTTTTTTGACAGGATGATGAATGTGATGAATGTCGAGAGCACATACTGGATTAAAAAAAAAATACACTAGAACAACAGAAATGTCCAGGCATTTATAGTTTTGCTGTCTACACAACATTTTAACTTCAACTCCAATTTAAAAAAAAAAACTGCAAATCTCATAAACCCATATGTTATTCACAATAGCCTTGGAGAAGCGTAGCACCTTGTCGAACGTCCCTACATTCAGTCCATGGTCTGGTGAACACAGCACTCTGTGAGATTACACACCGAGTTTATAGATTAGCTAGCCAGTATTATGTGACTGGTCCATTCTAGCACATTCTGAGTACAGTTGCACCCCAGCGATGCATGGGAACTACTGCTTGATCAGGCTAAAACAAGCTCTTGTTGAAAGCTTTTTTTTGTATTGCGTAGCAACTGGGTCAATCACACTGATATACACAGTAAAGTTATTTATATCATGAGTCGGAAATACTTGCATACTACTGTATTTTAAAATACTAAATTATTATATGTATTTCTAAATTGTACATCATTACACTATTGGTGTTACTGCTATTTAGGTATACTACTGTACTATGTAATGAGCATTGTGTGGTTTGGGCTACAGCCTACATGTGTGTACTCACAGCCATGAGATTAATGCATGCAGTAGAGTAAGAACACAGCATAACACAGATTACAAAAAGTTCAACTGCATTTTCTTAGCAGAGAAGATGAAATTCCATAACAGTACAACCTGTATTTTTACAGGCATGATTATCACATTTGTTTGTCGTGATTTTATTATTATAAGGTTCTATTGTATATACCATTCATTTATCCCCCCAGGCAGAATCTTATAATATCAAGGTCATGAATTTTGCACTATACGTATATGCTTTCCACTGGTGATGGTGGCACATTTTTTTGTTGTGTTAAAAGATTTTGTTTCGTTGGACTGCTTACGTGCTTCTTGTCTTGGATCCAGTTCATGGAGTCTAAACTATGCTCCATCTCTGAAAGCAGGGATGTGTCCCCATCAGTGGTCCTCTGGAGGGAAACCTCTTCCTGTAGTTCCTCTATCTGAGACTGTAGTTCTTGAACTCTGTCTTTTGCTAGCTCCACCTCCTGCCAGGCCTCTGTCAGCTACACACATGTTTAACAACACATAATAACCCTCATGTTCCATCCACTCAATGGATATTGCTGTTAAATCTCTTTTTAAAGAAGATTGTTCAATACATTTTAAAACGCCTAATATATATTATTAATAAAAATATAAATATGTATAGTACTTCATGTGCTTGAAAATTCTTCTCATGGCAGAAATAGTGAACACACTAGATATGAAATGACCACAGACTCTATTTGTTCATTAAACTGGAAAATTCAAGACATTCAAACTGGGAATAAAGGATAATAATGACTCTGTGTGTGTGTGCGTGTGTGTGTGTGTGTGTGTGTGTGTGTGCGCGTGATGTACCTGTTGTGTTTGCATATTACTCTCTTGCTCATGCAAGGCCAGTTGTGCGTATAACGAGGACACACTGTCTCTCAGCTCGGCGTTCTCCTTGCACACTGTCTCCAACCGCTGTTCCAGGGACTGCTCCCGCTGCATCAGTCTTGTAACCTGGACAATCACCACACACACACACACATTCACAGAAAACAATTCTCAGTGTATGGTGTAAATCTACAATATACCAAAAACTAGTGCAACCTCAATACAATACAAGAATACAAGACCCTTGGTGCACTAGATGTTCCAGACAGAAGTCTTTAACTAATAAATACATAAAATGCCAAGTTAATAGATATTCATGAGAAGAAGCTGGAGTGAAGCTAAAGAATACATCAGTTCTGTTTAGAAAAAACAGGCTAAAGAAAAAAAAACATTAGGCATTTTGATAAGGTCCATGGAGCTAAGAGTTCTTGTTCACTGGTTGTGTGTGTATAAGGCTGAATATCTCACTTGTTCTTTAAGGGCACTGAGCAGTTCCTCATCTTGTGGACTTGGATGGCCCTTCTCCCCCAGCTCCTGCTTCAGGCTCTGCAGCTCAGCCGTGATGGCCAGTTTCACCTCCATAGCCTACACACAGACAAGCGCTATATATTAACACTGAATGGAAGTTCTGTGTGTGCAATATAAATCACTAGGTGAGTGTTTGAGTGAATTGGTATCATGAACCAGTGGTATCAGTGAGGGTGTAAATCAGTAAAAATGTCAGATTATTACACAAGAGATGTCTTAATCAGAGATATGGTATACTACAATGTTCAAAATGCATATTGTTATAATGGAAAATATTAAAATTAGGCTAGTCAGTAGGCTAGATAACCCAGACACAGGACAGTGTAGATGTTGAAGAAATGTAGAAGAGTAAAGGCAAACAGTACAATGTGTTAAAAGGATGTTCATATGAGCATATTGTAAATAAGAGTCCTGAGATGAGTACAGGACAGTCTTTATGAGTTTAGTACCAAGTACGTCACATAAGATTATGCTTTGACGCAAAGGTGAGACTTGAGAAGTGCAAATCTTTAAGTTTCTCTCAATGTTTCTTCCTCGAGGGAGGTTACCTGTCCCCTTTTAGCTCTGGCTTGCTCACAGTACACGTCCTCATTTCTGTAAAACTGCATTATGAGAGTGTCTGTTGTTCTAGAGCTATACAAATAAAGCTGAACTGAATAAATAGCATTTTTCAGCAGTCTTTGCTTTCAAGGATAAATCTGTCCCATTCAAAAGGCAGCTTTACACAGCTGAATTTTAAGAACACCTTATTATTTTGCCCAATGTGAAACCAGTATTTCACATTTAAAAGTATTTCTGAAAATATAATCATAAACCAATAAAATGATTTATGTTCAATCCAAGGGAAATGCTTAGCCCGATGCTACCACCACCATGCTTCACTCTGGGGGTGGTGTTCTTAGGTTGATGAGCAGTGTTTCATTCATTCAGTTCATAAATACAGCCTTTTCATGACTTCTGAGAAAGTCACTGTTTCTCATGGAACATGGAACAAATGGAAAATTGTGAATTCAGTGCTATGTAAACAGGTTTGTCCCAATCTATACAGACAATGAACAAGTCATTAAATTGTATTACAATTATAATTTTGACACACACAACTCTTTTTCCAATTAGGACACGGTGATAGCTACAAAATACGATTAAAGGCTAAGAAGTTGTCTTGATGTGAAAATTCACGTCAATACATACAGTTATCCATGTTGGTTCCAATGGTTCCCTTGTTAATTCTAATAAAGACAGCCTAATTGACTGTTATTTTTATTTTTTTGGAAAAGCAATATTAATTGACGTTTTTTTTGCGACAAGTAATGTGCCTCTGTGACCAAACAGTGAAAGGGAGTTATGTGTGCTTGTCAACACCAAAACAAAAGGGTGGCCTGATCCTGATTCAGCGGTCTGTGCCCCCTCACGTCAGCTCCCATCACACACGCTTGAGAGGGGATCAAAGGCGAGCTCGGCAGATGGAGTGTGGCATCTTGGTCTTGGCAGTGGCACATCATCATGTCACATTAGGCACAGTTGGAGGGCTACGGGGTGTGTGGGTTGGTTTTCAGTCAAATTCAATGGTAATGAAATCCAGAAAAAAAGCTAGTGGCCATCCTGAGCCTGTCTACTGTCTTTGTTCTGTTGTGGAGCGATGAAATTTTATTATTTTTTTTTCCTGAAATAGAACTCTGAGATTATGTTCAGCTCATGTTGAGCTGAGAAGTTAAAACCCCCATGTGTAAAGGTTGCTTATAACTGGGACGCAGAGAAGACATATTAGTGCTATAATACATTTTACAGAAGCATTTACTGTACATATGAGTCAATGGGACATTCATTTCTAAGTAGAGAACACAACATGGTGGTCAAATAAGCATGCTATGGGGTTCCATTTCACTGTTTGTTAATGCACTTAACAGTTGAAACCCCCAGTCAGGACCAAACCCCTAGGGAGGTAAAGAAACGGATGAGACGACCCAAGCGTGACTTCTTCCCCATAGGGGTTTAGGGGTGTGTTTCAACCCAAACTCGAAGCAAAAAAACCCCTCATTTTGGGTGCATGATTTACCAATGGACATCCTGTTGACATTTTCAGCAGAAAACTGGAACACCCAATATATCTTTATCTCAGTACTAAAATAAACAAAATGTATGATGATATACGATCATTATACATTTTGTTTATTTTAGTACGTGCACAGATTACAGATGAATCAGAGATGGAGGGAATGAAACAGGAATTAAAATAATCGAGTTTGACAATTACAAGCATTAAAACGACATTTTCCTACACCAATTGAGCCAAACACATAAAGGACTTAAAAAGTCTGAAAAATTATATCCAGTATCGATTTACTAAAAATAAAAAAGGGACATTTTTGCCACAAAAGAGTGTAAAGATTAACACCAATGCTTATATACAAAATTTTATCTAGTCCCACTAGTACCATGTTAATTTAAGAATTATCCAGTGATAATTCTTGAAGGTTTTTAATTTTTATACATGCATACTGTCAGATTATCTAAACAGAGGAGTCTCACATGGAACTCATTCTCACTGAAAGAAGTTAAATGCCGAGTTAAGATAAACCAGCCATGTCCAATTGCTTCTTCATATAATATTTATCCCCTTATATGAGAAACAACACAGTAGTGAATAATTTACTAACACAATCTCATTTGCTCGGTCCTCTGTTAAATTTCAGTCACGGGAATCACAACAAACCTTGTGAAAAATTTGCCTTAAAACTCATATACATGCAAAACACGCTCAAAGGTTATTTGGCATGTAGGGAGAAAATGTGGGTTATTAAAAGTGCTTTGTCATTTTAAATGCACCACATTTTTTCCCTAAACAATAAAACCAGCAGGTTTTATGTTGCTCAACTTTTATCTGCCACTTGATTGCATCAGTTTCTGTCACCGGACAATTCTTTTAAATCACGGCTTTTAGATGAAATGTCAACATTGCGAAAGCCACGCTGTCAGGAATGTGAAAGTATAAAGAGGTCATTTGCAAAATTGAGAAATTTGTCTTTCTCTCGCTCACTCAACTCTTTGATTTGTTTTGACAGACATGCAAATAAGTATCACCATATCAGCTGCTGTTCTGGACCTGCTATCATTTGTGTATATTTACACAGGCTGACAGTAACATCATATATTTCCTTTGCACTGGAAATCAAACAACAGCTTGACAATGGAGTAAGGCTGAGACCAAGAGCTCAATGTGAGAATGTCAGGATGTTTTTGGGCTGAAAGACCAACCTATGCACACATACACATACACACACACACACACACACACACACACACACACGCACAGAGCCTCTGGGTGTCTGTGCTCGCTGGTACGGGCAGATACGGCATTCCTGGCATGACTATTTCTTGTTTTCAGTGACCCAGTAACACCTGCTACACCCTTATGACTCCCTTCACCGATCCTCCTTCACATTTCTGACCTAGATAAGCAGTAGCCAAATTTCCAAGTACCTCAGGACAACATTTTAACTCTCTCTCTCGCACACAGTCTTGCACATACACATTAAGGAGATTTCAAACTTACCTTCTCAGGCACGTTGGAAATGATGGAGCCACCATTCACTACATCTGGTAAAGGCTCTATCCTGCTGCTCAGTTTGGTTATATTATAGCCATGTGTCAGGCTGCTCTCTAACTGTTCATTTACACTGCTCAAAATCTGCGACTCATTCATGGTGAAGGCAAAATGCGAATGAGCCATTTCCTCCTCCCTGAGACTCGAGAGATGGGAAGATTCTTGTAAATGCAGTAGTTTCCTTGAACTTTGATTTCTGGCAAGAATCCGCTGTACAGCCCGAGTTAGGAATTACACCAGGAAACGTGTGTGAATGTGTGACACTGCAACAAAGCAAATCTGCAGGGAGTGGAAAAACAAGGCCTTGGCTTTCGTCTCGCTGTTTTATCATCCCCAGAGCTGTTCTGATTACTCAAATCAAACCGATAAGATGTCCTCATGAGCTCATGCAAGGAGTTTTCAAACACCAGCAATATGTACTGACGTATTGTCCCAGGTCTGATCTTGACAGAAGCGGATTTCTTGTAGATTAGATTAGAATAGTGTGCGATTGCACTTTGCGAAGCACTTATTCTCCTTTCCAAAGTGAAATTTCAAGAAGATCATGAAACTATTTGATATTCACCGTCATTTGAATGTTGTTTTCACTGTCTGAGCTCCACATACTTCACTAATGATCTCGTACTCAGGAAGGAAGCAGGAAGAAGAGGAGCGGAGTTGCTGACATTAAATACACAAAGCAATGTTTTTTTGCTCCTGCAGTACTAGTACAGACTTTTATTCCATATATCTGTACGATGATGTGCTTCTTAGAGCACTGAAAGTGAGCTTCGATCTTATTGTTATTAGATATAAGGGATATCTACCTTTGTGCTTTTAACAAAAAGTAGTCCAGTAGTTTCAGTGGTGAATAATGCCACTCCTTATCTTTTATGTGCTACATCTTTAATTCACAAACCACAGCTGGGAGTGACACTGTAGTGTTGTTGCTCTGTGTGTCCTCAGGGCAAAAAAAGTGACTCAGGCAGGGCATTCTGTCATTCCTATTTTTAGCGCCATGATTGGGCAGTTGATTTTGAGTCAGCATGATCTACATCTTCCTTGGATTGATATTTAGAACAAGGGGCTTAAAGAGGAGATGAATCACTTGGTAGATCAGCATTCCTACTTTTAAAGCCTTTACGAGCAGAAATCCTGACTGGTGTTCAGTCATAATGCTGATTCCTACTGATATATGTCACATGGTCACTAAACGTGGGTGATATGGGAAAATGATACTACACTGTCACAGTAACGATGATGATGTACTGCTGTATGCATATTTAGATTTGTTGAGCATAACTCTTGTCAACTGTTTCAAGAAACATTACAATATTACATAAAATTAACTTTTAACCAGGAACAGAAAAAAAAAAAAAATGACACAATTAGGGAAAAGAAAGGGGAAAACCACACCATGTTACTGTGTAAGCACTGACATCACTGATTATTGTTTCAACTGGACTCTCTACTCATAGTAATGTGTATCATGACATGATCATTTATTGTGACTTTGAAATCATATCATGGTCTAAATTCATCGTTTGCAATTCCACTATGAAATGTAAATCTGAATTACACAAAAATTACTACAAAAATAATTTTTTTAAAATGTAAAAAATGAGAACTTGTCAGGTGCAAACTAAGATGACAAAGTGGAAACATTTCAATCTATTAAAAGACAAGTACCGCTCACCGCCTGGAGCTGTTCCTGAAGCTGCTGACTGATCTCGTTGTGTTGCTCTTCACTCCGACTCTTCTCTCTCTCTGCCTCGCTCAGTTGCCATGTCAGTCGCTCAGTGTGGGCATTCAACGCTTGGATGTCCCGCTCCAGCTCACCCACCTGACTCTCCCACAGAGCTTGGCATCCCTGCAGCTTCAGCCTTAGATTGTGTCTGTCCTGCTCCAGCTCCTGTGGAAGACAGAAGAGAGACAGGGTGAAATCACATGGCCAGACTTAACCCTCACGCTCTGTTCAAATAGATTAGTAATCCAGGCATAACTGTTGAATTTATAGAATAAACACAATTGTAAATTGGATTCTAAACAGATATTTTATTAATCAGATATCCTTAAGAATTAATAAATGGATATTTGGCTAATTGCTAGGGGACAGGGTTATAAGTGTATTTAAATAATGATGATGAAACACGACAGGGTGTGCTGTTATAGGAAAATAATCAATGATGTGCTAGTGTTATGTCTCCCAACACAAAGCAGAGTTCCTGTTACCAGTATAACAGCGTGTTCAGAAGCATTTTCTTCCTCTTATATCACAGCAATTTGCCAAGAAGTCCTTTATCTATTAAACAACAACACTTCTGTTGTTGAGTGTACTCTTCATACACTCATAGTTCCTGTTATCATTCATATTATAGAAACAATCACGCCTTCACCAGCCTCTGTTTCGTTCTCTCCTTAAAGATAGTAAGACAAAAAAGCAGCTTGTCATGTTACTGAGAAACTGGAAAGCTTAAATACATCTGTCTTGAAGACTTTTCTGTATCAAAAAATGTAAATTTACAGCTTTACCTCTGACTGTTACAAAGCACTGACACTGGAGACTCCTTAATCAACACCGTCTGACCAATCAGATTTGAGAATTTAACAGCACTGTGGTGTAATATGGAGCAAATCTCAACACTTTTTTCTCTATAATAATAATAATAATAATAATAATAATAATAATAATAATAATAATGATAATAATAATAATAATAATAATAATAATAATAATAATAATAATAATAATGTAGTTATTAATTATTATTATCATTATAGATGCAAGCAGCATTTTCGGGGGGCCAAGCACCCAGACTCTGTGAGCCACACATTCACAGATGCACTACAGTTGTTGCCTAAGCAATCTAAGACAGGTTTCAAGATGATTGGACAAATGTTGTAGTAACAGCAAAAATGGCACTAAGATGGAATAATTTTTGGCATGTTATTGTGACTTTGACCAGTAGATCAAATGTGTTGCATAGCCAAGGCATGGTCCTGAGAATGTCTATCAAGATTTGTGTCAGTGTGAAAACCGTTTGAATTACAGGCAAATCGTTTGAAGTATTCAAAATTATTTTTTATAATTTTGTGAGGCTTACTCTGGAGATGAAATGTGCCAAATCTGGTGATGAGCGGACAAAATTTGTAGGAGGAGTTTGACAAAATCGAATATGACTGAAAATCTAATTAGGCAGTTAGGAGACAGGGTTCAAAAGCGATGACCATAAAACTACTTCCAAATTAGGTGCTAGAGCGTTGGTAGCACTTGTCCCAAATTTGGGCAGAATGTTCCTTAGACCCTTCCCAATCAGTGTGCCAAATTTCACAACTTTTTACTAGACATTTCTATGGGCTTCTATAGACAACCTAGCAATAAGAAGAAGAAGAAGATGAAGGAAGAGAAGGAGATGGAAGAGGAGGAGAAAAGGTAGAATAACAATAGGGTGCCTATGCACCTTTGCTGCTGGGACTCTAATAACCATAATCATCATCAATACATAGTTTCTTAAGACACAATATTTTACTTTCTGAATGCAATCACAGTGAGTTTAAAATGACAAAATAAACATGGGGAAATACAGATAATGAATAAATTATCTAGTTTATTTTAATACAGTTAAAGCTAGATTACAAGCTAACAGACAGGGTGAGGTCCACTGGGGGAAAAGGGAAGGGGTTGTTATTTTTTCCTTTGCAATTGAAATTCACATGGCTGCAGAGTACTGTATAAACAGGTAAAATTAACACAATCTTTATCGTAAACAAAGACAGTGTAAGAGTGACTGCAATCACCTTTCACTTCATAGTTAAAGAGCAGTCATTTTTAAGACTTATCTCAAGTTATTAATTACAGGTCTAAAACAAATGACCTCAAAACACCTCATGTACATGAAATAGGATTAAGAATTCCTCCCTTACTTCCTTCCTTCTTTCATTCGTTTACTCATTTTCAGTAAGCTCTTTTTCCTGGTCAGGGTTTGGAGCCTATCCCAGGAACACTATGCGCAATGGTGGATGCGACACCAGTCGACGCCAGGGCATCACACATGCACATTAACACATGCATTCAACATAGAGGCAATTTAGAGTAGACAATTCACCTATATATGTGCTTTTGGGAGGTGGGGGGAAACCGGAGGAAACCCGCAAAGTAATGGGAAGGAAACAGTAATGCTACCTCTTGATGACAACCTTTCCACCTCTGCCAATCAGAAAACTATTTCTTTGTTTGTTCTAGCCATTCTTGTTTTCTTACACCATGCACAATTTCAAAATGTGCATAAAACCAAGTGAATAAGAAGCCCACATGCAACTCGAACCACTACTGCAGCTAGAGGGCTGCAGTACTTTTTTTTTTTAAATACAGAGAGAGACAGATAAAGACAAACATAGTGAATGCATTCAATAAAAATGACATTAAAGCAAAAGAGATAGTCTGGGTTAATCTGACACCCATTGTTAAGTAGAGGAATGATATATTTACCAAGAACCATGAGAGACAGAAATGAGAAATGTAATTTTTCTGACTACAGGTTATTCTTCCATGTTGCTAAAGAACTGAACGTCAGCTGGCTTTATTGCTAACCGCCCATCTGAACACAAGGGACTACTTCACAGAGCGAAGGACCTGCGTAAACAGACCAGTGAATAACACAACTATGTAATGCATGAACGCAGTGGAAATTTTACTGGAAAATTCTTATCTTTTCTAAAAACAAACCATGTCCCATTTTTTTATGGCTCATTAAAGCACATGATTACTGAACTGTTATGTGCTGAACAAATGTGACTGTTCTTTAAGCATGATATTAACACTCTGTGAATGGTTATGGAGAATAAATTCAAATTTAAAGTACTCATGCATGTTCATGTTCGTCCTCTAGAGCTCATCAGCTGTTGCCTAGAAGCACATGGTCTCGCAGCTATGTGAGGTCAAAGGTTACAGTTAAGATATACAGCTTTAAGTTTTTTACTGCCCATGCAGACAGAGTGGATTCACATGCTGAGCAAGGTGCTATTGAGACATCTCACTGATCCGAGTGCAGTGCTGCTCTTACAGCCTAATATTCAGGACGTAATTAAGACTTTTGATGTTCACAAGATTAGGACAGCCGTATCGGATGAAAGATCACAGGCAGACTTGGAACCTGGTACCCAGATAAGGATTTACAACATGATTTGCTTGCTTTATATACTGAAAGGCAGTGCACTGCTGGATAGTCAAATTAAATAATAATTTAAAAAATTCTACGAGTGTTGGGTTTAACAGAAGAATGTCTGATCTAATAATGTTAATTACTGGTAGATTGATCATGGTGGGAAAAAAATCCAAGTGTAACTTTTTAAAAAAGACTAACCTTCTTTCCGGCAAATCACCTTTATTTATTTATTTATTTACTCTCTTGCTTACACTTGACATTTTTTCTTCTTCAAGATAAATTATCATGGTTGGAAAACAATGTATATTTAGTGCAAAAACCATGTATAACTGCATTAGTGATTTCAAATCATTTGATTTGCATATACAGTAATAATCCACATGCCTGTTATAAACAGTCATCCAATCGTTGTTTTTTTTTTTTTGAGTAGCTATAAAGCTGCAGTTGATTTTTGTTTTTTAGATTGCATATCGGATTATATATATATATATATATATATATATATATATATATATATATATATATATATATATATATATAAAGATCTATATGTATTTTTTTCTGTTTAAATTAGTGTTACTTACTGCATTCAATAAAACACCTGCTTTTTCATAAACTCCTTATAGCCTAACCTCCAGTAACAAATAATGGACCATATACTTACAGATAGAGCTGCATTCTGCATACATTATTCATACATTAAGCATATAGTAGAGATCTTGTATGCACTGTAGTTGCACCTGGTGCAAAAATTCACAGACTTATTTTTTCTCCCCAACATGTGAAGAAGTCAGACAGTCGGAGGAAGGAGTGAGCTAAATGAAACTAAACCCATACACTCATTTTCCCCCTCACTGACTGTGACAAGTGGAAACTCTGACAGGTGCCATAACCGCGCACCTCACTTCCACCCAGCACAACTTACACGCCATTACTATAGCTTATCTTACCTCGATTTTTTCCGTGTATTGCTCTTGAAGTTTGTTGTTCTCCTCCTTCAGCTGTCTGTTCTCGGTCAGAAGCGCGTTCCCGAGCTGAGCCGCGAGCACGAGCTCTTCTTCCTTCCGGCGCAGCGCCGCGCGCACCTCGCCTCCGTCTCCATACGAGTAGAAATCCTCCTCCAAGTCCATTCTGTGCGGCCGAAAACAAATCTCCTCCAGCCGACTCATAATGCACCCATAAACAGTTTGAAGTGAGATGTAATAGTTCAAAAGTGCAGCTCGGGTTCAGTGTGGAAGCGCTCTATAGTTGTAGTCTGAGGGCAAATGAAGCTGAGAGCTGGAAGGATGGAAGGAAAGTCCTAACCTCCAACGGTACGAAGGGAAAAAAACAGAAGAAGAGGGGCAGGACCTGTCACTTACAGGTGGCGGTGTGTGTTACACAGAACCTAACTCAGTGTCAGAATGAATGAGATGCATTCAAGGTTGCCAGGTCGTTTTTCATCAATAGAGGGGTCCAAAAGTTTGAGATTAAAATGAAAATCTGGATTTAAAAAACTTATTATTTTAAACTGGAAATAATGAACGTTTTAATAATAAATTTGTAAATTAAAAAAAAAAAAAAAAAAGAGAGAGAGAGAAAGAAATTTGCAATATTTCTATTGACTAGCCTATTCATTCTTCCAAAGGTTCTAGGTCACTATTTACGTTTAAGCAAATTTGTGATATTGAGCATGTTAACTCCTTTATACAAAAGGAGTCCCTTCTTAAAGGAATCCCTTCTATTAAAACACGTGTTCAGGTGACACTCCGATGAAGTTTTTTCCCCAAACATGTGGAGTCTGTGCCAGCTCGAGTACATACTGTCATTAAAGCAGAAAAACAGGGACTGCTGAGAGGTTCTTATCAATATTTTTAAGATTCTACTTTTCACTCAAGTTGTTGCTCATATCATTTGTAATGAAAACATTTGTTTAGTTGAAAAAGAATGCCAAACAGAAGTGGTTTCACTAGTGTTCACAGATTTTTGGACCACACTGTATATTTCTAGAAGATATTAAGTCTGTATAAGATCAGGGATTATTATTCCGATCTTCAACTGTCCAGTTTCTTTGAGCCTGTACCTAGTGTAGTACCAGATTCCTGTTTTTGACTGACAAGAGTGAAACCCTGCTGCTGTAACCCATCCACCTCAAACTTTGACATGCACTCTGAGATGCTTTTCTGCTCACCACGGTCATATGGATTGCTTATTTGTGTTATCGTATCCTTCCAGTCAGCTCAAAACATTATCGCCATTCTTCTCTGACCTCTCTCATCAACAAGGTGTTTCCAACCCCAGAAATGCTGCTCATGGGATTTTTGTTTTCTCATTCTGGTGTTTATTCAGAACATTAATGGAAGCACTAGACCTACATTATATTCATTGCGCTGCATCCAAATGATTGGCTGCTTGGATAATTGCATGAATGAGCAGGGGTACAGTTGTTCCTATTAAAGTCTACTTTAACAGATTGGCTTGTTCATGGTAAACCTGTACCACTGATGAAAAAGATCTGGTAACCTTAAAATCCTCGCAGCCATGCAATAATTTATCTTCAGTAAAGGTGGTTCCAAAGTCTATCCTGTGAACACCAGGCATGAGGTGGGAATATACCCTGCATAGGATGTAAGTCCATTACAGCCGGCTACATGCACATGTATGCATGCATACATACACACACTCGTTTATAACTGGAGGCAATTTACAGTAGCCAATCCACCTACATGAAACTTTTGGCAGATGGGAGGAAACCAGAGAACCTTGAGGAAACCCATGCAAAGACAGGGAGAACACAAACACAGTGAAAACTCCACACAGTCAGTAACCTGAGCCTAAGATTGAACCAGAGACAGACAGACAGATAGAAAAACAGCTACAATTAAAAATTTGTATTGATTAAAAAAAAAAAAAAAAGAAAGAAAGAAAAAAAAAAGGACAAGTTAATTGTACATTTAGTGATGCCTGATTGAGCTGGTCCCATTAACTTTGCTAGAAGATTATAACTGGATTTCATTTAATATTTATTCATTTATTATTATTTTTTTTTACAGTGAATTGATCTAAAGTGTCAAACTCATGTCCTTTTAGGCCCACAGACGTAAAGCTATGTTTTGTTTTTTTCCCACCTTTTCTAAGACACAAAATTCAGTTAAATGAGGTACAATTCAAACCATAACAAATCTGAGAATTTTGATCCAATCTAGTCACCCTTGTCATTCGAATATAACCTTGGCAGGCAGTGATGATTTGTTAATAATGAATGCGAGTTACCTCTGGTGGTCATTTAATTTTCTTGGGATAAAAATTGGAAAAGAACATAAGGCGATTTAGCAAATCTAATCTGTAGCTCCAGCACAGACTTAAGTTCTCAGAGGTCAATTAATCTCTGTCTCTAATGAAACCAGCATGGTTGTATTTTGAGTGACAGTGGCAATATATGCATTAAGGTGGGGGGTAAATCTGTGGCTGCTGTCAAAGTCAAAGCATAAAAAATTGTTTAGGTAGAGATTATCTGAGTGCAAATAAAGGAAGGTAGCATCGTGACGCATGGCGGCATCATTGTATTTAGGAGACCCCACGCGTCTGTACATATGGCCTGGGGTGAGAATCCCCCGAGCACAGACTTGTCCACCCAGCCATGATGCTCCTATTGTTATTAAACAGTTTACAATCTGCTAATGAAAAGACACAGCCTGTGAAGGACGCACAAATGCATCACATCAGGAGTGCTTGATTATACAAAACTCTTAACTCCTCAATTTAACAATGACTTATAAAAAATAAATAAATAACGAGATACAGACATTCTTTTTATTACTTCACAGCCTTCTGGTTAACAAGCTTATGTTGAAAATTCACTCCAAGTGGCTGCAAACCAAAATATCCCTTACGTGCTGGTTTTCTACAAACGCCTACAACTAGTCATTTGTAGTTTATTTAGATGTCACAAAGTAAAATGATTATTATGGTGTTTAAAATATAGTCTAGATTTAAAAAAAAAATAAAAATATTTTTTCACAAAGAGAAATTCCCTATTCTTGATCAAGCGTTCCTGATTAATAAATACAATTATAACATAATGCATTGTCAAACAAGTTTGTCAAAATGCAATTTTGGTAATTGTTCCCCTGAATGTCCAGGCTCACGCTAAACTTATGGTTACTTGATATAATATCTACTTCTTTCAGAAGCACTTGGTTTCATGAAGCTGGAAAGATCAGTCCTCCCATCTACTGGTAACATCTACACACTACAACATGACATACATGTTTCCCAGCAGAACATTGCTAGGACCGTGACACTGCCTCCTCCGGCTTCCCATAGTGCATCCTGATGCCATCTCTCTCTTTTTTTTTTTGCTTTGGGAATTATGAGCATATTACTGGCAAAAAAAGTTACTTTAACCCATTTTCATTTAAAACTACAACACAATAAAATGTGCAAAGATTGAAAGGGTCTGAATACTTTTGAAACCCAGTGTATATTTATGAAAAACAACACACATTTATTCTCTTTGTACACCCTGGTAGCTTCCTCCCTGAGCAGTTTACAATAAGACAACATACTGCATTACTAGAATTGGAGCGTGATTTTTTTTTATTCAATACTTTTTCCCCCAAACATGTACACAGGGATTTCATTGTTACAGTATATACTGTATATACATACACATTTGTGTATATAACATTATCTAAAAAGTCAAGGGCATGGGCTATGGCTGCTGTGCGTTTTAAGATTTCTAAACATCAGTCATGTTCTGTCACAAATCCACACTGGCGGGATGGGGTGGACTTAGCTAAACAATCGTACAATGAGGGTTGGGTGGGGGACTACAGCTATCTCCAGTGCACTTCAGTCAAGCAAGCTGGAAGAAAAACACGTGTTGGTGCTGCCAAACAGATCGGAGTACAACGGACAGTGGACCTTCACAATACTGAAGAACATGTGGAGAGAGTCAAACAGTCGAGTAACTACAGGGGGTACATGATCTCATTTATATGATGGACAAAAGCTTGAGTACAAATGAACCCAACTCGATCTGGCTCTACGATACCGAGAGACGTACGCATGAAGGCAGCTGATTACAAAAACCCAAGTAGCACAGGATGATTTCACTGCTACAGAATTACAGATACACACACTGTTGTCCCTCCCAACAAAGCTTCAAATTAAAAAGGGAGCGTGACAAATGCAGAATTGTTTACACAGGACGACACTTAATCAGTTTCCTAATTCAGGATCTTAATGCATCAAGCGGCTCATCCACATTCGTCCTAATGGCAGGGCAAAAAAATTATAAACACCCTCATCCATCTTTCTCCAAGCCGTTTGCTACATACGACCCCAGGTCTTTGGTACAATCCAGCTTGTTGTGTTCTCTATCTTAGAAATCAACTGCGAATACTGGATTAAAAATCCTTTACACCTATGAAAAAAACTGAAGGGAAAACAGACTGATACGTATCAAAATTAAAATGGATTAGCAACCAAGGTCCTGTTTTCTTTTTTCTTTCAACTATGTGCACTCGAGTTGACTGCTTGCTAGACCAAGAAGCATTTGATCACTTTGAGTGCTTGTGTGCGTTAGAAGCCCTATCACTTGTGGGGGGAGGAAAAAAACTAAACAACAACAACAACAAAAAAAAAAAACGGGAATGACAAGTGTGATGTGTCTGGAGGGACTGGTGTGGACTTGAGAGAGTAACAGCTGCTAAGAGATGGCTGGAGCCTCTACATCATTCCCAACTGTAAGAGTGAGTTGGCGTATGCCATGGGCTTAACATTCGGATGAGGCTGTGGAGACAGAGGAAACACTCAGTTAGTTGTTTAAGTTGTGAATATCACAGCTGCAAGTCTTTGGGTAAAACAGTACCTGTCATGCAAGTAAATAAAACTGAGGGAAAACAAGATCTTTATACATACAGTGAGGGGGTTTTGTATTTATAACAATTTCTAACAATTTATGTTATAAATTGCAAATCAATTTATAACATTTTTGACATGCGTTTTTTCTGGATTTTCTTGTTGTTATTCTGTCTCTCACTGTTCAAATAAATCTACCATTAAAATTATAGACTGATCATTTCTTTGTCAGTGGGCAAACATACAAAATCAGCAGGGGATCAAATACTTCTTTCCTTCACTGTAATGATTTGTCATGTGGAGAAAAAAAATATATCAGACCATATGATTTACACAAGCATTAATAATCATCCCTGTCTTTAAGAATTTTTAATTTTCTGACACTCTTATTACTTCACCCACATCCCTTGTTCCAGACATTCCAATTCTGGAAATCTGTATACATCATGAATGTCCAGAAAGCAGAATATGAGTAAGAACAAATTTGCAAATACTCACTAAAAGACCAAAATGACCATCAAAAACAGTATGAATAACAACAACAACAACAATAAGAAGAACCACAACAACATTAACTATTTTAAGACTCACTAAGCAAGAGGCTGTCATGATGAAAATATACAATATGGTATGGCTGACAGTATTCTAGCACTACCTAGTGGTTGGTATATAGCATGACTATAGTTTTTTTCCATGACACTCCAGTATGGTAGAGATAACATTCATTATTTACTTGTTGAACAGCAGGAAATCTGTATTTTATTTATTTATTTAAAATTCATTTTATTGGGAGTCACTGTATTGGGAATTTCTGGGAGTTTGAATATTAGGCTTTGGCTGCATATAAAAACATGGTCCAGCAAAAAATACTCAACAATGCAGTCAAGGCACCTTGACCTCAATTATCAGTTCATGAACTGATGAAGAAACTATGGCATCTGCAAAAAGCCTGAGAAGCCACTACACCAAAGAGCACAATAATCATAGCTACATCACCTTTATACTTACACCAGGAAGTTATTAAAAAAGAAAATGGGACTTCAATGTATTTTTTTTTTTTTTTAATGTAGGAAATGTCGACATAAACCTTAAGTGCTTTTTTTGAGCTTCATTACTGCTTTTCTTGGAACAAAGAAATAGTGAGAAGTGAGTAGCGAGTCCGATCTCCCTGAATAACGATTTACGAAATCCCACTTCCAAATGAAACATGCCTACTAATTGATATTAATTTTAGTCACTTTGTCACTGTCTAACTATACAGTGTGGTTCAGAGTGAAGATACTAACCACAGCAGTGAACTGGTGGAATTCAGGCTTGAGGTCAGATCCCCTGAGGTGAATGTAGGCTCCCTTGTTACCCATCTGGTCACTACAGGCAAAAAGATAAAGAAAGGATGCGAACATCAAGTCACAAGGCATACAGTAATTCAAATCTCTGACCTGTACTTCAACGTAGAATAATCTTTAAATGTTACATTTTGAATGGCCTGCATACCTACTTAAGCATTTTAAGAAATATTCCTGATATTGTCGTGTAATGTAAAGCACATAAATCTTTTAACACTGAAAGCAGCACATTTCATTGTAAAATAAATTCCCATTCCTATGAACTTTTATCAAATGGATGAATATTTCAGTCTGACGTCATTATGAGATCCAAACTTCCTAAGGTCAGCGTGGTCATTATAATGTATTTTGTCTCGTTAACTAACCTTCTCTTTTTCTGCTATACTAGTGAATCACACGATACCGCAGAGTTAAATGGTTAGCCGAAACTACAACGGTGGACAATTGCCGTCGTTCAGCAACACTTAACATGAAACAATGCAGCTTCTGTAGCAGAGCTACTGCTATGGCCAATCACAAACATTTAAGTAAATTATTTAGCTGAAGGCAGCTCATCAGACTAGAGACGAGCTACAGAGGTAGAGATGATGAAATCGGAATAGTTAGACTTGAATGGACAAAGAAGCATACATTTATTCTCCCAAGCTTCAAATTCAGTCTGTAGTTTTAGTCAAAAGTGGTAATATGTTGTGCACCTCTATGAAACAAATCAAAACCGCTTCAAATTCTCTTATCAGAAGGTAACTGTTGTTGCCAAACAATCATTTATAAGCACAGTCTTTGTGAGGAACCAGTCCGTCACAAATTTTTTAATCTTTTATCTTTCGTGTCTGTTATTTATTGACCAATGCTTTAATGACATTGTGTAATTTATTTTTATCTTGATGCATTTTTCCCTCTTTTATATACTTCCTGTCCAGGGACTACAGGAGCAGTCATGGACTGTCCATTGTCCCTGTGAAATAAACTACTAAATAAATAAAATAAATAAATGCATTTTAGTTGAATGTATACAGTACATACTGTCTAATTAGTGTGCACTTACAGAAGTAATTATTACAAATGACTGATCAAAAAAAATTTATCTCATCCTTTATGACCTATTATAATAATTGATTACTTATTTGTAATAACCATTTATTATAATTCATTCAAATAAATGTAATCTCATCGCACTACTTTGTCTCTGTGTATGATTTGGAGCGGGCAGAATTCTAGACCTAATGACGCGTATATAAAATAACTAATGCAAATTAACCGTTATTTTTATCCTTTCAGTCACATTTTGCACCGCAAGCATCAATGACGGCTTTAACTTGTCAATGCCGGCACGTGACCATGGTATAAGCATCTACATCTAGGGGTGCATTACACGATTTTAATGCACTGTGTGGAGGTTATTTGCCTCCATTCTGTGCATTAAAGTCGTGTAATGCACACCTAACCATGAATTATCCCACACACACTATATTTTAAGTGTCATACTTATGAAGCCTCACTCATGTGCACGATGACAGTAATTTTTCCATGTTAATAAAGGAGTACTGTACCAGTAATTGGGCGCGGAGAACACCGTGATGCACTTCCCTGAGTGAGTGACCTCATAGCCCTCAGCCTTCACCTCATGACTGCGCACGATGTACTGCAGCTTGTTCTGTTCCAGGAAACGTTCGGTGACATCGGGCCCGAACTGACAGCTCACGCCACGCTTACTGATAGACCGCCCATTCTGCAACACATTCAATTACATTCAATCTGTGACTGTTCAATCTGTGAATCAAACGACGCCATAAAAACGCCTCATTAAACACAGCGCTCTGTCACTCAAATATGTACCGCTGAGATCAAAATTCATGACATAAATTCGTCTACGTGGCTTTCCAATACCACAACGTTCAAACAAAGGTAACAAACAAGTACTTTCGTTTTAGTTTATTCCCTGTTAGATTTGCATTGGAATTTTTACTAGCTTCTTAAAATGAGCTCAAGTAAGAACCATGACCTCATTTTAAGTCATTTTAAATCAGTTAGCAATAATTTCAGGGAGAAAGTGATCCTCTGGCAAAAATGTCCTTGACTACATAAAGTCTATCAGTTGTAGATTCATAAAAATGAAACTGTTAATATGGACTCTAAGGGACATAGCGGTAAAATTAGAGAAGAGACTGACCTGCGGCTGAGGATCTGACCACAGGAGATCACACATAGGACCTGGAAAGTCATATTCGGACGTGATAAATGAGGTGGAAAAAAAGAGAGAAAAAAAACAAAGAATGTGCAAAGATAAAATAACATACATATACATACACACACACACACACACAAATAGATATATTTTTAACTCATACAAAGCAGTCTTATTTCCTACCCGAGTCTGGAGGCTGTCTGTTTCTGTCAATCTTTCTAAGATCATCTAAGGTCACACCATCTTCACTAAATAAGCCCCCGTGCATCACCTGAAAACACACATTACATAGATACTTAACCACAAGGACAAAAAGTAGTTTGTAGACCCTTAGGATAAAATAAAAGAGGCAAGGAAATTTACTTATAGTTTTTATCATCTCAGTTTATCAAAAATCTTTATTTCGGTCATATTTTTGTCAGATGTTATACGCTGCCTTGTTCTGCTCAGGACTGGGATTTGAGTCACTGCAAGAGTGAGTTCTTTTTTTTTTAAATAATTATTTTCTTTCACCTTATGTTATGTTGCAGGATATAGCCACAGTTCAAAATAATCTAATAAAAATGTAGTGTTTTGTCAAATATTTCATTTTTATTTATTTTTTTTTTTTTTTTAGGGGAAGCAAATTTTTCCCACTCAAATGTATAAAACAAATATATCCATTGCTATGGATATAAAAAAAAAATCTGCTGGTATATGATATATCAGTTGCGTTTGACTTTCAGTGCATTCTGCTAGGTCACTGAGGGTAAGTACAGTGTGTATTAGAAAACTCACTGTAACAAACTGTGCGTGACATGGATTAGTCTAAAAAAAATGTGGGCTTCTACCAGGTTCTCAGGTTTCCTCCCACCTCCTTAAAACATGCAGTTGTTGGATTGATTACTCTATATCACCCCCAAGTATTAATGAGTGCGTGCATGGTGCACCGAGATACAGACTGATTTAAACCCATCTTTACGAAGGGTGGCAATAATTCTGGAGCTGACTGTATGTACACACATTGTTATAAAAAAGAACCAAACTGCTGCTCACCAGCACTTTGTTGTTGATGCACTGTGTGAGTGGAAGCCACTGAAAGACCTCACTGAAGAGCTGGAACATCTGCGCCGTGTACTTGGCCTTGACCTCGCC
Source organism: Ictalurus punctatus (assembly GCF_001660625.3). Lineage (NCBI taxonomy): Eukaryota > Metazoa > Chordata > Actinopteri > Siluriformes > Ictaluridae > Ictalurus > Ictalurus punctatus. The sequence continues at coordinate 6,148,901 of NC_030435.2, forward strand.
TTCGAAGCCATACATCTGATTCATGTTATCTGTTTCGTGGTTACCTAGGAATGAAATGGAGGTTACTCTCTTACTCTTTAAGCGTGTGTGTGTGTGTGTGTGTGTGTGTATGATGTGAAATGCTGAAGCCAGGGCACACCTCTCAGTAGGTGGAAGTGGTCTGGGTAAAGGAGCTTGAAACCAAACAGCGTGAGAATGACCTCCACTGAGAAGGAGCCACGGTCCACAAAGTCACCGTTGAACAGCTGCGTTTTTTGGTTAAGACTCATATTACGCAACAAGCAGGGCGTGAAATAGAAGCCATGTCTTTAAACCACTTGGAAGAAGTAGGCATGCATCAATGCTGTTTTTTCAGGTTGAGTACTACAGCAGTACTGATACAGAAATGACTAACTTTCTTAATATTAATCAATCAGGAACATCAAAGAACAGGTCACGTTTGAAGTGCTTTGTTCAGCTTTAAGTAAAAGTACATTCTTGTTTGCATTGCGTCAGAATCCCTCGCTGTCAAGATGCTGATAAACATTGTCTATAGACATTTTTTTCTCACCTAGAGAGAACTGTATTGAATAAACATACCATAGTTCCTCCTCTTGATATTTTCAGTCCACAGCATGCAATCTGCTTTGATCAGATTACTGATGGAATGATTATATTTATCCAGATCATGGTCATGTCGTGTCATCTGTTCATTAGCATGACAACATGCACTAGTCACAATGTATTACATGGAATTGGATGAATAGCAGTAAATATGCATGCTATTGGACTGAGCTCCAGCTACTTCAACTGTCACGTCAAATCAAAAACAATGCTCCCAATCAGGATCCACCAAGTGTTTTTTTTTTTTTTTTTTTTGTAGCTCATTCCCATCTTCAGAGCTTGTCCACTGATGCCAACTAATCCTTATTACAGCTAAATCTCACTGGGAAATACGTGAGCATTACTTCTTACATCCGAATGGAAGTCCCCATGAAATCAAAACTGCTGATTTGTGGCTTTTAGTATGAATATGTCAGCGTTAAGGTTATCTATAAGCTAGTGTGCTTCCTATGACAAAACTCAAATTGAAAATTTACAGTCTCTCTCTACCACTGATACGGATCAACAAATTTGATGACCTCATTCTGCACTTCAGCCTCTCATCAGATTTTCTGTCCGATCAATTCTGAAGCGTCCCGCCCAAACATTATAAAAATCCCCTTGCCGCAGTTCGTGTTGTATCGTATCAGCAAGCATGGGTCGTAAATGTGTCTTTGGCTGTTCGAATGCGCACGCTTTATTCAGTGTTCCAACTACAAGATGATTACGAAAGAAAATGGCTTGAATTCATTCACTTTGAAGAATGAGGTATTTGTGCCAGGCATTTTCCTGACGAATCCTGGTTCGTTTTCTTCATTGGTAGAGTATTCTGCGAGGTCCGCTGGAACAGGTGAAGGAGATGGAGAAAAAAATCCTCCACAAGTGAATCCAACGTATCCTTATTGCTCGGGCTTGCACCCATGGAATTAACTGTCGAGTACGCCTTAGCCAGGGGCTGCGAGGTAAGCTAATCGCTATTGGCTACTTAAATGGGGGGATGAGCCACTCAACATGTCCTACACTGATTTCCTGTTTCAGTGGAAATTACGTCAACACATCGAATAACGCTACTCATTTCAATGCACTTCACAGGGACTTTTAAATGCTTTGAGGACATACGAAAAGGATACATATGGATTGGTCGGAGATGGTAAGCCGTTCAGCTCAAATATGTTTAGAAGGTCGTAGTACTGGCCGTGCGTGTCCCCACAAATAGTTATTTTCTCTGTCTGGAACAGTTACCAAAAACAAAACAAAAAAAAACAGTTACCACATCAAGAATAGTTTATGAGTAGAAATAAGAAAATAATTTAGATCTAAATCACAAAAAACAATCCTAACAAGCCTTAGTTTCTTTTCTTACCTCTTTTAATGTAATTTCAACAAGACTTGGTAATTTGGATAAAACGTCTTTTACTTGAACCAGCATCTAAAAAGGAGTACACGAATACCACAATATGAAATACAGCGTCATTTAAAACAGACGTGTTTCGTTCCAATCAAGCACACATCTGATTCCACCTGTTTAAATCAGTCCACCTTGGCTTTCAATAGACTCAAATGTGGCTTCTGTTTGGTTGGAATGAAAATCTGCACCCACAGCGGCCGTTTCGGGGTAAGACTGGACACCTCTGAGGTAGGTGGTGTTTGTACACATTTGTGTGACAGCCGGGGAAAATTCTTTACTTTCCACGTGAGCAGGGGGGGCTTGGTCAAATCTGAGTCAACTTGCTAGTCACATGATGAGTAGCGAGACAGCAAATTAGGGACTTGCAAGTTATCAGACTCTAGTTGTGAGGTTTACCTGGTAAGCACATTTCCTGTGGAGTTTCTTTTGGTCCTTAAACCACTCCATCAGCTCCTTCATGAACTTCAACGTGACCTTACTGTCTTCCAGTTTAGGGCCTACATACTCATCCTCAATCGCTGCAAAGGAGAAAATTGTAATAAAATAAGCACCGGAAGGGTTAGTCCTACAGATAACCTGCACGCTTTATAAACAACGTTCAAGTAGAAGGGATGAGTACTTACTCATGTTCTCGATGTCTAATGAATCCACTACTGATCGTTTCAGTTCATCACTGGCGATGGCTCTCTCGAAGGCCTTCTGTTTTACAATCTTGTTGCACTCTTGATATTTCAACTTGGCATCCTTATCATTGGGTCGCACCCTCACTACCTGTTCAGGTCAAAGACGAGAGCAAGGGAAGAGGTTTAATCAGTCTGTGCAACGACGCGCCATTTCTCAAAGCTAATACTAAGTGTTTGAGCAGAAAATTATTGTATACATAGGTGTAAGGTGAAACAGCTAGAGGAAACAGTGTATCATGTCTCAGTGCAAATGTAATCAACCACAAGCATCCTGCTTTTACCTGCAGAAATATCTTCCAGCATTTTAAAGTTATTTACATCTTTAACATACACATTAAATGTGATTTTCATCCACAAATCTACTGATTTAACACTATACCTCTAATTTATACATCTGGTTGGAAAATAGTTATAACCAATAATTATTATAATGTTAATCAAAACAAAAAAAACAAAAGCGTACTGTCTCGTAATCTTTAAGCGCGGCCTTGAATTTGCCCAGCGCCATGTTAGAAGTGGCACGCCGGTAATAGCCCTTGATGTAGTTCTTGTCGATCTCCAGGGCACGGGTCGCATCTGCCAGGGCGTAGCCATAGCACTCGGTGCGCAGGTACGCCAGGCTCCGGTTACTGTAGTAGATGGCATTGGATGGATTCAGCTCCAGTGCCTCGGTGTAATACTTGATTGCGTTCTCGTAGTCTTTTTCTGAAAGGAAGAGCCGAAGAGTGATGATCGCAATCAGTCTATCTATATTCACCTTTGTTCTTTGAAGTGACATGCTGATTCATCAAACAGCCTCAAAATGCTTTTATTGTTAACGCAATAAACATTCAGTAAAGGAACAAATGTGCAAGCTACTGGAAGCAGCGGCACATTTGTGATAATCTGCACACACGATGTTGGTCAGTAAATCCCATGTCAGTGACATACAGCTGGACTAAACCAGGTCTTCACATCACACACATCGCTTGCCAGCCAACCTCGATTAGCTGAGGCTTAAACATAAACTATTTAGTCGGAATACACAGATCGGACGCCAAATATTGATATCTGTATCAATTCTGGGCTAAAATGCTGACTCAGGTTTTACAAAAGTGCCAAGAATAGTAACTGTGGGCAGTGGGAGAGGATTGGTTGAATGGGGTGGAATGGGTGGGATTGGTGAAACTTTCTGCAGAAGCAAATAGGCCTAGACAAATGTTCTCCAGGAACAGAGGGGATTACTCAAATGTTCAGCAGGACTGGGTGGGATTGGTGAAGAGTGTCTGACCGAGCAAACAAGTGAGTAACTGGGATTGGTCAAACGTTCTACGTGACCGGGGGGGAGACTGGTCAAACTTTCTACGTGAGCAGGAGGGGGATTAGTCAAACTATTAGTGGGAACAGGTAGGATTGGTCAAACTTTCGACGTGAGCAGGAGGGGGATTGTTCAAACTTCCCACGTGAGCAGGGTGGATTGGTCAAACTTTCAGTGAGAGCAGGGTGGATTGGTCAAACTTTCAGTGAGAGCAAGCAGGGGAGGGTTTGGTCAAACTTTCCACTTGAGCAGGTGGGTTTGGTCAACACGTATTGCGATTTTGTTTGTTTGCTCTTTTAACACTAGCAGACATCCGACCCTGTAAAAACTAATTTCAGGGAGGTAGCTTAACCACCCCTGCAACCCCATCTCACTTCTATCTATCGAGCTATCCATACACGCACACACATTTTATTTAAGCGCTGGAAAAAAATAAGAGACCACTGCAAATTGATCAGTTTCTCAAATAAAAAGCCACTAACCATTGAGCTTTAATTCATTTTATAACTTGGTTATCACATGGCCAATATGATTATGAGGGTTGCCCAGTAGCCAGTTAGTAAGCCAAACGGCAGAAGTTAAAGTTGTGAAGTATTTTCCTAATTAAAGCATATTTTAGTTACAAAGGTTACAAATAATATATGCGTTATTGATTAATTAAGATTAAAATCACCGCCTTGTGAATGAATGACAATCATTCTTTTCTCGAATTGATTTGTAACTGTAACAATACAGCTAACGTTCAACTAACAAGCTACATCTGGCTTACCTGCTGAGATACACTGTGTGTAAGAGTACAGGGACTGAATAGTGTAAACTAAATCAGTTAAATAACTTGCAGTACAGACTAGCAACCCCGCACGCGTCTCCATCACGTCACGCTAGTTAGCACGTTGGCTAAATAAGACCACCACGGTACATACTTAATTATTCACCAAGAACGAACCAGACTCGCTTTAGGACACATTTCATTTAACGAGCATGTTAATGTTGTGTATTATTACAGGGTTCTGTGGGCTTATAATTGATTTAAGCTACCTACCGGCTTCGTGACTTCACTAGCAAGGCTAACTACTCAGCCTGACATGCGCCATCCAATCCGAGAACACGAGCACTTTCCGACCCATAAAATACCACACAGTTACATAAAGGACAAACGACTATTACTTGTAACTGCCATTTGTTTTAACGTTACCTTTAAAGTAATTATTCGCCTTCTCCTTGAGTTTCTCAGCCTCGGCACTCCGCTCCTCCTCCGCCATTTTCTTACTGTCGTAATCCGTTACGATGGCCGTCAACAGTCAAACAATGGTCGTAAAAACTGGAGTTTGCGACAGCTCGTTTTCTTCTGTGGTCAGCTCTAAAAGCTTTATTTTATTTTTTTAATCAATCGCAATAAATAAATAAATACATAAATAAATTAGCGAAATATTTTCAATGTCTAAATATCCGCAACGCTATTTATTTATTTTACTTCACATCATGTAAATACGATTACTGTATTTTCCACCATTATTATAAATGTCTTAAGCATAGGTTTGTATGTTTTTTATGCCATAATGTTATTTCTGTTTCAGTGTTACACTGCATCTCGCACAATATTGCACAAATACCTCATAGTCTATACATACGCTATATACTCTATATAGGATTATGTAAAATATGTCTTTTACCAATTTCTACTTTTCTTTTTCTTTTTGTAACATTTCATATATTTGTTCCTTTATTTGTAATTTATGTGCTATTATTTATCTTTTATTTTCCATTGCAAGAGCCATGAGAACATCCAAACTTAGAATGTCATTGTGCTTGGGCATATGAATATGACAGTCAAGTTCTTGAATCGTCTTATACTTGTAATATTTCCTCTGGGTCTGTAGGGGGCGCTGCATCTCTGCTGGAGACAAGTCAGGTTTTCATTGGCCATAATAATTAATTTAAACCACCTTTACCATGCCAGATAAAAGGTCATACCAACTGATGCACGCAAAGCTTCCATCACCAGACTCAGAAAGCTTTTATTATTCACTTTTATTTATAAACTTTTATTATGATTTAGGCTTTTGTTATTCACATATGGTCACATTATCTGGGTTGCAATTCTGCTAAGTTTATTGACACTTTCTGTACAGTTTCCCTCTGTGGCTTTCTTGGTAATAGAACAAAGAAAACACTGGGTCCAGTGAAAGCTGTTGAAATGGGCCAAAGTACCACAGGTGTCCAGTGTTACTCACTAACAGCCTTGCCATCTGAAGCACACACCCTGCCCTCTTCTAGTGTTTGTCAAAAACAACACGCAACCTAAAATTAAAACCTCACAAACTCACTCAGGGCACTTTTCCTAACAGCTTATTGTATAGCACATCTGCAAAGACTAATGCTTAAGACTTGGGCATGAAATTTTTCTTTCTTTCTTTTCCAAAACGTGATTCATGGGGTCTGACTTAATTAGACATTCTATCGTTTGATTCAGTTCACTCAAGCAGAGAAGGTGAGACACTGTTCAGCTTTCCTCCACTAGATCCATATCATGACTCAAAGCAGCATGAATGCGAGACAGTCATCCAAACAGAAAGGAACGAGTGCGTGTGTGTGTGTGTGTGTGTGTGTGTGTGTGTTTGTGTCGGTAGGGGGTCCTGTCATTTTGACTCACTAGGGGTATCCCATGCTGGAATGATTCAGCAAGCCTCATCAAATGGCTTAAGAAGCAGATGTTTTCAAGTGCAAGTGAACTTTCCCTCACCGCTGTTTGAAGAATGAGTCTTTCTGCACAACATTTATTCCTCATACAGAGTAAAGAGAAGTGGGCCCTTGATGCAGGTGAGAGACAGGAAAGGAGAACTAAATGGAAAGAATCTCTCACAGGAAGCTGTTGTGCCAACATCTAAGGCAAAGCAGAAAAGAAGGAGTGAGACATGTACGGTCATAGAAAAGTCATAGAATTTAAAGAGCAGGAAAGACAGACCATCTCATTGAAACGCCAAGGAATATTTTGTCCACCATATATGACATACTGTATAATACGAATTAAGAAAGCGTAATATATTACTTATATGTGGCTTTTCATTTTCTTTGGGTATTCATGATTTCTGGAATTTATTAAAATAAACTGCAGCCCACTTGTGGAATGGTAGCCTCACAGCTCCAGGGTCCCATGTTCAATCCTGAGCTCAGGTTGCTGTATCTGTAACACTAAATTGTCCCTAGGTATGAATGAGTGTGTGAATGTGTGTGTGCAGAATAGACTAGTGTCCCATCCTTGGTGAATATTCCTGCCTTGCCCAGTGTTGACAAAAAGTGATCACTAAGAATGATGATGATGATGATGATGATGATGATACAGTCATGTGAAAAAATAAGTACACCCCATTGAAATTATTGGCTTTTTTGACATATTTGGGTAAGCAAACATTTGATCTTCTTTGAAACACTGCCAATTAATGAAATTGATATACCTGAACAAAACTGCAAGGAAAATGAACTTTTTGATCATTTATTCAACAGAAATATCAATAGATGTGATATTTTTCCGTAGAAAAAGTATGTACACCCTTGGCCTCAGAAGCCAGTATTTCCCCCTTTATCAGAAAAAAACTTCTTGTAGGTGTTTGGCATAATTGTCCACCAGGCATGCTGGAATTTTTGACCACTCTTCCATGCAATATTCTTTCAGTTGTAAGATATTTGAAACTTTTCTTGCATGTACTGCCGGTTTCAAATTCCCCCACAACATTTCAATGGGATTCAAATCCGGTCTTTGACTAGGCCATTCCTTAACCTTCCATTTCTTCTTTTTGGGCCATTACTTGGTGGATTTGCTAGTGTGCTTATGATCATTATCCTGTTGAAAGGTCCACTTTTGGTTCAACTTCAACTTTTGGACAGTCGGCCTCACATTATCTTCAAACACTCTCTGATATGATGCAGAATTCATAGTTGAATCAATGATTGCAAGCTGTTCAGTCCCTGAGGCAGCGACGCAACCCCAAACCGTTACATTTCCACCACCGTGCTTCACAGTTGGTATGAGGTGCTTCTCCTTTAAAAGCTGTCTTTGGTCTGTGCCAAACATGTCTGCTGTTACTGTGGCCAAACACATTATTCCAAAAGGCCTGGTATTTGCCTCTATGCTCATTGACAAACTGTAGTCTTGCAAAGGCTTTTTCTGGCATGCCTCCCATGCAGGTCAAATTTGTATAATCTCTTTCTGATTGAAGAAGCATGCACTTTGACACCAACAGTTGCAAGACTTATTAGCAAATCCTGTGATGAAATTTTGGGGTTCTTGGAGACTTCTCTTTGCATCAGACGGCATGCTCTTGGGCTGAATTTGTTGGGCTGAATTTGTCCACAACCTTTTTTTGAAGGCCTTACAGAACTCTATAGATCTTGGCATGATGACACCACACACCTCAATAACAAAGGGAACACCAGACACTAGATATGAGAGGGGTATAAATAAGACTCCCTAAGTGGGTTCTAATCACTGGCACCCAATCTTGCGCACCTGATTGTAATTTTATGGATTTGAAGGTGTGATAAATGTAGGGATGTACTTATTTTTTCCTATGTGACTGATCCGTTTATTTATTTATTTTTTATTTAAATTGTGAAAATGACTACAAAACGTTAATTTTATGTGATTTTATAGAGTGTATCACCTTTATTAATAGGCACTGTTTCAAAGATGATCAAAAGCTTGCTCATTTAAATATGTCAAAAAAGCCAACAATTTTCATAGGGTGTACTTATTTTTTCACATGACTGTATTGATTATCCATCCATCCATCCATCTTATCCTACACAGGGGTTGTGGGGAGCCTGGAGCCTATCCCAGGGGACTCATGGCACAAGGCGAGGTACACCATAGACAGGGTGCCAACCCATGCCAATCAGCCTATAACACATGTCTTTGAACTGGGGAGAAAACCGGAGTACCTGGAGAAATCCCCGAAGCACAAGGAGAACATACAAGCTCTGTGTACCCCCAACCCCAGAGATGCGAGGCAAACTTGCTAACCACTATGATGATGATGATGATCCATCCACCTTCAACCGCTTACTCCTTTTCAGGGTCACGGGGAACCTGGAGCCTATCCCAGGGGACTCATGGCACAAGGCGGGGTACACCCTGGACAGGGTACCAGTCCATCATAGGGCACAATCACATACACACTCACACACCCATTCATACACTGACAGACACTTTAGACACGCCAATCAGCCTGCAATGCATGTCTTTGGACTGGGGGAGGAAACTGGAGTACCCGGGGAGAACATGCAAACTCCGCACACACATGGCCCCGATGGGAATCGAACCCCGGACCCTGGAGGTGTGAGGCGAACGTGCACCCGATGATGATGATGATGATGATGATGATGATGATGATTAATAATAATAAATAAATAAATAACTTAATTATTGTTTAAAGAAACATATTTATACTTATTTTTTTGCTTTGCACGTCATACATAGTCATAAAGCTGGTTTCCCAGACAAGATTAAACCCTAGTCTGGTATTAATCATGTCATGCAGCTGATGAGTCAGGAAAAAATATCCTGTATAGATGATATAAAAGACTGAATGAGAATGAATAATGAATGAAAGGCAAATGTGTGACAGAAAGCAGTCATTTATCTCACCTTATGGAAAAGGAAAAGTTACTTTTGTAGTTAAAAGTGTCAACTGACACATTTGCCATCCTATATAAACATCTGACATCACATGACTGAGTGAAAGGGGATGTTAATGCTCAAGACAGTTTATACACTGTGCATCAATGAGCCTTGGGCCCCCATGACCCTGTCGCGGGTTCACCGGTCCGGTTGTCCTTCCATGGACTACTTCTGGTAGGTACTAACCACTGCATACCGGGAACACCCCACAAGACCTGCCATTTTTGGAGATGCTCTGACCCAGTCATCTAGCCATCACAATCTGGCCCTTGTTAAAGTTGCCAGATCCTTATTTTTCCTGCTTCCAACACATCAACATCAAGAACTGACTGGTTCCATTGCAACATAATATTCAATGTTATTAACTTCATCTGTCAATGGTTTTAATGTTATGGCTGATTGAGGTATAACAATTGTCTGAGGAGCTGGTTTTTGTTTACAATTATTTATATTTATTCAATGGCAGATACTTTTACAACTCATAATATTGTATTCATTAATACAAAACCTTAACCCATTAAACTATATAAAAGTCCATTCAGTAATACAATATATATTCCATCCCCCACAATACACGATAAATCCTTTACTTAACAAATCCAATAATACCTACTCAGCAGAAATAATACAATCTTTTTTTTAAAAATATATATTTAGTTCTTACACAGGCTAATAAAACCACAAGAGCATTTGGCTGCTCTTGAGTAATTTTCTTGATCTCTTCTAAAGTGAATTATTTACTGGAGTAGCAGTACTTTTATTTCTAGGCAGTGTGTTTTGTATTCTTTCCAACATTGGTTTTGATTAAATGAAAACGTATGAAAGGTTATACAGGTTAAGGTATTAGAGTAAGAGGTGGTGTTGGTAGTCATAACTTTTCTCCCATTAGCAATGTATGAAATCCAACATGAATTTTGCAAGAGGTCAGGTCTGAGCCACGCACTCCACACTTGAACAGAGACATACTATATACTCGCCACACTGTCACTGTAAACATATGATCATTTCTGTGTGTGTGTGTGTTTTAAGTGACAGACTGTGGTTTGTAATGCTACATGAAAGCTTGGGTGTGGTTCTTTGGCTTGCTTTCCTCCCTTCAGCCTCACGTCTTCATTATCAGCACTCCCTAAACTGTGGTGCAACATGAGCGATAAGGGCTTGAGAGCGGTGAAAATGTGCAGGCTCGTCTTTATCATTAATGAGTAGTGGGTCTGCTGGAGGTCTGGCGAGGGGGGAGTTTGCATTTTTTTTGCAACCACATATGCATTTGGAATGGGCTCAGAGAGGCAGGGAGAGAAACGTCAAAAAAAAACAAAAAAACAACTTAAGTCACTGCTTAAGTAAATAGACATTGATTTGTATGGTCCCACCCTTCCGTTACCCACACACACACACATACATACACACACACACACACACACACACACACGCACACACACACACTTTCTCTGCTATTTTCCTTCCTCATTCTATTCGTTGTGTTCCAATGCTAGGGGGCATCCTGTCCCCCCAGTAATGGTGTTCACTCACAATTTTTGTTTTTGTGAGGTGATTGTTCCAATGACTCATCGTGCCTATTAACATTAACACGTTTCTCCAGAATAGTACAGGGTAAATGTACTGAATAAAAGTGCTGCCTGTGTGTAAATCAGTCTTGAAAAAAGTTCACAAGGGTTGTTTCAGCATGACTGCAAGGATGGAAATTTGATATAGCGGAAAATACTACAGAATACCTACATACCTTAGTGAACACTGCCTCCTTTCCTTTCAAAGACACACAAACACACACACACACACACACCCCACACCCCCCCCCCCCCCCCCACACACACAAAGAGAAACAGAGAGATAAGACGAAGACAGAGTATGTTTATAATATCTGAAGGGTCTATTTACATTTTTTCTTACCAAGCTGTTTTAGATGTACTACAGTTTTTTTTGTTTGTTTTTTAATCTTTATGGATGTTCTGAAGTCCCCTAAATCCCAAATTCCAAATGTCCAGTGGGGTATTCACACTGATTTGATCCATTTCTTGGAGATTTTTATTTTAGCATTAGTACGGTTTATAGTAACACCCAAATTTGACAAAATTATAGAGCAGTGCTTTTAAACACTATTATAACTATGTTAACAATGGTCCCCTGTAACATCAATAAAAATATAGCTTCAACAAAGAAACGGGTGGTAGAATCACTACACGTCAGAAATATTATAACGTTACAGACAGGAAGGTTCAGTGACAAAGTAAGTGAAAGACAGTGATTTATTTTGTTAGCACTATTTTCTCAAGGCAATGTTCAATCAGACTGAGATCTGGGGAATTTGGAGGGCAAGTCAACAACTCTTTGTCATGTTTCTCAAACCTTTCCTGAACAATTTTTGCGGTGTGGCAGGGCGCATTATCCTGCTGAAAGAGGCCACAGCCATTATGGAATACCGCTGCCATGAAGGGGTGTACTTGGTCTGCAGCAATGTTTAGGTAGGTGGTATGTATCAAAGTAACATCCACCTGAATGCCAGGACCCAAGGTTTCCCAGCAGAACATTGCCCAGATCATCACACTGCCTTCGCTGGCTATCCATTGTGCATCCTGGTGCCATCTCTTCCCCAGGTACGCGACACCCACCCACCCAACAATCCAAATTATGTAAAAGAAAACATGATTCATCAGACCAGGCCACAATCTTCCAATGATCCATGGTCCAGTTCTGATGCTCACAGTGATGCCACTGTGGGTGTTTTCCGATGGTGGACAGGGGTCAGCATGGGCTGTATGAAATGTGTGTCTGATTGTGCCCCGCGATGGATTGGCACCCCATCCTGGGTGTCCCCTGACTTGTGCCCCAAGATCCCTAGGATAGGCTCCGGGATCTCCACAACCCCTGTGTATGATAAGTGGTATAGAAAATGGATGGATAGATACAAAATTGATATATTTCTGTAAAGCTGCTTTGTGACAATGTTTATTGTTAAAAGGCTATACAAATAAAATTGAATTGAATTAAACTGAAAAGAAGCAATTCTCAGGTGGCCTGGCGAGAATCATCCAAACTCCCAGGGAAGTACAAAGTGTGGTGCTACCAGTTCAAGCTGGTATCCATTAATGAGGTATATAGATCCCCAGGTGCACACTGGCAATAAGTGGAAGGCCCAAGAAGAAGTGGACAGACAGATCAGCAGACTCCAGCACCAAAAAGTCATTGGCAGGTTCCAGCTAAGGAGCACTGGCCTGGGTTGTGGAGAAGCTCTGGTCCAAAGCAAATAAAAACAGAAGCATTGAGCTTGGCAGAGGTGGCAAAGGTTAGGAAAGAGCAGTACAGGATCAAGGCTGTCTCAAGTGTGCCAGGGGCGATGGGCAATGTGTGGAGACCATAGTTAATACTCCAACTAGTTGGTTTGACATGTGGAAAATCCCACAAGTCCAGCTCATTCTCCTGAGTAAATTCACTTATGATACCCTACCTTGTCTGTACAACATCCTCCAGTGGTTTGCACAGAGGAGTTATGCTTCCAACCTTCCATTAGAAGACTTTCTAAGAAGGGGTAAGTGGGAGGCTGTGTCCTCCTACTTAAGATGCGTCATCCATCCGTTTTCCATACTGCTCGCCCTACATAGGGCGAGTCATAGGGAGCCTGGAGCCTGTCCTAGGGGACTCAGGGCACAAGGTGGGGGACACCCTGGACAGGGCACCAACCCATAACAGGGCTCAATCGCGCGCACATTCCCACACCTATTCACACATGCATTCACACACGACAACTACAACGCATGTCTTTGGACTGGGGGAGGAAACCAGAGTAGCTGGAGGAAACCTCGGAAGCATGGGGAGAACATGTAAGCACCACACACACAGAGCAGAACCACTAAGCCAACGTGCCCCCTAAGATATGTCATACTTTAACTTCTTTTAAGGACTAAAATAAATAAATAAAAAATAAATAAAATAAAATACAAAAAGCAACAACTAATTAGAGGCTGTGGCATATTTGATTGATTGATTTGTCTGTTTTTTTTTGTTTTTTTTTGCTGTTTTGAAAACCCTTTCAATGGATGCTAAAACAAATTGCCTGACAACACTATATGTCTCATCTTCTTATAGTACCTTATAATAGCATATAAATATTGCCTTTTTAAAATTGCCGTGTAAATTTTTATTTATTTATTTTTTACTGCAACTGAGACCCAGAATGTAATGAATGTGTTCATGCCAAATCATACTATTGGGTCCATTCTCATGATTTTTATCTGAACTTATAATATTTTATGAATATTATTTGTGAACCCATTTAGCCAAGCCATGACATGGAATAAAAAAGTTTAATTTAGAGAACACTAAACGACTTACAATTTATAAGAACTGGGTTAGGTCTATTAAAAGGAATAACTTTAACATTGGTGGAGACTCATGGCTAGTGCACCATTTTCTCATGAATGACATAAACATCCTCCTTAACTGTAAAACTTCACTTAATGACTGTTTATTCCACCAGTAAAAATGTTCCAGTTTTGCAATGATCCATGGATATGCAAGCTGTCCAGTGTCTCATTTGCCTCCTATATGGACGTAGTGGACAAGATGACCCGACAAATTTCATGTAATATACTCCCCCACCCCTTCTTGGGTACAGCATGGGGTTGATATCCTATTTAACCTATAATGAGGATACCAAATGTAATGAGTGAAAGGGATTAGTGAGTTTTATTGGATTAAGCCATTAAGGCCCTCTCTCCATTCACTGGCACCACAGTTTCATTAAAAGGGATTAAGAAAATTACTGGCTAAGTATATAATTGACATAAATAAAATAAACGGAGTGGAAGAAAATGTTCGACATTTATCAAAACCCAGCATGTGTAAGCGGGAATGCAGTATTAGGGGATTGGAGACTTTTTGCCCTCAGTTTTTTTAAAACATGCAGACTCATTGTCTAGCTTTGAAGAATTGGGAATTTTTGTAATCAGCCCCTGTGATCCTGCCATCTAACTTTTCTCCTTCTCAGTGCTTCCCCTAAATTGCTTCAATAGTCTATCAGACTTCACTTTCTCCTTCTTCCATATGTTTCCAATACTATTGGTATTGGGTTGGTGGTTTCATCCTAGATGGTTTTTCATTTCGCTGTTCCCTTCCTGTACTCCCTTGACTCCTTCTGTAATGCTCTCCCCCACTCACTCATTCTCAGGCTGCCACTTGGCCCTCTCAGAGTCAAGCTCCCTCCTTTCTCTTTGATGTGTGTTGGGCAGAAGAACAAGGGATGAGGTACACACCCCAAAACAGGAAATGAGAAATTCACGCTAATCAGTCAATGCCTGTGAGAATGCACAGCACATCTGTCTGTTTAACTATCTCAATTAGGGAGGAAGTGACAAATTTTAGAGGAAAGAAAATGAAAGGAATTGTAGAGAACGTGAGATGGCAAAGGTCAATGAAACAAATTTTGACCTGTTTTTGCATCAGTCATTGTAAAAACTTTTTTAGTTGGGCTGCATGGCTACAACTTTAGTTTTCCCAATGTAATCCACCCTAACCTCTGTTTACTGCTATGAAAAGGCCATGTCCGTCCACAGAATCACAGGGAGACACCCAATCACCTCTCACTCACCTCCTCTAGTGTTTTATGCCCATTCAGGTACACACTGCATAGTTTATTTGCCTCCTTTGCCTGGCAATGTCTGTTCTGGGCCAACTCTAGCATCCACCCCACACTGGCTCTAGTAATGTGTTGGCTCACCAGTTGCTAGCGGTTACTAAGTGTGGCCCATAAAAACAGCCACCGTCTCAGCCTCAGAAGTTTCCTACAGAGCACCAAAGCAAAAATGAGTCCTTTATACTAGTTTGGTTTATCTTGACATGCGGCTACTTTACTCATGCTACTTAACGGAAGCCACAATGTCTTGTGGTGGCTAATTTGCGTGTTTTCTTGTACTGGATTTATTTGTTTATGGGCAATCGGCGTTGGCAAGGACACATATGGTTTACCTAACCCACAGCAAGAGTCAACACAATGACTGAGTCAGTTAGTAAAGCATACAGACCTCAACTAAAATATGTAGGAAAGCCATGAGGAAATGATCCACTGCAGGGTGTTTCAAATGTGTTATTAGTCTGAAACACCCTGCAAGTCTTAGGTCATGACATATATGAGACAAGAACGTTTTTAACAAGAACTTCCACGTGAAATTTTGCCTTGCAAACAGTAACATTCACACAATAAACCTTCTGTGAAGAGTGACGCAAAAGCTCATACATACACAGATAGAAATACTGAAAATAATCCATGACTCAAAATGGGTTTCTTACACATTTCCTGTTCCTGTTTCTCACCGTTATGAAATATCCTGTTGTCTCAGGTTAGTACTCTGGCTAAAAGTTATGTTTGTACAATGAAAAACAAACAAATTCAGTGATACTGTAAAAAATAAATTTAAACTGAAAATGGTTTATCCCTCCTGCTGATATAATTTCTTCTTCCCTGGGTGGCCTGAGGAGGATCTAGAAGAATAGCTTATTGTCAACATTACAGGACAATTACTAAGCATAGTGAGACAGTTCATCATTCACTGGGGAACATTACTGTAATTCCCCATTACCTTGAAGTACAGATTAGATTATACAGTTTATACTGACTCCCTAAAGATTACCAAGATTGAACGGTGTAATACCAGTGATAGCTGTTCTCATGTCATCTGTTTTCTCATGTCATCTTGCTTAATATTGTAACAAGACTCGGAACTCTATAAAGTAGTGCAGCTCTAAGTGCAGAGTCTTATTTGGGGGTTTTCCATATCCAGAGTCTGGGAACAGACACTAAATATAGCACGCTAGGATCAAAACTAAAAACAATCACCAGGACCTTCATAAGCAGCGATGGCTCGTCCAAAGGGCCAGTCTTTGCAAAGTCTTTCCATCACACTCCCCCTTATCTGATGCCCAAATTTTTTGGTCTAGCTTTTTTTTTTGGTCTAATGTATTAGACATATACCTTTGTTTAATGGGGTTTATACGTGCTGTATAAACCCCATTAAACAAAGGTATGTCTAATACCACTCAAAACAAACTGCTACACTCTATGCTTGAAGAATCTCAACTGGGTGGGTTATGGGTTTTGCTGAAATTATGTGACCGTCTTGCAGTCAGGATCCCTTTCCCATAATGTTCCTGTTTATTGCAGTGCAGTGGGAATAAAGAACAGGAACTCTTCCCATAGCTGTGGAGTTTAATTTCAGTTCCTCAAAAGGTTCTTGGAACATGTGTAACCAATCAACAAAGCACAGGACAGAAAAAAAAAAACAACAAAACAAAACAAACAAAAAAAAACCGATGACCAGGTTAACAAATTGGAAAGGCAAAAATGTATGTAAAACAGTATGTAAAGGGTGCTTCCTACTACTCTAAACAATACTTTCTTGACTCCTGTTTCCTCCATCTTGTAAACTCAGATCAACCACCATGTTTAAGGGCATATAGACAACAAAAGACACTGAAATAAGAAGTTTATAATGCACTTGACCCTGACCACGATAAAGTGGTTACTGAAGGTGAGCATAAGCACTTAATCCTTCATTGCTGTTATAATGACATCCACTCTTGTGTGGGGATTTGGCCATTCAACCACTATATAATGAGTGAGGTCATCACTGATGTCGGGTGAGGAGGCCTGGGGTGAGGTCAGCTTTCAAATTCATCCCAAAGGTGTTCAGTGGGGTTGAGGTTAGGGCTCTGTGCTGGCCACTCAAGTTCTTCCATCCAAACTTGGTAAACCATGGCTTCATGGAGCTCGCTTTGTGCACAGTTGCATTGCCATGCTGGAACATATTTGGTCCACCTAGTTCCAGTGAAGGAAATTTCTAATGCTGCAGCATACAAAGACATTCTATACGATTGTGTTCTTCCAACTTTGTAGCAACAGTTTTGGGAAAGAACACATATAGGTGTGATGTTCATGTGTCCACATACTTTTGGTCATATACTGTAGTGTATAATGCGGGGCTTTTTGAAAATGATGATGACCACAAATCAGCGATCCCAGGAGGCTGAACTACATTGTTAATGCTTATGTTAACCAAATGAATGCATTTATCTGTCATTGTGTTTTTGTCCTCTATGGCATTGCCTGTGTACAGTATTGTGTGTAGACACAGAAGAAGTTAACTTTGCAGTAGATGGTAAAATTCCAGAGATACCACTTAGAAATCCTTACTTGTTATTATTATCCGATGATATCACGGTTTCGTGGAAAAGTGTGTCATTTCTTATGCAGCAGCAGCACCATGTTATTGGAGAAAGGGTATCAGAGAGAGATAGAGAAAGGAAGTAAAGATAAACTTTTTTGGATGCCAAAGCTCCATAATAACTAGATTTACCACTCAGAATGTAGCTCTGTTCCTAGCCTGGTCGCCCTCACGTGTCAGTGGAACTTTTAGAGCTAGGTTCAAGTTTACAGTGTGACGAATGTGAGAAATTTGAAAGCTTGTTTGCTCCTAGGTGCTGACAGGTCCATGTATTGGTCACAGAGACCATATGAGTTTACGGAGGTGTTGGATCGTTCGAGTCATTACACTGTTCCATGGTGAGGCGCCCAGAGGAGACATGAACCAAGAACTGTTTTTGGTCTTAGACACTGATTATTTGGCAGTTTAGCTGTTTTACATGCTTACCACTTCTCTTTTTTCTTTCTTTCTTTTTAAAAAATCTTTTTAGATATCTTTCACTATGTGAAATGCCCACAAGTGTGAGGTTCTGTGTGCATGTGAGTTTTCACAGAATTTAGTGCCCTTGACCCCTCCCAGACTGCCCTCCTCACAGGAAATGGCCATCAGGAATGACTCAGCCTTAAGCCATTCCATCCCCCTTTCCATGACATCTTTAATTAGGGCCGCCACTTGTTTGTTTTTTAGTATTTCACAATCTCTCTCTCTCTCTCTCTCTCTCTCTCTCTCTCTCTCTCTCTCACACACACACACACACACACACACACACACACACACACACCACTCTCTCTCTCACATTTGGGCATGACTCACAGCTTTCTCCTCCACCTATCCCATTCTCCCACACCGTCTCTCTGTTCTTGAGACAGTACAGATTGCATGCCTATCAGTAAGAGAGAAACAGCTGTGCTTATTGCTATCTAATTCTCATGCAGGTGTGTGAAAGATCATACATTTTAATGTTCTATTGTTGTCCCGTCACGTCTTTCTTTTTTGCCTGTAAGACGATATGTTTGAAAACACCACTTAGGCCTCATCAACACAAAAATGGCATTTTGGTCACTGAAAACGCATGTTTTTGAAAAACACCAATGTCACATGAACCTGTGCATATCCATTGCAGTTTTGCTTGTATCTTGAATGTGCTAGCTCTTCCCTATCACATGACAGCTTTCAAACAGGGAGGGTGAAGGCTAACACATGTTTCCTTCGAGACCTGAAGCCAGCCATTGTATAGATGGAAACTTGTATAAAACAACAGGAGCTAGCTATCTAACTAAACATAGGAAGCTACTGAAACCCCAATAGCATTTGGCTATTAGTTAGCCAGCTAATGGTAAAAAGAAATTTATTTATTTATTTTTTTTTAAACTTTTGATAATCAAGGTGGTGTTCAATTCAGTGTAGCTCACTTGGTTATTTAAAGGCATCATGATATGTTTTATTTTTGTATCATCTTCCCTGAAGTGTAATTATAACACTAGTAGTTAAAAAAAGTTTTTTTGCACAGAAAACAAACAAAATAAAGTAATTTATGACCCTTTTCTACCCTGTCTCTGACCCTCTGACTGAAACGATTGTTTTTTTGTGTCCTTTACCTTTAAGATTTCAATGTAAGCACCCACTGCTATAATTGGTTAACATCTTTACCAATGAATTAATTATCAATACCTACTGCCAGATCCAGTGGGCAGGGCCAACGTTGTGATGAAGTGAAAGTAGGCGTCGATGTCTTGCTGTAGGGGCAGTCATATGCAAATGTATTTGGCCGTGTGATATCACAAATCCCGTCACATCCAAACAAGCCATTTTTGGAGCTTGGTTAAATAAATGCTCTTTTTGTACTGAGGATGTATAAAGCTATGAAACTTGCAGGATGTTTTAATGGTACATCCATCCATCTTCTATACCACTTATCCTTCCTTCAGGGTCACGGGGAAACCTGGAGCCTATCCCAGGGAGCATGGGGCACAAGGCAGGGTACACCCTGGACAGGGTGCCAGTCCATCGCAGGGCACAATCACATACACATTCACACACCCATTCATACTCTACGGACACTTTGGACAAGCCTACCATGCATGTCTTTGGACTGGGGAGGAAACTCCCGCAGGACGGGGAGAACATGCAAACTCCGCACACACAGTGGATCAAACCCCCGACCCTGGAGGTGTAAGGCGAACGTGCTAACCACTAAGCCACCATGCACCCCCTTTAACATAAGGAGGGTGCATGGTCCAAAAGTCCAAAAGTCTCCATATATAGGGGAAATTAACACTTTTTTTTTTTTTTTTTTTTTTTTTTTTTTTTTAGCTAATTGTAGCTTTATTTACAAAACATCTTTTACATGATAGACATTTTCCGATCGCAGAAATGAAGGAAAATCAAGGAAAATTCTCAATATTCGGAGGAGCTTGCAATTTTTCAAAATTACTGCAGATTTTCTGCAGATGTGGGCCAAGACGTGCCGTGTGACGCATGTGTGTACAGCTAAAATGTTTCATTTACCAACAAACATCACTGCGAAAGACCGTGAAAACAATTTCGTGCAATTGCGATTTCTCCAATCTTAAGTAGTTTTCCGCAAAAACCACAAAAAACTCTGGAAATTGCATCGCAGACTTTGAAAAATGCTGGAGCAAAGTTGAGCTTTGTTGGCCACAACAATGACAAAAAAAATCTGCGAAATCCTGTATGGACTGATTTACACTTGAGTCATTTTCTTGAGTATTTTTACTCAAGGGAATTATTAGTACAGTTGCAGCACATTTATTAAAGGCAGAGTATTTTGTAACACCCACAAAAAACATCTAAGCTGAATATACTAACAGGGTCTATGCAGGAATTTTGCAAATGAGCAAAACACCAGTTGGGGTGTTCCTATCAAATGTGCAAAACACAGTGTCAGAGCAAATAGGTTATTTTAACTTCTATGTGATTTCCTAAACCTGAAAGGAACAACAATTGTGTGCACAAAATAATATGACCGCAGTCAGTTTTGGCGTCTTAGCATCTTAAATAAAGTGAGTTTCAGATTAGCTATTTGTGCTTTTTAACATGACTTCACTCTGTATAATTCCTACTATATTGAAGAAAGAATAGGGACTGACTGTATCTGTGCTTCATTATGAAGATTCATTTATAATGAAAATCAGGTGCCTAATACACTTCTACATACAATACAGAACAAGCAGCAGTGCAGCGGATCCTCCATGTCTTGCTGCCTTGTAGCTTTGTTAGCTAGCTATATTATTTATTTGAGCAGGAAACACTACTAACATTAGCAAAGGTTAGTTAGTTAGCTGGTATTGACTGTCCCTCTGATGACAAAGAGGTTTTTCTTATCCTGATGAAACAACTAGGCTTGTGTCGCTGTGATTGATAGAATAGATAGTAATGCCATCCGTCTCACCTAAAGAAAACAGCCAATTTTGATCTCTTGATTCCTGGCCACGTATAGCTATGGCATTGTCCAGACTCGTAAAAAGAGTTTCAAAAAGATTTGCTTAATGTGGGTGAAAGGTTAAAACAAAAAAGTTCACAACAGTACAGGACAGTGCTCCTCCCCGCCAGCAGAGCTCACCACCTCCTGAGTTCTAATCATTTGCTAATTTCCTGTTTTATTTCTACTTCCTGTTTCATTTGCCATCTTAAGCATGTCATGCTTTGGTAAACTGCGAAGTCTTGCCTTACTCAAACAATGTGTAAACTAACCCAGTTTGACTTATCCGTGCCTTGACCTTTTTGCTACAACTCTTTTGACTACTCTTTTGGATTGTCTTCGATGGTTTGTTGTCTGATGCCATTGCTGTGTATGACCTCTACAATTACAATTTTGTATTGTGATTTAATAAAACTCTGCACGTGGATCCTAACTACTTTGCTGAGCTTGGTGAACTAAATAATAATAATTGTAAATTCTATAAATGTAAATGTAATTGTAAAAAAAGAGTAAATATTAAAGTAAATGCCTTTTAAGAAAAATTGCCCGTATTAGTTTGGACAAAGCATTGTTTCTTTGAATACTTCTATAATTTGCTTATGTGATGCTCACATGTACACACACCCAGGAGTTATTTGTGTAGTGAGATGAAAGCACAGAAAGTCAGAGACAGCTTGGGAAAGAGAAGGAATGTTCAGGCCCATGGGGAGCTGAGAGAAACCCATGAGAGGAAAAGACTGAGCACAAGAGGAGGGGTGAAGAGAAAGTGAGAGAGAAAGAGGCACAAGGGGACCTTCAAACGGTAACGGGAGCTACAAGGCCGAGTTTCACTCCCCTCCCTATAGCCATCAATTCTACCACAGCGCCTGTGACTGGCAGGCTGAAGAAATATAGATACCAGGAGGCTAATCAAAAACAGAGTACACATTCTGTCCAACTATAATCCCCTGATAACGTCAAGGGATAACCACGATGTCCTGCAAGGGGGTCCAATTACTGTTCAACAACATACTTCTGAAATGTAGACCTCAGCTCATAAGTATGAAGGTTCTCAGAATTGCCTCATACTGTACTTGAACACAGACTTGTAGACACAAGACCAAAACCTCATCCTAGAGCAGCTTTACTCTGGGAGTACATATATCACATGCCCAGGTCATAACACGGTCAGAGCTGCCATTCAGATTACTTTGCAATCAAGCTAGCAAAACAAGTATATCCTTAAAAGTAATAAATATCAAATGCATTGATGCATTGAAATGGTAATATACTGTATAAGGTATATGGTTAATGTACCGTCATTAGTACATTCATTGGAATTTTCCAATGACATGAATCATCCAGGATGGTTTGGTGGATTCCTGATTTACTCTTTGATATCTGGAAAGATCTATAGCAGCTGCTGTAAAATTACACTGAGATCCTGTCCATAAATTATTTCACTATAATCTAATCTATAATATAAACAATTCAACGTAATGGAATATTGATATAAGAATATTGAGAAGAACAGTACTGAGCCTCCATGCAGAACATTTAAAGTGTCATTATATTATTAGGTTTGTGGATGTGAATTGCCTTTGTCAATTCCAATCACAGGTTTTCAACAGGGATAAAATCCAGAGACTATTTTCATGTCTAGTTCCTTTGCTAAAGTCTATACAAGTGTTTGATTTTTGGTGACATTGTATTTTCATTTGGTTCAGTTTGTTGGATGCTGCAACCATTTTAAAGAGCGTCAAATTGTTGTGTTCTATGATTGGGCGGGAATTTGGCAGGGTGTGCTTTCATGGATATTATCCGTTATTGGTTACCAGTAAAGGTTAGTTTTCCTCTGCAGGTTACGCAAGTGGATTTTTATACAATATTATAAAAATATAACATAAACTTAAAGACTCATTAATAATATTCCAATACCCATAACCTAAGTTCAGCAATTTCTGGGTTTCCTACTCATGCTTATTGTGTTATTTTAGATCAATTTCTATAGTACATTGTGATGCCAACAATTTCTTTCAAATGGATTTAACCCATTTAAAGGAAAACAAGGAAAACAAATGCATCAATCTATGGTATGTGTTAGTTTACACCTACTAGAATCCTACTAGGAAAGGAGTTTTTTATGTTATGGTATTAACACAAAGAATCATATGCTGAATTTCATGTATGTAATTTACCCTGCTCACAGTGCTGTAAATGGTGCATATCAGGCAGTAGATGTAGATTGGGTCATATTTCGGGGTTGAAATATAAATGGTAAATGGTGCACTTATATAGTGCTTTTATCCAAAGCACTTTACACTGTGTCTCCTTCACCCATTCAAACACACACACCAACAGTAGCAGAGCTGCCATACAAGGTGCTAACTTGCCATCGGGAGCAACTTGGGGTTCAGTGTCTTGCCCAAGGACACTTCGGGATGTTGAGTCACAGGGGCCGGGAATTGAACTGCCAACCCTACAATTAGTGGACAACACACTCTACCACCTGAGCTACAGACGCCCAAGCTGCCCAAGGTCTCAATGTATGTCAAACAAATTTGTTTCACGTAAATGTAGAAAGAGTCAGAAAATGCCAAATGTAACTAACCTTACCATAGTGATCCTTTTCAAACAATTTTGGTGCAGAACATTGTAAAACTGTGTTCTCACCAGAAGCACACTGTTCCTCTGGACAAACATGAAGATCCTCAATACAAGATTTGACAAAATGAAACAAATTAAGGGAAAGCTTGATTGGTCTGTACCAAACAAACTAGATGATCCATGAGATGGCCATTGTGTAACAGATATTGTGTCCTGCAACTATTTCTGGGTTGATTTGGGGTCATGATGCTTGGTAAAGTCAAGGTGCTCTCAATCAGTGCAACGATTCAAACCAATATACAATTGCAATCAAAATTATTCAAATCCAAATTTCCCCAAATTCATCTGAAAATGCAACTTATAATGATTTCTCCAGTTTCAAAATTAGTCAACCCCTTCATGACAAGCATCTTTAGTACTTAGTAGAGCACCCTTTTGCTGTTATGACCTGCTGAAAACGAGATGCAGAGCTTCTGGCAGCGTTCCTGAGGAATCTTAGACCATTCCTCATGAGCAATGACCTTCAGTTCAATAATATTCTTGGGTTTGCATGCTGCAACCGACTTCTTCAAATCCCACCAGAGATTTTCTATGGGGTTCAAGTCAGGTGAATGTGATAGCATTGTAGAATCTTCTAGTACTTCTTCTACAACCAATCCTTGGTGGAATTTGAGATATGCTTCAGATCATTGTCCTGTTGGAAAGTCGAATGATGCCCAAGCTTCAGCTTCCTGATGTTTCCTTCTAGGATTTCCTAATACTTCAATGAATCCGCTGATCCATCGTGCTGAAAAGTTTCATCGCTCCACATGACAGAATCCCAAAACTTATATAGCTTATTTACATGATTTTGAACTGACTTTTCTTGTGCTTTTGGGTCAGTAGTGGTGTATGTCTAGGAGTTCTGGCATGATAACCTTCTGCTTTTAGTATGTGCCTTACTGTGCTCATTTAAACCTCAGTACCTATTGCCACCAAGTCCTGCTGCAGGTCTTTTGCAGTCACGCAAGGGTTTTCACCCAATAGAACTTACTGGTTTAAATGAGAAGTGTTACATTTGTAGAAAGGAAAACACTGCATTCCAGAATAAGAACCTTATCCCATCTGTGAAACATGATGGTGGTAGTATCATGGTTTGGGCCTGCTTTTCTGCATCTAGGCCATCATTGATGGAACAATGAATTCTGAAGTATACCATTGAATTCTGAAGGAAAATATCAGGAGATCTGCTCATGAACTGAATCTCAAGAGAAAGTGGCTCATGCAGCAAGACAATGACCCTTAGCACACAAATCATTCTACCAAAGAATGGTTAAAGAAGAATGTTAAAGTTAATGTTTTGGAATGGCCAAGTCAAAGTCCTGACCTTAATCCAATAGAAATGTTGTGGAAGGATCTGAAGCAAGCAGTTCATGTGAGGAAACCCACCAACATCCCAGAATTGTTCTGTAATGAGGAATGGGCTAAAATTCCTCCAAGCCGACATGCAGGACTGATCAACAGTTACCGGAAACATTTATATGCAGTTATTGCTGCACAAGAAGGTCACACCAGACACTGAGAGCAAAGATTCACATACTTTTGCCACCCACAGATATGTAATATTGGATCACTTTCCTTAATAAATAAATGACTGTGTATAATATTTTTTGTCTAATTTGTTTAATTGGGTTCTCTTTATCTACTTTTAGGACTGATGTTGTTTTAGCTCATATTTATGTAGAAATATAGCAAATTCTAATTACCACTGTAAGTACGTGTAGTCATTTTCAAACTATATATAAACCATAAATCTGAGTAAGATGAAGTCTAGATCAGAAAATTCATCATTGTATAATGCTGCCTATTTTAGCTTACAGGTTCAAGAAAACAACAGACTGCGAATATTGTTCTGCTTTCTTGGAGGATTTATTCAAATTATTGTTTGCTTTTCATTTTAGAGGTTTTCAATACCAAGAATCCATGATGCGTCTCATGCTCATGAAGTTCATGTTGCCGTAGTCCCTGAAGCTGCGGTACTCTCCGGGCCTGAAGTACCACATCTTGCCTCTGTAGTGGGGATGCTCGTACATGAGCCAGTGGCCGTCCATCACGTGGCACGAGTGGCAACCACTGGACCAGTGGTAACGATCCATGATGGAGTCGCAGTCGTCAGTCACGTCCATCATCTGACCCATGAAGTTCTCCCTCTCATAGATCCTCATTCTGTAGGAGCCCCTGTGCTGTTTTGAGGAAGATACAAGCCATTTGAAAATGAACATAAGATAACATTTATGCATAGCTAGCTGAGGCAGTATTATAGTTCATTAGCATACTATGACATGATCAGCATACCATGGGGATCATGCGGCAGGACCTGATGCAGTTGTTGCCCCAGCCCCACATGCTCATGTAGTCAGGGTACTCGCCCCTCCTGATGAAATATTGATTTCCCATGAAGTTGGGGCGATCGTACACCATCCAGCAGCCACTCTCCACCCTGCATGAGTGGCAGCGGCTCAGGTAGGAGGACATGTCGGAACAGTCACTGCTGCACTCATAGGAGCGGCCCATGAAGTTCTTGTCCTCGTAAAAGATGACCTGTTTGGGCAAAAAAGACCAAATTATAGGCATATAGTATAGTGCATTAAAAGAGTACAGTTTATCAAAGATGATGGATCATATCTGTTCCTTACCCTGCCCATGATTTCAATGTTGGTTCACACTGATGCTTCGATTGTCAAAGTCGTTTACGACTGGTGAGCTGACACTGTACTCGGTTTAACCCCTTGCATTTATACCTCACATTAAACCCAATGAACATGTGTCACCTATTGTATAAACTGCTAACCAAGCAACATAGCACAGAGATCCAAATACAGCTGAAGGGCTTTCCATTTGATTCGGCCTCCAGAAGACTTTAGAATTGGAGCCACAGGCAAAACAATGCAGCGCTACTGTATTCTTTTGTTCTTTACATGCTGGATTAGCGTATCTGTTGTCCAGCGAATGACCTTTGGCCCTGGCTCTGTAATATGCTTTTTATCTCATCCAGTGTTGACAGCATAAATGGTTCTGCCTTTTGCACAGTTATAACTAACAGACTTATTAAACTTCCAGAATTTTTCCCCTTCTTTTGTTTCATGCACCTTACACTAAATGCAAATTTCAAATAAACAATGCAAATGAACTGTGTTAGGATTACAGTAAGGAAAGAATTGTCAAGATTTCCCACAACCCAGCACATTTCTTCCAACATAAACAGCTGCATCTGTCGAAGGCTAATGTAATACTTAAACTTGTATGTTTAGAAGCTTTATGATTATTGTTCAAGTTAACATTCATAACACTGAAGACAGATATAAAATATACACAACATAACAGTGTTACAAATGCAAATTTGATTACCACTTTAGTTTGAGGGTATTAAAATCATTCATTTGACTGAAATATTAGATTATTAATTAAGTAAAGTGTATTTAAGTAGTGTTTCATAATAGTTGTTAAGACAAATGGAGCAGTAGAGGAGGATTCAGTTGCATGCTCATAAGTAACTACACCTCCCAAAAGGAAACATGACAGGGTAGAACATTTCTGCAATGTCACTAATTATCTATATTTGCTCAGTGTTCCAAATATTTGTATATTAATCTATGCTAGAATTGAAACCAGAAGCTTTTTTTTATGTGGACCCTATCACTATGTCCTAGAAATACTAAAACATAATAATATTTGAACAGATATACTTTACATTTGGGTTTGTTGCATTCCAGTAAGATGAAAATGAGCATGCTGTCAGAATCTACAATGAAACTGTGAAGTAGTGCTGTTGCTAGTCCTTTAAACATGCCTTTATCCAATTTAAGCAGTGCACTTATAATATGATTTTCCAGGAAGAGTTTATATATATAAAAAAGAGGGGGAATATTCATTTAAGAATAACAACAACAACAACAAAAACAACAAAAAACAAAAGACCCCAGCAGAGATATGCTGTCCTATGCACAGTGCATGGTCTGTGTGGCTATATAGAGAAGCGGCTCTATAAATAAACCAGAAATGAGTGCGCATCACTGTTTGCTATCCAAAGACTGGAAACTCCCTTGAACTTTTTAGGCTAGATTCAAATCATTTTGTGCAATCTTTGAGGTGTATTTAGGATGGGAATTTCTATGAAACCTGGCCACCCTGCCCGTGTGCTTCATACTTGGTGTCTTTCAAGTGACTTTTTTATTTCATCCCGCGGGATTCCAGTACTGATGCACACACCTAGACTCAGTCAGTACGTTTACATGGACAACAATAATACAATATTAATCAGATTAAGACAATACTCTGATTATGAAACTACCATGTAAACAGCAATTTTTAATTACCTTAATCCAATTAAGGTCATACTCGAAGTAAACACAAATCGAATTAAGACATGTGGAGTACTCCAGTTTTAGTCACGTAATCGACATGTATTACAGACATGTAAACAACTTAATCACAATATTCTCTTACTCAGAATAAGGTCAATTTTTAAATTACTGCTGTCCATGTAAAAGTAGTCAGTGTGAAGCTTTCTAGCAAGGTTTCTAAAAAAACAAACAAACAGTGCACTTCCTATTTGTATCTGCATTTGCATTCATTTAGAACACGTTATCTGTTCAATCCGAGTAATGTATCCATATTCGGTTTGGTCCTTGATGCTGTCATGATTTCATGTTCTGTTAGTAATATACAGTTGAGGTCATAAGTTTACATACAACTTTCAGAATCTGCTAAATATTATTTAGTACTCTCCTGAATAAGCTATTTCATTGTATATTATTTTGTTATAGTTGTTCATGAGTCCCATGTTTGTCCTGAGAAGTTAAACTGCCCACTGTTCTTCAGAAAAAAATCCTCCAGGTCCTGCACATTAAGTTGCTTTTCCAGCATATTCTGCATATTTGACCTCTTTCCAACAGTGTATGATGTTGAGATAAATCGTTGCACACTGAGGACAAGTGAGGGACTCATACACAAGGAGGCAACACAATACATTAAGAACCAGGGGATGTAAACTTTTGAATGGGATGATTGGTGTAAATTGGTATTATGTTGTTTAAAGATCTTATTTTAGTACTGTAGTACTGCACCTACATAAGATATCTACATGTTTCCCAAAATAATAACAATTTAACACCCTCTTTTTTCTTAAAAAAAAAAAAAAAGTCATTCACATTTTGCAGATTGTGCAAGACGTACTGTATATAAACTTATGACCTCAAATGTAATTGGCAAAATAAGAAATTCCAAAATAAAGTTAAACTTTACAGTCAATCTATAATAGCAACTTTGGTTCTTCTCTCTTTTGTGTAAATTCTCCAGTATTATTTGAAAATATATTTATGTAACGCTTATTAATGTGTTATGTAGGCTCAGTGTAATGTTACTGAAAAGTCTAAAGCAAGGTAAGTGAGGTAACGAGATTTTACAAGCCAAGCTTTATTTGATGTCCACATGACCAGCAGTCAGGTGTCTTATCGGTGTCACTGTTGGTCAGAAACATTATGTTTCTCTTTTAATCATGACTTATTATAACGTCTGACTGAAATAGTCAGTTGAAACCACACTAATTTAAAGTCATAAATGGAATCTATTGGTCAGTACAGACACACACACACACACACACACACACACACACACGAACACACGCACACACACACACACACACACACACACACACACACACACACACACACACACACACACACACGCACAAGTCTAATTATTTAAATTCCAAAACTTGGGATATTCCCCATGACCTCAAATAAATCCAACCACTCTCCTACCCAGAGCATTTTCATCTCATAAAATGGTGGACAAGAACTAAATTGGATTGGTTTATGTGTCCTAATGACCTTCATTCTTCTCACGAGAGAGAGAGAGAGAGAGAGAGAGAGAGAGAGAGAGAGAGAGAGAGAGAGAGAGAGAGAGAGACAGAGAGCAAGAGAGAGAAAGAGCGAGAGAGAGAGAGACAGAGAGAGAGAGAGAGAGAGAGAGCAAGAGTGAGAAAGAGCGAGAGAGAGAGAGAGAGAGAGAGAGAGAGAGAGAGAGAGAGAGAGAGAGAGACAGACAGACAGACAGACAGAGAGACAGAGCATCCAAATGAAAAAGGAACAAAAGGAAAAGGGGAGGATGTAGGATGAGAAATGGCCAGATATATTTGGAATAGTTCTTTTTTTAGAAAAAACGACCTCACCGAGGCCAAGCGAATGAGTCATGCTTGACCAGGCCTTTCAGACCAGACGAGTTTGAGCTGACTCACTACAACAGCAGCATCAGTCATAGAAATACACATACCTATGATAAACACAGCCAGACATCATGCATAAGACAGAATGCATAAGTACTCTACACACACTTTTATGCTCAAGGCAGTTGGATTAACCTCATTAGACACATTGCACAATAGAGTCTTTAAAGGAAATTGATGTCATACTGCAAATCTCTCTCTCACTCTTTCTCTCTCTCTCTCTCTCTCTCTCTCTCTCTCTGTCTCTCTCTCGCTCTCTCTCTCTCTCTCTCTCTCTCTCTCTCACACACGACACACACACACACCCTATTCCAGTCATTCTTCCTCTCTGATTTGCCGTCTGATCTAAGGACTCTGGTTTCCTTTCACCAAAGTTCAAAGAGATGTCACTTTGATCCTCTGTATAAAAATTTGTGATACCTACTATGACCAACACAGCCTAGTCAAGGAGTACTGGATATGAGGTGTCTGAGCTTCTTTCCCACACAGAATAAGACCTACTTTATGAATCATTCTCCCTTTCCGTAGCAAATTGCGAAAAGAAGATAAACAATTCCTCCTGTGGTCATCTGTTGGAGGTGTGTGTGGTCCTGTCTCCTTGCTTCTGCCTTTCCTTTCCTTTCCTTTCCTTTTCTTTCCTTTCCCATCCGTCTCCCTCACTCATCCCCTATCATGTATTGTGTGCAGAAGACAAAAGGCCAGAGAGCATCTTCAAAGTCCCCTACCTGTACTGTTGAGAAAGAGAAGTAATGCTCTAGTGAGCTCTACAAATTTGCGATAGCCATCTTTCCATCTAGTGTGCAGGTGTAAAAGAGAGAAAGACTGAGCGGGGATAAAAGGGGGAGGATGAGAGAGACAGACGTGAACATGTTGTGTTTAGAAAAATCCTTTGTAACCAAGGATCTTGAGTTGAGTTGGGGGCATAGTGGTTAGCATGTTTGCCTCATACCTCCACCTTGGGGGTTCGAATCCCACCTCCACCTTATGTGTGTGGAGCCCATGGTTCCCTCAGGGTTCTCTGGTTTGCTCCCCCAGTCCAAAGACCTGTAGTGTAGGCTGAATGGCATCTCTAAATTGTCTGTAGTGTGTTGATGGGTATGTGAGATTGCACCCTGCAATGGGTTGGCTCCCTGTGACCCTGTGTAGGATAAGCAGTACAGAAAATGGATGATTCTTGAGTTGTTTCATATGATAGCTGATAAATAGTACTTTTAAAGGGTGTGACCTGGTAATATACGGCCAGAGTACACACTTTTCGATAAAATGTGCATAATGAAGTCCCATTAAACTTCAAAGCTTTATTTTCTCACTCACTTGGATCTTGCTTTTGGATGTAAGTCAACCACAATTTACTGTACAGTGTGTTCCTTCACACATAATTATACATCACAAAGCAATAGCTTTTAAACACCTCTCAAAGTGAACAATTTATATAATGTATAATGATGTTGCGAGTTTCGCGATACAATGCAGTGGTCTGAATGCGGACGCAACAACCGCTCACTTTTTTAGTGGCTCATACCTGGAGTGGTGGTTGAAGTGCACACACACACACACACACACACACACACACACACACACAGACACACACACACAGACACACACACACACATTTGGGAAATTTAGAGTCACCAATTCACCTACCAGTGGGTGGTGGAAAACAGAAAACTGGAGGAGTCCCACACAGGCACAGGAAGAACATATGACACAGACAGTATCCCAAGTTCAAGATTGAATCAGGGAGACTGGAGCTGTGAGGCTACCTGCTGTGCCACCGTGCCACGCAGCTGTAAACTGGACTATCAAATAAACCGAAAGAAAAAGAGGCAGGCTCATTTTCTAAATTGTGCGTGTAATTCCATTTTTTTTCACACTTTGCAATTAACAGCACTGACATTCAGCCTGTACAGTAAGCGTGCCAACAAAAATGGCAATTATAACTGTGTTAACCTTTAAATCACTGCTCAGATCTATGATTATCATTGTATTCTACATATTTTTCATTTATCTCATAGTTTAACACAGTTTAACAAAGTTAGCAAACCATTTAATCCTTAACCACCCAATGTTGTTCTGTTGTAATAAAGAAAATCCAGTTAACATCTCCAATCCAGTTAACACTCCAATGTTGCTTTGGCCTTGTCCTTGAGATCACTGTCCTGCTGAAAGGTTAATTTCCTCACAAGCTTCAGTTTATTTGCAGACTAAAGCAAGTTCTCATGCAGCATTTCCCTATATTTTGCTCCATCCATTGTTCCTTCAATTCTAACAAGATTTGGGTCATACTTTGCACTTTGAGTTTTGGCCAAAAACTCTACCTTGGTCTCACCTTGGCAAACTCCAAACGGTTTTCAGATGGTAATTTTGAGTAACGGTTTCTATCTTGACACACTCCCATACAAGCCAGTGTTATGCAGTAATCTTGATATGAACTGTTGCACCATTACTGCACTCTCAGCCACTGAACTCTGTAGCTCTTTCAAAGTGATTGTTGGCTTCTCTGTGGCTTCTCTCACAAGTCTCATTTCTTCTTGTTTGAGTGTTGAGTTTTCCGGGGCAGCCTTTTCTTGGCACTGCCTGGGTGGTGTGATGCAGCTTCTTTGCTCACTGGGATATTCAAACACTTGGATATAATTTTTTACCCTTTCCCTAATCTATGCATTTGTATTACATTTTCTCTAACTTCTGTAGAATGCTCTTTGTTGTTTTTTTTGGTAATTTTCCTTCAGATTAGTCTGACCAATGAGTCTTAAACAGTGGGGTTTGTATCCAGACTTTGTGACAGAAACTTTAATGATTCACAGATGGATGCCAGTGGAAAGGTAATTGTGTCATCAATAAGGCAATTTCTTTCATTGGTGTAAACTTGGAGCCTCCACAGTACTGGAGTTGAATACTTATTCAAGCAAGATATTTCAGGGTTTTTTTTCATAAAAATATTTCCCCAACATAAATCACCTTACATGTCACCATACAATAATAGATTTTGAGTTTCAGTGTTTTAAAATAAAATATATTTTGATAAAAAATTGTCCTGACAACCCTCATTATGTTTTTTGTCTGAAAAGTGGTCTATTAACAGAAGATGTTGTTTTCTTTACTGACATACAATTTTTTTTTGTACTGACTCATTAATGCAACTGTAATGTATTTAAAAAAACTGGGTGCCTGAGACTTTTGCACAGTACTACACAGTCAAGCAAAGTCAAACATGGAGAATCTGTAATCAATGTCAAAGCAAGAGTAAAACCAAGAAGTACAGTGAAACAGAAGACCCAGACTGAACCTAACTAATTGAACTAATAATACTTTGCATTACTAATAAGGTTGTGCACTGATACATAAATATAATAGGTATACATAGACAAACTAATTAAGGACTAACACAGTACAGGTGAACATCATCAGATAACAAACAGAATGACAGGGCAGAGATGGAGACAGGACTAGAATAGAAACAATGGCACATGGCATAATGCATAGAGAATAACAACACACAAGACATGACAGCAGAGTTCATCGTGCTCGCATTTGCAACACTGCATTGAGATATAATGAATTCTTTATCAAGTTATGTCTTGATTTAACAATATTCTTGAGGTCAACAGTTTTCACTATTAATTTATTTTTATTTTTATATGTGATTAATGGCAAAAAGAAAACTTGAGAAAAGGAACAAACCCTCACTCTATTAATTATTAAGTTATGCATCAACTTACCTTATGGCTAAACAGACAACTGCATCCTTGTGGAATTTTGTTCTGTAGGTATTTGACATCTTTCTCTACAATAAAATAATAATAATAATAATAATAATAATAATTTGAGGTGTTAAAAGCAGGAATATTCAATTGATAGTACATTACAATTGATAGTTACATTTAATACAAAAAACTAAAATCATATTATGAGTCAGGGGCCAGGAGATTCTCATCTCAATGTTTAAATTAAACTTATGCCACACAGACCAGTCTGTCCCATCTTTGTGCTATGACATAAACAAGCTCTTCTGGTCCTAATGAGTAGCTAGTCTGCCAAGAATCTTAATTGCAAAAAGACGTAATTGCACTGAAGTTGTTGTGGTTGCTCAGGAAAAAACAAGGATTCTGAATGTTTTTTCAAGACTGGATGACATTCACTTTTTAGCCTTTTAAAATTGCTTAAAGCTAAAAGAGTGCAAATGTAATTAGCAGTAAAACACGTCAAGCGCTTGGTTTTCAGTTGGTTTATAAAAGGTCTAATTGGTTTACCAGAGGGAATCAGTTGAACTACAAATGAAAGTTGAGTTTGACGCTAAAAAGAATTTAATGTCCTCACATTGTTGTGGCCAGTGGCAAGTGAACATTTCTCTGACCAACTTGTGACCCTGATATTATAAGATGTATCTGCTATTTCAGCCAGCAAAACCCTAAACTTCTGTAATCTACATGTACAGATTGACAACAGTTACATGGTAAGTTTACTTCAAATTAATGTTATCAAAATTCAGAGACAAATATAGCATCTATTAAGCAATCTACATTGTAATCTAATATGCTTTTCAATAAACTTTACTCATTTAAATGTACAGACAACTTTAACACCCTACTGAGTCAGTTCTTAGTAACAACCCTATGGTAGAGTTCATAGATTGCAAATGCCTTTTGTAATTTTCAAACAATAAATTAGAGACAGATTTATTTCAGCTTTAATTCACTATATCAGAATTCCAGTGGCTCAAACCTTTCCACCAAGCTGACTGTCTTTAAACACTCTGGAAGATTCCAGAAATTGATGTAATGACTTTTAGAAGCTTCTGAAGGCCATAATGAGGAGTAAATCGGGAGTGCACCTGTGGCTGGAAAAAGGGCCTACCTTTAGAGACAGTGGCTGCGTCTGAAATCACATACTGTGACATTACCTACTGCATTCGATTCAGTACCTACTGCTTGGCTGTTGATACAGTACAAACTGGTCAGTATAAGTGAAAAGCATGAATACAATCTGGACGTATTACATCTGCTATGTTGGCATTGTCAACTTCAAAAGAGCCAACATGCCATTTTTGATTCTGACAGCTTGTCCAGTGGTTCCATACTGCAGAATCTTGATGAAAGCAGTAGGTCATCTGGGTATTTCTCACCTACTGTTTCATGAATACTGAGAATTCAGACATACTACTCCTGTGGCGTACTGCTTTTCACCTACTGTATAGTAGGGTAGACGGGATACTCGGACGTAGCCAGTGTCTTTTTGTTCTTGATACCATGGGAAAAAAACAAGTAAGTCAGCCAAGACCTCGGAAAAAGAAACTGTGTACCTCCACAGGTCCAGGTCCTCATTGGGAGCAATTTCGAAACCACTTAACCATGAGCATCTGTACAAACAATTGCTTGCAAATATCAAAATCACACAGACACTGCTTCATTCAAGAAACAAACTAACTCCTAGGGATGGACAAAGTTTGATCTGAAAAGTTCAACCTAACCCCAAGACAACATCAATGGAACTAGTAGAGGAGTTGGATGCATCAAGTACCAATGTACATCTACTATTAAGAAAGTCCTACATCACATGACTTGAATGGCTATCATGCAAGGAAGAAGCCTCTATTCTAAGACCAGCATAAAAAAAGCCAGACTGGAGTTTGCAGGTGGTCACCAGCCATTTGTTTAATGTTCAGATGAAACAA
The DNA here is from genome assembly GCF_001660625.3 of Ictalurus punctatus. Classification (NCBI taxonomy): domain Eukaryota; kingdom Metazoa; phylum Chordata; class Actinopteri; order Siluriformes; family Ictaluridae; genus Ictalurus; species Ictalurus punctatus. Next base: position 6,184,722 of record NC_030435.2, read on the forward strand.
ACAAAAAATTGAACAGTTTGGCAATAATGCTCAATAATGGAGGGAAAAGGGTGAGGTTTTTAATCTGAAGAACACCATACCAACTGGGAAGCATGGGGATGTCAGCATCATGTTGTCGAGTGTTGTGTTGGAATTGGGACTGGTGCACTTGAGAAAATAGATGGCTTCATGAGGAAGGAGAATTAACAGGAAATACTGATGCAATACCTCAAGACATAAACCAGAATGTTAAAACTTGGTCTCATCTGGTTCTTCCAGCAGGACAATGATCCTATGCATGCCAAGTTTTGGAGTGGCCATTACAAACCCTTGACCTGAATCCCATAGCAAATTTATGGACTGAATTGAAAAAGCATGTCTGAGCAAGGAGGCCCACAAACCTGACTGAGTTACACTAGTTCTGTCAGAAGCAATGAACAATGTATCATAAGAGGCTTGTGGAAGGCTATTCCATGCATTTGATTCAAGTTCAAGAAATTAAAAAATCAAGCAATGAGTACAAATACTAACAAAGTCAATGTGAACATTTGTCACACTGACAAATCTGATATAGTAAATAAAAGCTGAAATAAATCTGTCTCTTAGCTATTATTTTGAAATGATCTCATATTAATAAAGTAAATAATAATAATAAATAATGTAAATAAATAATGAAATAAAGTAGCTACCCTAGTCAACTTAAACAAGAAATGTATGTTAACATAAAATGTATGGTGTTTGAATGTCTTTAGCCTAGGTGTTTCTAAATCTTTGGCCTCAACTTTACAGCTTATTTCAGCTTGAGATGCACCAGATCAGTCTACATCTCTAACGCAGTGGTTATCAAACCTGTTCCTTGAGATCCACCTTCCTGCAAGTTTCATCTCCTACCAAAATCTAACACACCTGTTTTAGTTGTTCAAGAACTTATTAAGGCAATGATAAGATGGTCAGGTGGGCACAATTATGGTTGGAGTTAAAGTCTTCAGGAAGATAGACCTTCAGGAAAAGGGTTGGAGACCGCTGCTCTAAAGTGTTGCACAACATTAAAAGAAGACATTGTGGCATACAGAAAGCATCTGCTGGGTGTCCTCCTTTTATACAGCAGTATTTCTTTCATCTTAATTGAGTGACTGATCTTATTTATCTTGCTTTCTTTAAGTTTTTTTTTCATAATCAATTTTTCTTCAAATAATGGCAGGTTAATAAAAGTGTGTTTAATAAAATTCTCATTAAATGCCAGTGTGTAATTGAAATGAATAAGCTATCATTCAAGGTTTACATGAGATAGAGTCTTCCAATGCATACAATTTACTCAAAGGCACCAGGTCTTCTACAACACAGGTTTTTCCCTAACTAACAGGACTTTCATGACTTTCTTGCAAAAATTCCCCCAGAAAGGATTTATGGATAAATTCATTCATATCCAGCTTGATAAATGATGTCCATTGACTGGCCAAAGCTGTCTATGTTATGTTCATCCTGGATGATGATTGTCTTGCAGATTGAACCTTGTGAAACCAAGTTTACCTGAGAGTTTGGAGATGAGGTCAAGAAGTGTTGCTCTGTAATGAAAATAAATTACCTAAAAGGATTTATGTGTATGTGTAAATTCATCCAGTTTGCTAATCCTGCATCTTATGCTTCACAGAAGAAAGAATTCTGTAAAGTACCAAAAGTTTGTGACCAGCCTGGTGACTTATGCCATGCTGTAAGACTTTGTCATGAGGTAATTGTTTATATCTCAGCAATGTTTAGTACTTTTATTTGAAGTGTTTGGCTTGTATGAAACGCAAATGAAATGCAGAGACAATTGCAAGAGATGACTTGTATAAAGATTTAATAGAACAGATGAATCAGGGTGACAGGGGTGTTTGTGTGTGTCTGTATGAAGAGAGAGTATGTCACAGTCATTATTCACTCAACAACTACGGGTCGGGCAACATAAAAATTATTGCATAACAGACAAAACTACTTCAAAAGCAAGTTCAGATTGTCGCTACAAACAGCAACCCGTGTTAATTGCACAAGCTGACACGCAGTACAAAACCACATCATGAGTCTGAGGGTGTGAACACACCATGGGCCTTGAGCAAAATCCTGCGTGTGTGTGTCTGCGTAAACGGTCACACACTCTGTATTAAACCCAACTGTTGAGTGAAGTGCACTTGGGGAAACAGGGAATGGGGCTGCTTTATCTGCCCAGTGGGCCTGCTATATTAAGGTTGTGAAAGATTTATGTGACAGTTAACGATAGTGTCGCTTTGTGCTGTTATTAGTGGCCTGGTGAAACAGGTGCAACTGCTGGGAAGTCGTTCACTCCTCCTCACTCCTTGTCTCCCTTTGTTTCTCTTTGCTGCTCTGCCTTGATGAAAAGTCTTATTTACCACATCAAAGACATGCTAATATGCTAGCTTGCGCCAAGCCAGCACGTGCCATGTTTCGTACTCAGAAAGTAGTGCTGACTAACACTGGCACTTTAAATGATGGCGTGTTGAATTACACTGTTCGCAGTTTCCCGTGTCCTTGCTGTGTGAGGAGCCGTCAGAGCTGAAATGTTCCAGAAGTCTCTGTGGATCTGGATTGCATAAATGTTCGATCTTTGCAGTTCGTGGTGTGTTTACAGCATGCGTGATGGACCATATGTGTTTGTATATGTGAGCTCAAGAAGCATAGGACTTATGAGCAGGTCTGGGCCTGCTCATGTGGTAGTGGAAAGACACTAATCCCCCAGTCCTGAGGGAGAGAGAGAGAGAAGAGAGAGAGAGAGAGAGAGAGAGAGAGAGAGAGAGAGAGAGAGAGAGAGAGAGAGAGAGAGAGAGCAGGTAATACAACAATGCAGACTAGAGAAGTTGCTGGGTTTTGAACACAACCTTCTAGCAACTAGAACCAAACCACTGCGTTAAAAGTAGTTGTACCAAAATACATAACACTTGTGTTTGAAGTAATTTATATATAAAACAAGCCCTGATATACTAAAAGTTAGCATTTGTAAAAAACAAAAAACAAAAAACAAAAAAAACCCTGCATCTTTCACATAAAAATATTCAAAGTAGCATGTCTTATTATTAATGCAACTGTAGGGCAAGTATTAAATTTGTAGAAGCTATAAAACTCACAGCTCTCAGCCCATCATTTTTTTTTTTATTAAACTCATGTAATTTAAAACTCATGTCTACCTCTTTTATATTGTGTTCATATTTTATTTTTGAAAAGTTGTTTTATGTGTTTCACCAACTTTAATCTCAGATTCAGTTTTACTCTTCTAGGAGTCTGTTTGATATCTGAGTGCACCTTGTCTAAAAAAAGTAGATGCAATAAGCTCATTTGAGTATTCTTTCCTTCCACTATTTATGACATAATTTGCACAATTTTTATTTGCATATATGTACCATATTAAAAAATTTGCACCTACAAATTAATTTTCAGTAGTGGTTCCATTTAGCCTTTGTGAGTCTTAAAAACAATTTCAGGAAATTCAGATGCAACTTCCTGTTGACCAAATACTTCAGAGAAGTGAATCTGTTCTTACAACATTTTTCATAACCTATAATGGATGAGAGATTGAAAAGGATGTTTCAAGCATGAGATGTTAAATGGATTCTCACATTAATGTAAAAACAATACAATTTGTGAAGCATTTTAATGAAAAGTTTTAGGTAATATCATGATCCATCCAGAAGCCAGTGCATTTTCCTGTGTTTCACTGTTTTTCCCCTTCCCCATGTTTCCAGTTTTTTTCTCTCCCTTGTGTTTCTGTTAGTGTGTGTGTGTGTGTGTGTATCTCTGGGCCTGGCACTCCACCTCTCGGGCAGCCTGATTGAATCATTTGCTCACCTGCTTCTCATCAGCTCATCAATCAGCAGTGTATATAAACCCCAGTTCTTCAGCTCTTAGCCTGATTGTTCCAGCTTCAGTGTGGTACATTTCCGGCTTTCCTCGCTTTCTGTTTATAATATAGTGTTTTCCTTGTCGAGTTTCCCTGTGCGTACCCTGTCTGTTTTCTCTTCGCATTCCAGGTCCACTACTCATGCGACTGCCTGCTCTCCCTCGGCTCACTTCCTGCTATTCCCAGCTCCATCTGTCTCCTCCGTGAGCCCTCGACTCTCACGCGGCGGACCTGAGTTCGAATCCCACTCTCGACTACACATTTCCACACTCCTTTCTCACATACTCCAGCCTCCAGTTCACATTAATGAATCTCGTTAACCTTCAGCCATCATGTCTGCATTCTGCCTTTGGGTTCCCCAGTCTGTGTGAGCGTAAGAGAACAATCTGGCCACCATGGACCCAGAAGACCAGCCTCCTCACCATTAGCTGTGTCCCTTCAAGTTGCGCTCCTGGGCCAGCATAAGCAACAACTTTGTGCACTCACCGAGACCCACCAAGCCATGGCACACAAGGTTGGGCTTCTCATTGAGCTACTCTATCATGTCCTTCCAACTGACCCAGATGTTTACGGGCCCCCGACCCAGTCAGACTAATCTGGGGACCCTTCCTGCTCCCTCTCCCAGTCCACCATTGCATGAGGCACATGTCCCAGACCCAGAACCATATGCCGGCAACTTAGTGAGGTGCAAACCCTTCCTCCTTCAGTGTTCCGTTGTGTTTGGCCAGCATCCCCTTACCTATGCCACAGAAGAAGCCAAGGTGGCCTATATCATGGGGCTTCCTAGAGGGGATGCCCTAGCCTGTGCCCTTCCTAGAGGGGATGCCCTAGCCTGGGCCACCACGGTGTGGGACCCGCAGCCAGCTCTAGGATCCTCCATCTCCTCCTTCACTGACAAGCTTTGGAGGGTCTTCAATCACCCTGTCCAAGGGAGGTCCAGTAGAGCACCTCCAACCGCAAGCCCTCCGGACCTCTCATCTGTAACGTCCGAATATCATGACTTGGCAAGGTCTGGGCCCTCTCGCTATCACCTCACCAGCCATATGACTGCACCATTGATCTCCTTCCTGGGGCCACTCTGCAATCCGGGCGGCTGTATAATCTGTCTCACCCTGAGAGGGAGGCCATGGAGAAATACGTCTTGGAGTCCTTCGCTGCTGGCATCTTCTGACCTTCCTCCTCCCTCCTGGGTGCTGGCTTCTTCTTTGTGGCCAAGAAGGAAAAGACCCTCTACCTATCAACTATCGGGCCCTCAACAACATCACTATTAATAATAAGTACCCCCTGCCGCTCATCAACTCTGCATTCAAACTGCTGCATGGGGCCACTAACTTTACAAAGTTGGACCTGCAAAATGCATACCATCTTGTCTGGATCATAGACAGGGACGAGTGGAAGACAGTGTTCAATTCCCCCCCGGGCCACTTCTAATACCAGGGTATGCCATTCAGCCTCACCAATGCACTGGCAGTGTTCCAAGCCCTCAAAAATGACGTTCTCTGGGACTTCCTGAACCGGTTCATCTTTGTTTACCTGGACAACATACTGATCTTCACCCGCACCCCTGGAGAGCACACTCTTCATCTCCGTCAGGTCTTTCAGGGAGTACTTGAGAACTGCCTGTTTGTCAAAGCATAGAAGTGCGAGTTTCATGTCAACTTGATCAGGTTCCTGGGGTTTGCCATTGAGAGTGGACAGGTGAGGGCTGAACCCGAGAAGATATGGGCTGTTATCGATTGGCCCAGACCTACCACGCGGAAGCAGATTCAACGTTTCCTGGGGTTTGCTAATTTCTACTGCCGGTTCATTCGGGACTACAGCTGAGTGGTGGTACCACTCACTAGGCTCACCTCCACCTCTACCCCCTTTGTGTGGACCCCTGAGGCCGAGGCTACCTGCACCAAGCTTAAGGAGCTGTTCACCTCATTACAGTTCATTGTAGAGGTGGATGCCTTTGACTTGGTGTGGGTGCGGTGCTCTCCCAATGATCTGGCCCGAACCAGAAAATCCACCCTTGGGCCTTCTCTCACCACCTCTCCCCAGTGGAACGCAACTACGACGTGGGGAATCGTGAGTTTTTAACCATCAAGTTAGCCTTGGAGGAATGGAGACACTGGCTCAAGGGGACTGAACAACCCTTCATTGTCTGGACTGACCATAATAACTTGGCTTACATCCAGACTGCCAATCACCTCAACTCCTGTCAGACACGCTGGGCCCTGTTTTTTGAGCAGTTCAATTTTACGACCACTTACCAACCCAGTTCCAAGAATGCCCGATGCCCTCTCTTGCCAGTTCTCCTCAGAAGAAGAGGACATCTCAGACCCCAACACCATTATCCCTCTGGCCTATGTGGTGGGGGCAGTCATGTGGGAGATTGAGTCCATAGTTCAGAAAGCACAACTCACCCAACCTGACACAGGTAATGGGCCTCCTGGTTGCCTGTTTGTCCCAGACACTGCACATTCCCAGGTCCTCCAGTGGATCCACTGTTCCCAGTTTTCCTGTCACCCTGGCTCACTGAAACGACAATTCTGGTGGCATACGATGGACGCCGACACCCGAACCTTCATCGCTGCCTGCTTCATGTGCACCTGTAATAAGACCTTACAGCACTCACCTGCCGGCCTACTACAACCTCTGCCTATTCCCAGTCACCCCTCTTCACACATTGCCATGGATTTCGTCTCCGGTCTACCCCCTTCCCAAGGGAACACCATCATCCTTACCATTATAGAACGGTTCTCAAGGCAGAACATTTCATGGCCCTTTCCAAGCTCCTTAGTGGCCGAGAAACCGCAGACCTCCTTGACAGCCACGTCTTCCACCTGCACGGTATTCCCCAGGATATTGTCTCAGAGGCCTCAATTCATTTCCCAATTCTGGAGTGCATTCTGTAATGCTGTGGAGCCACTGTCAGTTTATTCTCCAGGTTCTCCCTTGCCTCCCTTCCTGCTATGCCCAACCTCCCTCGTGGCTCCCCAGTGTTGCATTCAGCTTCCACACCGCTGGCAACACTCAAACCTGCTCAAGCTTGACCCCACTCCCCCTCCCCCGTGGCACTGACTGGAGTTCAAATCCCGCTCTCGACTACACATTTCCACACTCCTTTCTCACACACTTCAGCCTCCACTTCACATCAATAAATCCCGTTAACCTTCAGTCATCGTGTCTGTGTTCTGCCTTTGGGTCCCCCTGTCTCTCTGAGCGTAACTGGTAATATGTAGTTATAGTAGGCAAAAATACAGCAGAAGTAATTTAAACAAAAAAGTTATTTATGTGAAATATATTGTAGTGAATGACACTTTATCTGTGTTTATTGGTAGATGTAGTATCAGTATCACAAAGGGTACCCCAATCATTGAATCACCCAACTAGCTAGCTAATATGACTAGTGTTATTAGCTACTATTGTCACAGAACTTGAGTAGAAAATGGTGGTAATATTGTTACAGTGAACTATATAAATAAGCTCAATACCAAGTGCAAACATATGATCTGCATCGACAAACAACATTACATGCTCACAAAAGCATAGTATTCATCAACACACGGCAAGAAAAAAGCTCTCTCTCCTACTCATATAAGTGGTTAATAACTGGAGTTAACAGGTTGTCAACCAGCTTAGTGTCACATCATCATCAGTGATGTTTTAAAGATAAAAGCTTTAACTCCATTTTAACATCAGCCCTTATTGACTGGGTGTGGAGTCATTTATCTAAATCCAGAATGAGATCAACTCCAGCTAGAGTCAGATTAAGTCCAATTGAAAACGTGAAATCTACTCTAACTCTGCTCAATTTCTATGTAATTATATATTATTTGGGAAATGTTATGTATAGCATTAAAACGCAAATTTTGCTGGGAATTTGGGACAGTAATTTTTTTTAAATAGCCAGGCCAACTGTCAGAACAAACAATTGCTGGTAATGATAATTGAATTATCATTATTTTATTTATTATTAAATAAAATAATATTTTGATTTATTTATTTATCGTTATTTTATTTTATTGCTAACAAAATGTAAGGATTCAGGATTGTGATGAGGAAAAACAAAGCTAGAAAATAAAGTGAAAATGCTAAATACAATTATTAAACTTTATATAGTTCTGGCTCATTTCCACTTGGTGAAAGATGCGCAGTAACTATTAATTTAAAAAGAGATTTCTATTGTGTTATATATATATATATATATATATATATATATATATATATATATATATATATATATATATATATATATATTTTTTTATATATATATATATATATATATATATATATATATATATATATATATATATATATATATATAGTTGTTAAAATCCCATTTAGGATTAGGAATAAGTCAGAGAGGATGAAGGGTTAAAACGATAATGGAAGTCTGAAAATTGAAATTATTACACGAGAACCTGTCAGCATTTGATAGATGCATGATGATTGTGCGATGAGTCAGAAAGAGAGAGGAGCAAGAGAAAGAGGTGGAGGAGTGTCTGTCTTTCGGGAACTTTGTGCTTTCCTCACTCACGTGTGAAGCCCAACTGTGCCTGGCAGGGATGAGAGACTCCAGGACAAACAGGTGTGCACTATTTACCAGTGGGTTACACACACACACACACACACACATACACACACACACACACAAGCATGTGCACGTCCACACTCACTTGCCAGTGTGTTTTTCCACAACTTTATCTTCTCTATATGAACGCCTGTCAAACTAGTTGACCTTAAAAAAAAGAGATGTTTCTTATTAAATAGAAAAAACAGAAACCACAAACATGTGAACTTTAGTCTGTATCTTCTGGTTGTCTGTCTGATAAATCTTTGGTTTATTTCAACAGTGTGTGAAGATAATGGAATAAAGTTGGTGCAAATATAAACCAGTAGATGATATATGATCATTGTGAGAAGTATGAGTTATGGCCACATGCCTTTGAAGTGAAATGAACTGAAAGAATTACACAGAAGATAACATCTTTTTTCCCCCACACAAATACAATAAAAACAACAACTCTACAATAAGACAATTACAAAACTATAAGGCTCTAAAACATCCTACAAAAAATATTATATTTCACCCCTACATGAGGTCAGAATGTCTTTCTGTCCCAAAATATTGAGCTTTGTAGGGCGTATGTGTATTATGTATTACAGTTAGGACCGCAATCTTAAACCAACTCCACAACCGACCCTTTTCATTTGGGAGCGAGAAAGAAAGCAGGCTGCCACTATAAATACTCCTGCTATGTTTGCTATACATGTCAACGCATCAAGGCCAAATTCGGAATAGAGAGACCCACTCAAAACTCACTCTCTCCATTGGACAAAGAACAGAGACTTACACATTAAACACAAGTGAAGGACCATGTACAGGCCCTGCTCTGCTTGTATAAAAAAACAAAAACAAAAAACAAAACAAACAAACAAAAAAAAACATGGATGAATGGTTTTGGGGAAAATAGTAGATGGCCTCTCCATTAGGGGTTGCATAGACTATTCGACTAGTCGCCTCTGTGAACAGTATGGAAAGATGTTTAAATGTTTTATTTGTTAGTGTGAAAATATTTCTGACCAGATGAAGTTAATTCTACAGTCAGCTTTACAAGACTACAATGGGTCTTCTTAGTAAGTCTTTTTATTTCTTCTGCATTAACACCTTGCACTACCCAGTCTCACACAGCTAGTTTAGAGATCAGTGGCACATGACAGCTAAAAGAGGTCATTTTCAGGTGCTATTAATCAGGGCGGAAAAAAAATCCAGACCAGTGGTGTATTCAGGGCCATATGTATGTATGGCGATTCTTTGTTGTAATTGATGCATTTTTATTTGAATTCCACTCTTCCCTGGCCCTGACAAGCAATCAGGTAAAATTAATAAAAGTGCTTGCAGTAGGCGTGAAGTATACTCAGTGCTCAGGGGTATGTAATATTCTACTCTCTTCTGTTCCTCTTCTGTTTACTCTTTCTCTTGTGCTGTTTTATTCATTACCGATTTATGATATTGCATTGTATCGCGACTTATTTATATATCTATCACAACTTTTAGTACTGGCTTTACAAAAAAAATTATTACATGACAGGCGATGAAATGAAATGATTCAAAAAAGTATTTTCTTCTCTTGGAAGGCTCACGAGCTGGAATCCTCTTATGGCTGTTTTAGCAAAGCATTTTCTCTGTATCCCCCTTACAGCTGTTTTATAATGCCCATCATTCATTTTACTCTACATTTAAATTAAGCTATTTTTCACCACATTTCCTTTATCTTATTTTATCTTTTTTTCCCAACTGAACAAAGGGGGGACTGAGCAGCAGGGGAGTGGGTAATAGTAAACCTGTTTAGGACTACACCACTGATCCAGACACTTCTGTAGACATCGCAACCTCCATCCATTATTAAGCTATTAAGGAGCTTCCACTGCATGCTCTTATTTTCTATTATTCAGCTGAGACGCAATTTCATCCACGTTTTAAGCACGTTTTAAGAACTATGTATTGCACTAATTGATTCACTTTCATCCTTAACGATGTAGCCTAAAAGCATTGGAAATGTCCAATCATTGGTATTGCGTATGGTTGATAATTAAAATGCAGTCTGAAGCATTCCATGCTGTGCAAATAAAACAGCCTGGAAACAGCGATATCCTGAAACAGTTATTACTTTACCTGGAAAAGACGACTAGCCAAATACGTTTTGAATTACTAATAAAAATTGTAGTTGTGCAACCCCGAGCCTCCATATGTCTCTTCATATAAAGATATCTTAATTGATACTTTGAAGTGCTCACTAGATACATTGAATATTAAAGAATTGGACTTAAAAATATACATCTTAAAAATATACATCATTAAGGATAGTTTCCTTCCACAAAAAAAGAGGAAAAAAAAAATAGACAGCATAATGAACCCTTCAGTCAAGGAGTCAAGTTAAAGCCCCGTAGGGGGATTTCACATATAGCTGTCCAGAATAATCACTGGAGGTTAGGGATACCTCGGGGCCACACAAAGGCTCATCAGTGACTGTCTGTCCATATTTTTGAAATGTAGTTTCTGAAAAACGAGGTCCTTGTGGTCCATCATTGCTGTCCTCTAGGGATTCAGTGTCCACGAATTAGTGCAAACATCTCAGTATTTGCTGGTAAGCACATTCATTTATTTATTTTCTCCAGAACACTGGACGGACTGTCCTCCAACGTTGTGTGTCTCTTTTTTCCAACAGCACCAAATGGAAATAGAAATCAGCAGTGTACTGCCATGTAGTTTATGTAACAAGGTAAAATGAAACTTGACCTACGCAACAATAAATTAATAGTAATACAATAGTTAAATGAATACTAAAATGAAACAAAGCATTTTTGTTGTTGTTGTAGTACACGGAAGTCTACTAGATCGTCTTTCGTGACTAGAATTCGGAAGCAATTCAGAAGTTAAAAGTACTCATTGCTCTTTTTCATTACTTGGTCTGCTTCTCATCTTCAAGTCCTTTCTGCACTGTGTGAGTGTGTGTGTGTGTGTGTGTGTGTGTGTGTGTGTGTGTGTGTGTGTGTGTGTATGTTTGTGTAGGATAGAGCTCGAGTTGAAAGAACTTCAAAACCTTTAACTGCACTTGCAGCTTTTCACGACCATGTTGGACAGCTGCTCCACCTGAACAGAAAAGACACATCAACTGATAATCATTTTCACTCCCAGAACTTCAGTCAAAGCACATTAATGTAATCAGGATATTAGATATTTACCTTGTATTGTCTGCCCACATAATACATGATTGGAAGAGGTTCGAGGAGTTGAGGTACACAGCAAGGTTGAGCCGAAGCACCGGGGTTATGGTGCTTATAAAGGGCTAAAATCTGTAATTCAAGGAAACAAAACCCCTCAAAGAACAGTTTAGGGCCTGAGCAAGTGCATTGTTCTAGCAAATTTGGGTATTTACTGTATACCTGAGTGTGAGACACTGAAAGATCAGCAGAAGGCAAAGCATGAGGAAGGAAGCAGTAAAGAAGGAACTTAAAGTGCATTTGTATTAGAGTATTAATACTGAAATTTTGATAAAAATTCCGTAACCTTTTAACACAGTTTATTATATTATAATCATACTGCTTAACCATGACACGCATAGTTCTTGTTTTGTTTTCCCTCCACATGACTTTTTGTTTACATTGACACTGAAAGGGCCTTTGTTATTCTGGTCCTGTCTCCACCCCCCTGGTTTGTCATTCTAGTATTTCCTGACTGTACTCACTTCTTCTCAGACATCAATATAAGGTTTATTTTTGGCATCCACATCAGAACAATTTTTTTTTTCTGAACAAATGTCCTAAAATGGATCAGTCCCTCCAGGATTTTGCGATCACAGAAATTAACTCAAAATCAAGCAAAGGCTGCAATATTCGGAGGCGTTTGCAATTTTTCAAAATAAAAAAAAATCTCTGCAAATTGTATTGCAAATTTTGAAAAAAAAAACCCCCAACATTTTTAGCCGCAACACACACACACACACACACACACACACACACACACACACACACACACACACACACACACAAACCCTCCATGAAATCCTGTACATATGAGTGGATTGTTTTTTAGTGAAACCAAGTGCAACAGCACCACCAGTGGCCATTAATTAAAATGGAATGAAGAAGCGAGGCTGGCGCTGAGTTCTTTCTAGCTCAGACTGTATATTCATGCAGCCTGTCAGTGGTGGTTGTGGCAGGAGATTTTGAAATTTGGGCTGATACTTTCAACCCACTTCACTGACACATTCATACCATGTCATCAACACTGACTGAAAAGGCACATGTCAAATACATGAACATGAACAAAGTTGATTATTTAACCTATCACCCCCCCCCCCCCCCCAAATGTCTTTGGAGGGGAAACTAAAAGTAGACAGATTAAACACATTGTCCAACCAAAGGACAAATTTACACAAAAGCACAAATGACAGAACTGTAATTGTAGTGTTTTTTTGTTTAAATGAAAGGGTTACAGCTTTGCTGTTTACCATGTTTAAGGAATAATGGCATGAACCCAGTAGATGATTAGAAATCATGAATGAAGCTGCTGACTAAGTGTCATTTTTTGCTTCATTCTCATATCATCAATCAAACTATCATTCTCATATTGAACAATCAACCTACAGGGTGTCCCAAAAGTCCCAAAAATATATTTATCACGTATGGAAATCATTCTCATAGCTGGATCGGGAAGCTATCGCAAGGTTGCGATGGACTTAAACATGGCAAGCACATCACACACGACACTGTTACCAAACATAATAACATATTCAAAAAGACTGGAAGTGTTGCGGACCAACCAAGAAGAGGACGTCCATGAATATTCACTGACAAAGGCACAACAGATGTAGTGCTGGCAATTATATTCCCCTATGTATGGAGACTGCTGGGATACCATGTATTGACAGATATTAGGGTTTTTCCTCCCATCTAATATCACAACCAGCTGTAACTATATATGAACATCTATATGAAGATTAAATAAAGTGCAGAGACACTAGGGATGTACAAAAAAACAACACTGAATTTCTACTTAAGTCTGTAGACATACAACATACCCTCCACTAATATTGGCACCCTTGGGAAATATGAGCAAAGAAGGCTGTGAAAAATAGTTTTTATTGTTTAACCTTTTGATCTTTTGTTACATTTTCTTTCTGCAAAAAAAAAAAACCCACAACAATTGCAAACAAAACACAGGTTTATTAAAAATCTTTGTTAAATATATGTCTGCCATATATTACAACGATAGAAAATATGTGGGGTGAACTGAAAAGGAGAGTCCACCAGCATGGACCTTGAAATGTGAAGGATCTGGAGAGATTCTATATGGAAGAATAGTCTCAGATCCCTTGCCATGTATTCTCCAACCTCATCAGGTATTATAGGAGAAGACTCAGAGCTGTTATCTTGGCAAAGGGAGGTAACACAAAGTATTGACTAAAAGGGTGCCAATATTAGTGGAAGGCACAAGGTAAAAAACCCTGAACCTTGCTAAAGCAATCCATCAGCCTTCTCATCACACCTCACGTCAACCATATACATGCTGTGCTTTCATATGTTTTGGTATGAATCCCAGGATGTACAGGTTTACAGGATTGCATTACTCATTTATTGAACATGCCTTGAATGCTTCATTGGTGTGGCTTTCAACAAACGCAGTGCTCTAATGCTCATGTCTCTTCACATCTCAATACAGGATTAAGAACCGTCAGTTTGCATACCAGCTTTTGCTAGAAATTGGGTGAGGACGCCATTCCAGAGCCTGTTCAACACTTTGGCAATAAGAATATAACAATAAATAAGAAATGTTCATTCAGGGGTAGAAAATAATTGAGTAATTCTACTTCATTACTATATTAAGTATTATTTTGATGTATTTAACTTTAATAAGTATTATTGGAATTGAATCCTTGTCCTCTAACTTAATTACATATCCAAGAAAAAAACATACATTTCACTCCTGGCATTAATATTTAGACCTGATCAGCAAGATCTCTTCTTCTCTCATCCAGCCAATGACTGTACAATATGTACAGTATCAATCAAAAAATGGACTCACTTACATATCCAAGCATTTCAGTTCAGCGTCCAATTAAGTTAATCAGTGTAGAATGTTTTTTTTATTATTTATTTATTTATTTATTTATTTATTTATTTTTTCCCAAGAATTGCACCAATTTAACCTTCTCATGGTACTCAAGGTAGTTAATGCCCTAGACTGCAGTGTGGAACTTGAGGATTAGTGTCCCCTGGTCCTACCTTAATAAAATGTTTCAATATAATGGTGTAAGCAAATACTTCTATAAAATGAGGCATCTCCTTTGAAGAAGGTGGACTCCATCTAATTTGAAAAAGCATGTTCAGGTAAGTTTAGCTAATTTGCTAACATTAACTGGATAAATGATTTAATCATAAAGCCTGTTTTCTTTGCGAATGGTAAGTTAGACTAACATCGTTTCCAGTAGCTCCAGGATCAGTCCCTCCAGGATTTCATGATTTTGTGATTGCAGAAATGAACACAAAATCAAACAAATGCCACAATATTTGGAGGAGCTTGCAATTTAAAAAAAATAATAAATTACTGAATATTTGGGCCAAGACAAGTCAAAGCCCTCTTTGATTCACGTGCGTCAAACATGTCTACAGCTAAAACTTCTCATTTACCAAAAACATCACTGTGATATTTTAGTTCTGATTAATTCATTATCATGCTATGTAGCATTAGTCATTTTTCACATGAAAACATGACTAATAAGTTAATTTCAAGTAAAATTTTTTAATTGTTAATTTTCCTTTCATTTTTAAGACTTGAGTGCATTTAAAAGTAGCAACCTTTTTTTTCACTTGAGTACATTTTTGCCTGGATACTACCACTTTTAACAGAACATTTGTACTTGTACTAAATCCCTGAGTTCATTACATTTAGGTTTTAAAGCCATTTTTACAGTACTTCTACAGAACAAATTCATTAGAACAAGATTTTTTTTTCCGAGAACAGCCCCAACATAATGTTCAACAGGAAACAACTTCAGGAAATGACCAAGGCAGGAAGAAGGAAAATGCTGGAATGTTGTCCTGGGAAATGCTTGCTCATCAGGGAACACTGGCTAAAAAGTACACAGTTATTTCCCTATCAAAGATAGATTGTATGTAAATGCAATGCATTTGCATGTGTGTGTTTTTTCTTCTTCTTCACAAATCCACAATCAGATCAGAAAAACTACTACAAACAGTCAAAACTATACATATGTTGAACTCATGCATGAAAATGCATAAATAATATATATTTTTTAATAACACTGAAACTTATTTTAAAACATGTCTCTAGATATGCGATTCATAAAATGAATACTTGCATTCACATGTTATCAACTTTTACAGGAAATTAAGCAAAAAACCAAAAGCCTGCATGGAGCCTGGAGAGGAAATATCATTCTACCTGTGAGTATTTGTTCTCAGCGTTCCAGATGTAGGCGCAGGAGCCCATGCAGTAGTTGGCATAATATCCTTTAGGCTTGTGGATCCACTTCCAGCCGAGATCCTTCCGGAAATCGATGTAGAGTTTCCGCATGCAGCATGCTTCTGTTTTTCTAGCAGAAAAAAAGCATACGGTCATGTGATACAACTTATAAGTGAAGGTAACCTCACATTTTTATTATTTTTTTTGGAAAGTAATAGAGCAGGAAACTATATGTTCTAGGGTGAGAGAAAGTGACGCACTCATCACAAGTTGGTTCCGTGGCAGGGGATCGCTTCTTGCGTTGAGTGCTATGGCCCTCAGCAGGAACAGACATGGACATGGCCAGAATGTACGGCTTGGGCATTAAGCCAGCAATAAAAGTTTTGTCTCCTCTCACTGTATTCAAACCTGACAACACACACATACAGACATGTAATGTTTTGCACAATGTCTCTCTAATCTTAAGCATATGGTATATATTAAAAATAAAAGCTAAACGCTTAGATAAAAAGGAGTCCTTATGTGTTCCTAGGGCTGGAAAGGGTTCTTTAGTTCCAAAAGTGATTGTACTTTTGCGTGTGCCAACTTTTGTAAGGTTTGCCATGTGGCACAAAGTGAAGTACCAAAGGAAAGAGTTATATTGTTATAACTCAATAGTTATACAGTTATACAAAGGAATTATGTTGTATATGTGTTTTACATCTGTTATATCTATGCAATTATATGTTATATTGTAATTATTCCAATGTTTTTTCACCTTACATCTAACAATATCTGTTTAAAAACAATATATATATATATATATATATATATATATATATATATATATATATATATATATATATATATATATATATTTCTGCTAAAAATGATTAAACATACTAACTTACTATCACATATGACATTTTCATTGGCAACACATTTAGCATTCTCTGTAGTTGACCTTTTAAAAATAAATTCCAGGGACGTGGGAAGGCGTTTTACAAGTGGGGGTGTTGGAATTTTAAGCAGCACATATGTGGTGTTAGCTATGACATCATAATCAAATGATAGACAAATATTTTTACAGTTATCGTGTTTTGATTAAAATAGTTATACCATAGCACAGCTCCATTCTGGAATCAGAAGGTGTTGATTAATGTTAGCATTATGTATTTGACCTTTTTTTAAAAAATTTATTTATTTATTTTTAGCTATAACATAAATGATAGGTTTATATTAATCTGCTAATTATAATAAGGTATCATTACTATAATAGCTCACAATTCACAGTTTTAAAGTCCACATAATGTATCCTAATAGTCAATGTGTGTGTATATACATACTGTGTATATACAACAAAGAAACTTGTAAAATTGTTGAAGTTGAAGTTTTCTGTTAGATTAACATATGGAAGGACGTATAGGCCCTTTGTAAAACATTTGAAAGTTTCCCAACATAGGCGTTAGTTCCTGTTATCACTTATGTTGTAGTGATATACCACTATACAGAGGTTACCTCACCAAACACTTATTTTTTCTCTCTTGAAGTTAATGAGACACAGAAATGCTGCTTATGATGTTACAGAGAAATGAAAAAGCATAACTCCTCTGTCCTGAAGGCTTGAGTCTCATGGATGCTGTCTAACAATTACATTTTTTTTTAGCCTAATTGCTTATTTGTTCATCCACAGCAGTGGTCACCAACCTTGTTCTTGGAGATCTTCCTTCCTGAAGACTTGAGCTCCAATCATAATTGCGCCCACCTGACCATCTAATCATTGCCTTAAGACGTTCTTGTTCAACTAAAACAGGTGTGTTAGATTTTGGTTGGAGATGAAACCTGCAGAAAGGTAGCGCTCAAGGAAGAGGGTTGGTGGCCACTGGGCTACAGTATATATAATAATATAATAATTATTTTAGCAGTTTTGAATTTCAAGGATTCCTGAAAGCACCCCTACATCCTGAGTCCTTGATAAATTCTATTTCTTGTTAATAGAAATGTACACTATATTCCTCAGTATGTATAGAAAAATTCAGTTGCTGCCATGGATATATAATAAACATATGTATGTACTGTATATATTCAGCTGAAATAGTGCCAGATGTTTGCAAACCCAGTTATTAAAGACAACAGTGTCTGTTCAAATGCTTGTATTTTGTTTTCTGAATGTGATGTAAAGATTCTTTAATTCTCTTTGCCTTTGTACTTGCATATCCTCTGAGCAGTTCTTAGATTCTATCTAAGTAAAAGTTGTTCAGTTTACTGTTTACTAACACTTCCAGATTTCTTAGTAAATCTTTGCCCCTTGACTGAGAGACCCACAGCCAGACATTACACTATTAGGCCAAAAGTATGTGGGCACCCCTCCGAGTTCGGATGTTTCAGCCAAACCAAACATATAGCCATGCCACCTTTGCTACAAATCAGTTTGTGAAATTTCTGCCCTGATATATCTGTCCTGGTTAACTGTGACTGTTATTATTGTGAAATGGAGCACCAACAGCTTAACCATGAAGCAGTAAACCACAGAGACTAACAAGAGCACATAATATTGCTTATCCTCTGTTGCATTGCTCACTAGAAAGTTCCAAACTACCTCTGCATGCAACATCAGCACAAGATCTGTGTGTCAGGAAAGGAGCTTCATGAAAACGGTTTCCATGGCACACAAGGCTAAGATCACTATGCACAATAGTGATTGGTGTAAAGCTGTCACAGGACTCTGGAGTGATACATCATGCTGGCAGTCTGATGGATGAATGGCGGATTCCAGGAGAATGCTACTTACCAAAAGTGGAGGAGGGATAATGGTCTGGGGCTGTTTTCAGGGTTTGGACCCCATAATTCCAGTGAAGGGTAATATTAATGCTAAAGCATACAAAGACACTTTAGACAATCGTATGCTTCTAAATTTGTTGCAGCAGTTTGGGGAAGGCCGTTTCCTGTTCCAGTTTGACTGTGTACATGTGCGCAAAAAGCAAGGTCCATAAAGACATGGTTTTGACGCCATATTAATGCCCATGGTTTTCGAATGGGATGTCCAACCAGCTCATATAGGTGTGATGGTCAAGTGTCCACATACTTTTGGCCATATAGGGTACTTTTTGCCCCTTGTTCTGCCTTTTATTGTCTTTTTACCCCAATTTTGATCAGTTGCCCATTTCCACCCACTAGGTAGTTCTCTACTATCATGCCACAGCTATTATCGTAAAGGTCTGGTTTTGGACTTCGGTCAGGTCTAGAGATGTTTTCTCTATTAGCCTGGACTTGTGTTGAACTTAATAGAATTTGTACTTGGACTTACCTTGGGCATTGGTATCACTAAATATGGTCTTAGTTTCAACTGAGAGTTTATGTTCATGTTTATGTTATTGTACAAATATCACGTATACAAAGTTTGACAAGAAGAAATCTCTTCAGCTAGAAAACCTAGCCTAATTATTGACGTAATGCATGCATGATGGTAGTAAGACCTTTCCGTTGGGCCTTGTTGAAGGATCCAGCCACACTGCATTTTATTGTTTTCAAACAGAAACCATGTGGTGTGCAAACATTTGGCTTGCAAAATAAATGACCAAACCTGATATGGTAAATTTGAAGTTCTCCACAGGATCCCCACATCCACAGTGCAGCCTCAGCTCAAATCCTTGTTCATTTGCTGTCCAAGAGAGATGGTTATTATGTTAAATGGAATTCATTGCACAGGTTTTAAATGAACTAATGATTTAAGAGTCACCTTTAGCCTTTTATTAAAGTGTACACAAGTACCATTACCTGATACCCTGAATAGCATAATGTAAATTCAGCCACAAAATAAATGTGTCACTATGACAGAGGATAAGCTATTTGGACTTGGCATGTTGTTGGTAGTCTGCATGTCTACTTTAGAGATACTGAATTACACTGATTTTCACACAAATTGCTAACACTGCTTGCTTCAGTAACTCATACATTCATGCTTAATAAGATGCTAGACCTGAGAAATAACTTACTGGAAGACTGGAGCCACTCTTTGAGCGTAGCTGTTACATCGACGGATATCCATTTGTTTAGCAAATCATTATTGATATCATAAAAGCCCAGGTATTTTGCTGCACTGCCCAGACCTTTGTAGATCTCCAGTCTCTGCCACATACTGCTTTGGATTGTAGTATCTTTCACTCGCAGCCTGAGCATGGCCTGTGACAGCTGCCTGTAGTCCTGGATGCTCTTCTTCATTTCCCCCACATTAAAGAACAGCTGTTTATGCTCTGTGAAGTTCTCTGGTGTCCCTGCAAAAAGAGAAAGTACTCTGAATAACTAGGTACTGCTAGTTTGTTGGTATATTAATTTTTACTGACACTACCCATGGGTTACTTATTAGTATTATTTAGTATCATATAACAATATATGCTAATAAATAGCACATGAATAGAATAAGCTATCATGACATTGTACATTACAACAGCTATTATGTCCATTACCAGTAATAGTAGTGTTATATTTTATGTCATAAACTGTCATGACAAACCATGACTGCCATTATATGTATGAGACATGGTTATTTCATAGATTTGTGCCACATGGTCACAAATCTACCAATATCAAGTGTCGAGATCTTATTCTTAACCCATTACTTGACCCTATGTCATAAACTACCATAATAATTTATGACAAAATGACATCTAGCATTAAGTATACAGTATATCAGTCCATAAAGGATTTTTGAGTTCTTTTTTTTGATTGTTGCTGCCAAAAATGCTTGATTTTGCTGCGGCTTTTTGATTTTTTTGCAGTTTTTTGAGGAAAACTACTTGAATTGGTGACATTACAATTGCACAAAATTGTTTTGCATGGTTTTTCAGAGTGATTTTTGTTGGTAATTGAGAACTTTTAGTTGTACTCATGTTCGATGCACGTGCATTGAAGGGGGTTTTGGCTGAATGCTCATTGTGATGCCATTGTATGGCGTTATATGGCATCACATGATGCATCTAATTTTGAAAAAGTGCATGCTCCTCCAAATATTGCGGAGTTTGTTTGATTTTGCGTTCATTTCTGCGGTTACAAAATAACAAAATCCGAGGGGAACTGATATATGACATGGTTATGTCAGTCTTATGCCATATTTTCAAGAAAGTATAAATATTGAGATCTTAACACGTTACTTGACCCTGTGTCTAAAACTGCCATGACTATTTATAACAACATATGACATCTGGCATCACGCATATGACATGATTGTCTATCTGGCATCACATATATCACATGTTATGTCTTATTCAGTCCCTCCAGGATTTAACAATTTTGCACTGAATACAAAATCAAGCAAACTCTGCAATATTTGGAGGAGCGTGCAATTTTTCTAAATTACCACAGATTTCCCGCAGGTTTGGACCAAGACGTGTCATGTGACATCATCACAACATGCATTTAACCAAAGCTCGCTTCGATTCTCTTGCGTTGAACATACAGTACAGCTAAAATGCCTTATTTAGCAACAAACATCACTGCTAAAGACTGTGCAAAATAATTCTGCGCGATTGCAAATTCACCAATTCAGTTAGTTTTCTGCAAAAAACTGGCAAATGGCATCAAAAAATTTGGAAAAAGACGCAGCAAAATCAAGCATTTTTTGCCATAAGAATCCTGTATGGACTGCTTATTACGCACAAATTACACAGGGTCAAGGCTCTATCAATATTGAGTGTCAAAATATTACATTACTTGTTCTGTGTTATAAACTCCCATGACAACTTACGACAACATATGACATTTGGCGTTACATACAGTAAATGAAATGTTATGACAGTCTTATTAAACACACATAATAGAGTCTCAAGACTCTATCAATATAAAATTTTGAGATATTAGTCTTAACACATTACTTTTTTTTCTCTGTTTTGTCAACTCCCATTACAACTTATGACAGCATATGACATCTGGCATTACATATAGGACACGATATATGCCTGTCTTATGACAGTCTTATGACACAGGATCAAGAATCGCCTAATATCATGGCAGCACATGACGTCTGATATTGTGTATACAACATGGTTATATCAAGGTCAAGTAACGTGTCAGGAATAAACTCTCAACACTTGATCTTGAGATCAGATTCTTGGGTTTGGCCACCCCTAATGTTGAGGTCACAGCGCATCAGCCAAAAGCTTCGAAGTCAGCAAGTATGGACTTACATTCTGCTGTAAATAATTAGGAATGTGTGTCTGACTCACATCTCATTAACCACAAAGAGCTACTAGGAAAGGGTGGGGTGGAGGGAGTGGACATCCTGCTGCACGGGGTACTCAATAAAAGGCACCTGTAGGGCCGACTCTGATAGTAGGCTACAGTGAACTTCGTAGTCCACACTAGCCACCTGCTGAGTGGAGTGTGCAATTTGCCATATTACTGTTATGTACAACATTGCAGCCATTGCAATTAATTGTGCATATATTGCTACTGAGGCCTTGTAATTTACCAAAGCAAGGCACTATTAGGTCTGTGCATGGAGCATCATGTGCTGTACGTGTCAACTTTTTTCCTTCTTTTCTTTACTTTTCTTTTTGTGTGCATAATAATCACAAGGGACTGATGGGAATGCACACTCAGAGTAAAAAAAAAAAGAAAGAAGCTCAGGTTAACATTTCAGAGTGCACAATAGTGACATAAATGTGATCTCAAAATGAGAGATGAGAGAGATAATGAAGAACAAGAATACAACATATAATGTCAACATATAACATGCTATATTTTCAGATTCAGAAGACTGCAAAATATTTTTATTTTAAAAAAGCACCCAAAGAAGCAAGAACTCTTTAGCGTAACCAAACCCCAAACACACATATCTGTTCCAGCCTGTCTTTCTCTGAAATTGCCCGCCCAAATGCTTAATCACACACACACACACACACACACACACACACACACACACACACACACACACACACACACACACACACGACAGTGAGCCAGTACAGTCCATACACTTCTGTTCCCATAAGTCTTACACATACATACGTCTAATATGTCGATATGCTGCAATACCAAAGTAGTCACGGTACTTGCTAAAGACACATCATCTTTGTCATCATTTGAGATCAGTTGTGAAACTAGGATGTCACAATATTGGAGCTCCTTTCAGGAAGATGAACATAAACATACACATGATTTTCACACGCTTCCATTTTTGCACCTATTGCAGTTTTTATGCAGTGATTTGGGTTTACTAGAAACCCCCCCCAGTCCAAAGACATGCACTATAGACTGATTAGAATTTATAAATCATCCATAGTGTGTAAATGTCTGTGTGATTGTGCCCTTTGATGGGTTGGCACCCCAGGGTTTCCCCCGCCTCATGCCAGCTCCCTGGGATGCTCCCTAGTGACCCTGTGTAGGGTAAGCGGTATGGAAAATAGATGGATGGATGGATATGGAATGAGCATAATTAAGAAATAAAATGCAGATTGGCTCTGGTGAGTGGTTCTACATAAGATCAAACATATTCAGAATAGTTCAGATAGAAAAAAAAAAACATGAAACCAGCAGCAGGAGGTTCAGTTAGCAGGAAATCTATGCTAAATTGTTACTTGTGCAAAATTAGACAGCTCCCAAATAATATGTGCCAGTGTGAAGACGTTTTTGTTGCTTAATATATTTGTACATTATTAAATTTCAGTGCTTGTTCTTATATACTAATCAGTCCCTCTATGATTTTGTGGAAATTAATGCAGAGTCAATCAAACTCTGCAATATTCGCAGGAGCTTCAGATTTTACGCAAATTTTGGCCAAGACGTGTCATGTGATGTCATCACAACATGCATTCAGCCAAAGCCCTCATTGATCCCAACAAACATCACCGCAAAAGAATGAAAAACAATTTCACGCAATTGCAATTTCGCCAATTCAAATAAATCACAAAAAAACAACAACTGTGTGAACTCCTGTACGGACTGACTAAGTATCAGTGAATGTTCAACAAACCCATTGTCTTAGCCTTTATAAATGACATTCAAGTGCATTCAAAATAACTTTTAATTTCCATCTCTATAGAGGAGAAGCCTTCTGAATTTTAAATGTGAAAGGTGGAACTTGTGCAGGGAATGCGGAATAGGACCAGGTCATACAGTTATTCATTTGTTTTCAGTAATCGCTTTATCCTAGTCAGGATCAGAGTCAGGATGGATCCACACGTAGCATCCTTCAATGGGTTCATTAGTAATGCTACTGTGGGAAAATTACTTCTAATTTTCAGTTTCATTCTGTCATTCTCTCTTCGCCATCATCCTCTTGACTTTGCTGAAATCCCCTTAAGTATTTTCTTCTCGATTAAGACTCATCACGTCACTCCACAGCCGGAATAATATCTTAACACTCAATACAGTGGGAATTTCCCTTGAAGAAAATAATAAACTCTTATGTCAGAGTATCACAAGTAGCTGTGTGTGTGGGTGATTACTGCTCACACTCAGCACACTGTGATTTATTTCATTAACCGGCCAGCCACATACAACACCCTTATCCTTCATAATACGGTAATTACACAACAGTCATCCTCTATGCATAAAGATTGCCCCAACACGCACAATTCTCGCTATTGGAATCCTCTGTAATTGGTGAAATTATTTAGCGTCTACACTTTAGGGTGACTCACTGATGCCGTGAAATGTGTGGCTGACAAAATCCCAACTGAATCCATAAACATTATAAGGCATACTGTATATAAAAATTTGAATGTCGTCCGCAGTTAATATCCGTACTTTCCAAACTGAGTCCTCAGGTTTCCGCAGGTCACATTTTCCTTCTCTTTTATTTCACTCCCACTAAATACCTGGTTCAGGTGTGTTCAGTTTTGGGAGAAAGCAAAAATGTGGACCATGTGCTATGAGGTGCCCTGAGGACTGGGTTGGGAAACACTGATCCATACTATTTGGTGATTTAAAAAACAAATTAAAATTGAGAAAGAGCAGTATATATTTGCAGGAGTGGAAAAATCAGAGAAGACAGAGATCCTTTGTTGGTGGGAAGGTGGAGGGAGTTTGTATATGTCTATGTGTGTGTGTGTGTGTGTGTGTGTGTGTGTGTGTGTGTGTGTGTGTGTGTGTGTGTGTGTGTGTGTGTAGGCACACGTTCAGGTAAGCTCAGGACAGCTGTCCTAACAGGCACAATGGCAGGCCTATCATTACCGACGGGCGCAGCCACGTTCCAGCAAGCTTAAATACCAGCCTCCAAAGCACACTACTCCTATCCATCCATTCATCCATCCATCTGTCTCTCTCTTTCCTGTGAACTCAGTTGCTCCTTGGTGGCTCTCACACCCTTGCTGTGCTCAGCGAAATCTCTCGGTGGTAATGACATGATATGGAAAAAAAAAATCTGCGAGGAGATGTGAAGGACATCTGAACAGCCTCGCTCTAAATAGTTTCCTTTACTTGATCTTTGCTTGACGTTAAGGGTTGAGTTAACGTGATCACTGGCTTACACTTGTTTGCAATCCTGCCAAACTCTTGTTCAGGTCTAGTCCATATAAAACTGCTTATATCAATGGATAGATGCAAATATATACATTTTATTCCAAAGCTATATCCATAGGCCATTTTCATGCCATTTCTGGAATGGTATTCCCGACACACGTGGCATTCTCCCCTTCAACATACCAAAATCTGACTTCTATTTTTATACAGATAGGCATTTAATACTAAGACCATTGGCATGTGTGGAGGCTAAAGCAAGCATACTATAACCACTTAAAGGAACAGTTTGAGGAAAATCAAACGTGCACTATTTCAGCCCCAAATAAGCAAAACATGTTTGCTTGCTTTAAGCGCATTAGTAAGATATGTAATATCCTTTGAAAACCATTTTTTGGCCATGTTTGCAAATTTAAGTTAAAAGTATAACAGTATTATCATCAACATCACGTTACATATTGCGCTAAAGTTCCCCAAGATGGCCGCCACAACATTCAGTTACACAGTGAGGTTTTGTTCATGTTTATAAAGGACAGTACAGTAAGTGATACTACAGCGTGTCCAAAACCAACTCATGAGGTGTAAGGCAGATATATAGCAGTGAGTGTGAGGCACTCACATGTCTTGGCCAATCAACTACAATTAGGCAGGGGCAGCTTGTATAAAAAGGTTGACAGGGATAAGGAAGATAAAAGAAAAAAAAAAGATGATATAAGTTTTGATGCTTTAAGGCAGATTATTTTGTATTTTGGTGAAACCAAGTGCAACAGCACCACTAATGGTAAGAAACATAAACAGGATGATATATGAAGAAGTGACGCTGGGACTGATTTCTTTCCAACACAGCCTATCATGTTGGGTGATTACACAGACTGAAACGCCCTTGAAGATTTAATATCCTTTTTCGACTGATATTTTTCATCCCACATTGCTGACACTGATGATAAATTCATCACGTCATCAGCTGTGCTTGGGAAGGCGCATGTGAAATACAGTCGCAAGTGTAAGGAATGTGAACGAGGTGGATTATTTACTCTAACATCCTTTCCTCCCTCCAAAATGCCTCTAGAGGAGAAATTACAAGTATATAGACTAAGTGCTCATTTCATTGTCCAATTAAGGTACAAATTACATGAAAGCACTGGTGACAGAACTGAAAATGTAGTGGTTTTGGTTTGAATGAATGAATTACAACTTTACCATCTTTGGTAATAGAGGAAGCCAGTTGGGCAATATGTACTTGAAACACTTTTAAAAAATGTTAAAACATAAAAGCGTGTCATTCTAGGCTCCTATCTAATATTACGTCCAGCCATCTTTGCAACTGTGGTAAGGGAATCTAATCGCTATTTTTGTGTATTGTCCTTTAAGGAGGTCTTTCTTACACATATGCAGCACCAGGCCACTCTTAAAGTCTGTTAAACGGCACTAGCTTGGATCGAGTGTACTAAATAAGCCATTTACATTCTGGGAAACTGTACAAAAATAAAAATCTGCCTTATCAACAGCAGAAAGGAAGTGGTTTTAACAGTGGTATTTAATATGCTGTTAGTAAAGGTTATAGGATTGCTGAGATGATGAATTCTTCTCTTCGTCTTTTGCTGGTGTGCTGATATCAAGACATTGCGAAAGTAGAGTGCAAATTGAGAGGCTGAAGGAGAATATGCTATATACAGTTCTTCAACAGAATCTATTATAAATTGCCTTACGCTTAGGAATGTAACCTTTCAGGAGACAGC
Organism: Ictalurus punctatus; assembly: GCF_001660625.3. Lineage (NCBI taxonomy): Eukaryota > Metazoa > Chordata > Actinopteri > Siluriformes > Ictaluridae > Ictalurus > Ictalurus punctatus. The sequence goes on from NC_030435.2 coordinate 6,211,741, forward strand.
GGCCAGTAAATCAGGTCTGCAGGAGGGTGCTTTGCATTTAATGAGCAGAAATGATGAAAATGCATTTGGGAGTGAAAGTGGCTATTAAGGGAGCACATTTATTCCTCTGGTGAATACTAGGGAAGTGCTGGAACGTTTCTGGCTAAAACAATTCTGCTAAACATAGCTTTGGCTGTCAGAGATTCTCATGTGTGTGCATCAATAAATTCCTCTACAGGGTAGTTAGAAAGACTGAGAGAGAGAGAGAGAGAGAGAGAGAGAGAGAGAGAGAGAGAGAGAGAGAGAGACAGAGAGAGAGACACAGAGAGAGAGACAGACAGAGAGCGAGCGATCATACACATATTTGGTAATAGCTGTGTGTGAAGATTCATATGACTTTAATTCAATAAAGAGGTTCAAGAGTCTGAGTCTTTCACATCATGCACAAAATTTAAAGTACTCCATGACACGCGGGCACACACACACACACACACACACACACACACACACACACACACACACACAGACACACACAGACACACACACACAAACATGTGCGGGCACACACACTTGTCCACAGCCCCACCAAAGCACACTCACACTTATATAAACCTACAGAGAAAGAACAACTAGAGTGGCTAGATGATAGTTTTGTCCCCGAGAGTGCTTGTCAGCAGGAAATTCATTGCACCCACTGGGACTGTTTAAATCTGACTCACACAGCATGCACCACCAACCTTCCTTCCTGGCAAACAGCTCTGCCACAAACACACACACACACACAGTGCAAGAGAGAGAGAGAGAGAGAGAGAGAGAGAGAGAGAGATCCCAAGGTGGCCAGTGATCAAATTACAGGAAGCCCCCTCTCTCAGGGGACCAAAGAAAAAAAAAAGTTGAGACCAAAAAGAGGGCAGAGGGAATCTTGCATGTCCACTCCATCTTCTCAAAACAATTATTACCTCTGTTTTCCTCTGTGCCAATGGTTCGGGCCCGAACTAATCCCCCTGTCTCCCATGCCTTTGTTCACCATTGTACATCTGTGATCAAGGGCTTCATGTTAATGTCACCTTCGTTTGAAGTGGTTAAAGTGGAATCGTGGAGCGGTGATAAAAAGAAGGCGGGTGGCAAGCTTCAAAAACCGACTATTTACCCATCAACAGATGGACCTAAATTGCTAACAGCAGGTTCATGAGTTAGAAGGGCAGCCTGCAGTGCCCAGAAGAAAAAAAAAATCAAATGCGGACCGCCGAAGCTATTAAACAAACAGATGCCCAAAGTAAGCTAATGTTTAGATGTTTTTTTTTCTCGACATGTTAGCCAGTGCTAAAAGCCTGTTGAGCCTGTTTAAACATAGCCTGATTAGCAATCTGACACATGGGAGCAACAACACAAACAATACAGCAATGACATGGATACTCTTAAGGTATCATGCATGAAAAAAGAAAAAAGAAACCCAGTGCTAACTATGGTCTGATGTTCTAATCTTACACATCTGCCTGCAGATATTAAAGAAGAAGATGAAGAAAGACTCATGATATGCTACACATTATCTTGGATGTGATGGATGCAATCAAGCTATTTAAGATTTGTTGTTATTATTATGGCATATTAACAACTAAACAACTAACAGCAGAATTGACTTTACCATGAGGTCAAAACAAGATGTGTTTCTCTGCGTGTTTACACGCACACCGATAATCCGATCTTTATCTGATTTGGGCGCTTACCACATTACTGAAGTGGTCATGTAACCAGCATACTATGATATCTTAAATCGGATTAAAGCTGCGATCCAAATTAGAAGTATCCTGTAAAGACACCTAAATGGCATTCTAACCCAATAATCTGGTTGTTCATGGCATCGTATTCATGTACAGACATAACCTGATATCTTTCACTTTTCATGTAAATAAACCTAAAAGTATAGACAAGAACTGCACTGTAAACACACTTTTCTTTGTGTGTGTGTGTGTGTGTGTGTGTGTGTGTGTGTGTGCGTGTGTGTGAGTGATTGTTTTTCCGGATGGAAACACCTTCCTGATAAGAGAGGTCAGAAGAGAATGGCCAGATTGGTTCCAGTTGACAGGAAGGCTACAGTAAATCAAATAAGCACTCTTTCCAACCGTGGTGAGCCAAAAAGCATCTCAGAATGCACAACACATCAAACCTTGATGACCATTTGCTACAATAGCCGAAAACCACATTGGGTTCCTCTCCTGTCAGCCAAGAACAGGAATTTGAGACTACAGTGGGTACAGGCTCACCAAAAAACCCAACATTTTTCCAACTTCAAAAGTGCGTGTGAACATTAACTGAAGCTTTTGACCTCTATCTGTGAGTGTATTGTATCTTGTCATGTATGTGGAATGACATGGCAGTTTTAATCACTCGTGTTCTCCCCTGATTTTTGGTTTGGTTAGGAGTAAAAACTTGTATTAGCGTTAGCATTAGCAATCAGTAGAGGTGCGCGCAGAACTGTTCTTTAAATACAGTTCCCGCCCATTGCCAAAGGAATTCTGACTAGCCCCTCCTGAAACCTTGACCAACCTTGTCCTCTCCCACATTAAGTATGGCCAATCCCATCCAGACACTATTTTTGTTTGTACTCACCCTGTAGTATTTTCTACAACCCCAATTCCAAAAAAGTTTGGACGCTGTATAAAATGTAAATAAAAACAGAATGCAATGATTTGCAAATCTCATAAAAAGAAACAGCTGAAAGTTAATTGGCAACCCAATCATGTTACTGATCTGTTGCCAATTAACCTCCGGCTGTTTCTTTTTAGTAACACTTACTTTTCCAGCCTTTTGTTGCCTCTATCCCAACTTTTTTGAGACGTGTTGCAGCTATCAAATTCAAAATTACCTTATTTTTTCCTTAAAATTGTACATTTTAAACATTTGATATGTTGTCTATGCTTTATTGTGAATAACATTTGGGTTTATAAGATTTGCTAATCGTTGCATTCTGTTTTTATTTACATTTTACACAGTGTCCCAACTTTTTTGGAATTGGGGTTGTAATCAACTTAGCTGACTTTATATCCAAAATATGCAGAAATATATAATAACCCTGACCAGGACTACAGCATTTACTGAAGATGAATGAACGAACACGGTGAACATAAAATGTAGCACCTGTTTGGCTGATTTCAGTTGCAGCCAAACGGTTGTTTCGGTTTCGGACTACTGAGTATATTTGCAAATTAGTAAGTATATTTTGACCCTAGTGAAAATGGCATTTTGCATAGACTAGAAAACATAGGAAACGCAGATTCCTCCGAGCTAAAACAAACAAACAAACAAACAAACAAACAAAACAAAAAAACAGTGCCATATGGTGTCCCACAAGGTTCTATCTTAATAACATTTGAAATATTTATATCCAGCCATTTGAATGGTAATAGTATGTAAAAATGGAAGACTACTCCAAAGATATTAAACAGCTTAGATAAACTGAAATTTGTTCTCTTAAATACTGATAAAATAGAAACCCACATTATGTAAGCTCGCTAATTTTACACTAGTGCTTCATGGAGATTCTGTGTGATCATAAATTATAGTTAAGAACCCTAGATGCCGGTTAATAATTTGATGATCATGTACTGTAAGTAACCTCACTACAACCTCGCTGTGTATTATCATTTCAGAAACTTAGCCAAAATAATTAAAAATGAAAACATATTTTAAAGTAATGCATGCCTTAATAACCTGTATATTTAATTACTGCAATGTGTTGCTTAATGGCAGCAATGCTGTATCTTTAAACAGCTAGTTCAGAGTGTCAGCCTATTTATATCCATATTCAAGTCATCAAAGTCCTGTTTATTACATTTACAGCTCTAAATGGGATTACTCTGGCATATCATGCTTATCTCCTGAAACAGTATAGTAGTATATTTGCTCAGCTGGGCTAGGCCTTCTTTTGGTGTGAAAATTAGCACATTTTTTGCCATGCAAGAACTTCCTCTTTCACTAGGTAAAGCATAGATCAGTTCCTAATAAGGCATATGTTCAACTCAAGTGTGGGTTAACTGAGAAAAGTAGACATGCCAAGTAATAAATTACAATTACTTTCATTACTTTTCTCAGGAATTGTACTTTATGAGGTAGTTTAAAATGATTGTAATTTACTTTTACTTGAGTATGCTTTAAGTCGTGTAACAGTACTATTACCCTGCTGTTTTTCCTTCAAGTGTGCTCGCTACTTGATTTTAGCTTGTTAATTTTTTCCCCCACTTGTTTTGACTCCACTGACTGTTCTTGGACTGTTTACTCTGCATATCGATCATATCCAATCACATTGAAAAGATGAGTCTGGTGCCAACTGCTAATAATCATGGAAGTCATGGAGGGAAGACATGGAGGATGCCTCAGGCAGCTATGCTTACTTTTACTTAAGTAGCTTTTTCTAATTGTGTGATTGTGTTCTGAGATGTCCTAGCTACCCTTCTAACACTCACAAATACTGCCCTTTCCCCATTTTTTCGTTCAATGAGCATTTCTAGTGCACATCCCTTGACAACTTCCTCATACTGTGCTCGTTAAGGACTACTTGCGTGGATATATGAATGGACGCTTCCTACCGCTAGCTATAAATAAGCACTAAGGGGAATCAGCAGATCAATTCTTTTCAATTTGCTTCAACTCAAAATTTCAGGTACTTACAGTGAGTCATGTCGAATTTGTGCATCTCTTTGCCAAAGTACTCCTCTTCTTCCTGGTACTGTGAGGCAGGAACTAGCTTGCTCTCCTGGTCTGTGGTGGTCTCCACTGTGCTGTTGTAGAGCGAGATGATATTGTCTGGGATGCTCTGTTCTTGGTCATCCTCTTCAGACTCGGGCTCCATGGCCATGCGCAACTTACTGAGGATCTGTCCACGAATGGCTTCGATTCGCTTCCTCTTCGCCACCTCTAGGTCCAGAGTCTTGCAGGTGGACATGGCACCAGCTACAGATGCCAAGCAAACAACGGCTAATGCCAAACAAAGTTGCCTCATGGTGATGGAGTTCTAGTGCTGAAGTGTACCCGGCTCAGTTGAAAAGCAACAGGTAAAGGTTGACGTCAGGTGTGACTGAGATGGAACGATCAGTAGCTAATTGGCTTGGAGGTGCTGGGATGTTTCCTGATGCTGTTGATGATGATGACAATGATGCTAGTCATGGAAAGCACCTGTAAAATTGGAGTCAATAAATGCTGGTGTGTATTAGTGGAGGGGAATCCCAGTATACACAGAGTTTGTTTGTCTCCTGAACCCAGACAGTACACATTCAAAGGTGTAGAGCTTGTGTGTGACTAGCCCTCGCACTTCAGGTCCTGCCAAATGAGCCAATCTGTCTCACTCTTGTTCGCGCTGTCTCTCCCACACACACTTACTCAGAGGGTGGACACTAGGCAATGCTCCCCAAGGTCTGAGCACATGTGATGTCAGGGCCACATTCGAACACAAATAAACACTGAATACATAAAAATTTGCTCAAAACACGAGCTTAGCTGGGTAGCTTTCTGTATTTCTCTAAGTTACAGGTTTCAGTGCTGGCAAACGCACACAGGAGTACTTGTTCAAGACGGCAGGTCTGGCTGAAATCCCCGTCTTTCTCTCCCTGTCCTGAAGACCTCTTGCTTTCAGGAGAAAGGCTGCTGCATGGACACAATGACAAGTCTGTGTGCTAGTTAGTGCTTCTTAGATGCTTCTTAATTGGTTCTGTTGTTTTTTTGTTTGTTTGTTTTTTCACAGCTTGACAGGTTGTCAGCAAGCCTCTCAAAACATCCCTCGTTTACTGGTCCTACAGTCAAACTCTTGATCTGATGACCCCTTGCTTCCTAGATAGATTCCCCCAATGGCTCTGATACAGCCTGCAGACAATTCAGACAGCAATAGAAAAGAAAAAAGAGAAGAGAAACAAAAATGCTGAGTTGCCACAGTGAGTAATCCTATCACTGTAATGTTAAGCATGTGAAACTGGAGAGTAAGATCAACATGCAAGGCTCAACAGAATGAGATAGACATCAGAACCTAAAGTGCATGGTTCAGAACGTGTTATTTAATACCTTGATTATAAATTCAGGACCTGCTGAAGAAGTTGTCATTCATTGTAACTACGCTACTGCATACTTGTCTACAGCAACACACGTTGTTTCACACACGTTTCACACACACTCACACATACGCGCACACACACACACACACACACACACACACACACACACACACACACACACACACACACACACACACCTGAGCAGTGAGGAAATCCAAAGGTAAATAAATTCTTTTGGAAAATACCTTGTAGTTTCTCTGCTCAGTGATGAACAAGTCAAACAAATTGTCTTTGGAGAAATAGGTTTTGAAGCTCAATAGAATTGGAACCGAAAGTGAAAAACAGCCCAGAACAATGAACATTGGATGAAAACAGCAACACCAGTAGTAGCAACACCAGTAGTTGAAGTTCGAGCGTTCTCACTGCCGGCAGTGTGTAAGTCCTGGGATCAGGTTGCACTCCCACTCCCTCTCCCCCTTTTCCTCTTTTTCTTCTCCTCCTTCTCTGCCCGTCCACTTTTATGCTTCAAGCCCTGATGAGGACACTTTTCACACCTCCTCTTCTGTTCTCTCTTACTCTTTAAACCTCCTTCAGGCTCAGGGCTCACTCTTGTTTTAGATGTCCCCTCTTTATGACAGACCAAATAATGATCTGTTGACAGAATGATTTGTGAAAGCTGTCCCTCTCCGATTCTCTAACTAACTGCTATCCCTCTCGCTCTCATATCTTCTCTCTTCCTTTTTTCTTGTTCCTGTTACTTCAGTAATACAGCAGAGAGCTCTCCGCCCAGGAAATGAGCATAACGGACTCTAAAACATCTGCTCTGTACACAGCCCACAGCAAAGTGATGACATGATAGAACGAATAAGGCCAAATGTTTTATCTCTATCTCGCACACAGAAGAACAGGACAGACAGGTAAACAAGCTCTGTGCGACACTGATGTCGGTCAAACTAACCACACTTTAAACTGCCAAAGTGAGACATTGAAAGTGCGATGATGGTAGACGCAGCTCCACCACAAAGACCTGGCCTGTTCAGCTGTGAAAAGACTGCTGCTGAATGTACCTGTGTTTCTTTTAACAACAGACTCCACATGGTCAGATTTGGATATATAACTAAACGAAAATTAGAGGATTTCTTCAACTGAAATAGGTTTATCTTTTGTTTTCAACCAGAAAAGGGAAAATCACTTTTAAAGCTTCTATCTGTTTACAGTAAAATAACATAATTGCCAAATTTTAATGAATTATCAGTTTACAATAGGAAATGAGTCTGCACTTTGATTCTCTGTCTCATCACCAAAGGTAAAAAATAAATAAAATAAATCACTCAGGACGTTTAAACACAAGCCTCATTGTAGACCGATCATTGTTCATGTTAACACTAGCATGGTGAAAAAAAATTGACGTTTATTTCCTGTTGACTAAATTCCTTTTTTAATAATGTGTTTTTATCAGGTAATTTAAACATTTTAACACTTTAGGGCTAAAATAGAATTATGTCCATTTTGCTATAACATGTCCTTACATGATGCATTTAAGAATATTATTAACAGGAAAACTTCTGATTTTCAGTAAATTTTTTTGGCTGTTTTCCAGGACTCACCTGTAGCAACATCCCAAGGGTTTTCCCAGAGCGCCTTGCATATGCAAAACTGCAACAGTCAACTCATTGTGGCAGTCCAGTTTCACTTTCCTCTGACTATACACTGAGTAATGACTCACTGTGAATTCTGACAAAACATTAGGTTCTAAAAATAAAAGTCTTTTATGTCATATAGGAGCGTGCTTGCATTTTATGCAGGTTGTTTTTTGAACATGGAAATCAAGGTGTCATCTAAGATGCAGAACCTGGAGATTGCTGTCAGGAACTAGCACTAGTATTATTGGTATTAATTAGTTATTATAGTATGCCATCTAATTAAAATGTCTTAATTAAGTCTAATTAAGGTCTCTAATTACAAAAAGTTTGGGAAACCTTGATCTAAAGGTATGATGTAATGATGTCAATGTGTGTTTTAAAATGAATAGGCTTGTCTATGCATTTGTGATTTTGCTCACTGCAACAATGTATATGCACGAATGATATATGCTTTCATTAAAAGCACACTGCTTACAGTATTGGGGTAATATGTAATAAATAATTAAAGTACACTTCTACCAAGCATAAATATGAGAAGAAAAGAATTTCACTGTGCTGTAATGTATATGTGACAAATAATGGCTTCTGCTTCTTCTTCTTCTTCCTCATATTGACATTATATAAATTAATGGATACTTGGCGCCCCCTAGTGGAACTGGATTACATACTCCAAAAGCCCCTTTTGTGCATAAATGGTTCGTCCCGTAGCATATTGAGCATGTTTGTTCTCAGGTTATTACTAGTGTAGGCTAATGCAGAACATAACAAACGATATGTAACAGTAAATAGATTATACTGCTACATATATGTGCGTCCCTGTCCAGGGTGTACCCCGCCTTGTGCCCGATGCTTCCTGGGATAGGCTCCAGGTTCCCCATGACCCTGAAAAAAAGCATAAGCGGTATTGAAGATGCATGGATGGATGGATATATGTGCGTTTATAAGTGTTAAAAGTTATCAAAATTAGGAACTTTCCACCCTTTTCACCCTGTGCAAAGAAAACTATATTTTTTATTCAGTATTTTATGTTGTAATTCAAATATACACTTGCTGCCCACTTTATTAGTAACCTATACATTTACTCTTTCATGTAATTATCCAAAGGGCCAATCAGGTGGAAGCAGAGCAATGCATAAAATCATGTAGATACAGGTCAAGAGCTTCAGTTAATATTCAAATGAAACATCAGATTGGGGAAACAAAGGTGATATTGGTGACTTTAACTGTGACATGGTTGTTGCTATCAGATGGGCTACTACACAGATTTTAGATATAAGCAAATACAGTATCTGTAAATACTATGCACTGTATTATTATTATTATTATTATTATTATTATTATTACTGTTTATTATCATTATTATTATTATTATTATTATTATTATTATTATTATTTTAAATATAATTCTGTCCTACTGAACTGTAAATAGTATGTCAAAGAGAATGAAACTGAAAGTACTTTTACCACAGAAGAAGCCTGTTGTAGCACTTTATGAGTAGTGAAGATATATATAGGCTTTTACATAAGCTTACTGATATTTACAGACTATGAACACTAAATCACTTTCTGTTGATAATTTGTCGTTTTAGATTAACCCTCTAGTGGTTGCAAGGTGAACTGCAACTGCACTGAAAACACTGAAAAGCTATTCGAATTCATGTGTCCCTCAACTAAGCTCATCAACTATGTTTAAATTATTTATGCCTTGTGAAAGGCCAGAGCTGAGCAACTTTGTTGCTTTGTCATGTCATGGCAAGCCAGTGACTCCATTTCCCAGAATACTCCACGAATTACAAACATGGTAGATGACAACTACACTTTCGATACACTCACACAAACATGTTCACCTTCTCTGGCGTTCTACTTAGAGACACTTGTTCCCAATTACACTGACAATCACATCACACTACACAAGAGACTCACTCACTCATGCACGCACGCACGCTCGCTCAGTTGCCTTTTGACCCTAGTGTAATACCAGGTTTGTTTATCTGGTTTTGACTTTGTTCACGACCTTCTCTCTTTACCTTTCCTAGTTTGGACTGTTTGCCTGATCGACTGGCCCTTGCCTGTCTATGTGTATTGATTTCTGCTTGATCCTTTGGACTTGTTAATTTATTAAACAGCCATACCTGCACTTGTTTCCGTCTGTGCCTCCATTACGTGACATACAGTTAGTGGAATTATATTCATTGGGGGGTGGAATTATTTTCTTTAGGACCATAATATGAAACAATAAATATATATAGGATAGTATACCAACTAGACAAGACAACATAATACTGGATGGATCATATGGCGCAGCTGGGAAAAAGATGAATAGGATAAATGTGGAGTCAAGTAATCACGGCATCATGTGACTAGAATCCGGTGCAGCTGATTCTCTGCACTATAAACCAGTTAAAATTTAAAAATTGTCCCAGTACCAGTATGATGGAGAAAAATTTAACAGCAAGACTGGTCTTCTTGGTGAGTGGTATGAATATTAATGAAGTATGTTCCCTATTTATTAGTGTGCTTCATGGTGCCCCTGACCATTGAGTGGCATGACTGTACTGCAATCTTAAGCATGTTCCATGTTTGCTGTGAAATGGATCTTTTCGGGACTGTTAGGTCAGTGTGGTGTGGGCTTCTATCCAGTCCACCATTTGCGTCTGCTGGTATGTCCATTTTCAGACCCACAGGACCATGTGAAAGTATTCAAGGTGTGCTTTGGCAAAAATCCAATTTGCACTTACTTTCTACTTACATCAGATGTTTACTTTTTTAGTTTCATGTTGAAAGGGCATTGGTTTCCCCCCAAGGTTATGGATGACAAATGGATTTGTGTGTGTGCAACCTCATATTTGGTCAGAGACATTCTGGAGACTGGTGTGATTCTTGTGAGATCTGTTTTCATTAGCAGAGAGCAAAACAGTTCCTCCAGTTGTTTGAGTGGATAATGTGAATAAATGTGCATAATGGTTATTTGATAAAATCTTTAAAAAAATTTTTTTATTTATTTGCTTTCAGGGTGCTGATAATTCTGGATAACTATTTTCCATTATTATGGATGCACATTAAGAGGGCCCAGATAAAGGTGCAGCAGGACCAACTTAAAACTAAAGAATAGCTGCTTGTACACACCCGTTGTCATCTGTTTCCGATTGTCATTTTGGATCTCTTCCATAAGATTTGGCACCTTACTTTAAAGACATCTCGAAACAATCTTAATTCTTCCACATTTCTCACGCACATCTCAGCTTTGTGAAAACAACCTGTTCTTGTATTACTGGTGTTTTTAATGACCTCTAGTTAAAACACTTTGTTCTCAAAACAAGTTTACAAGCACCAAAAAAAGTATGAATGACTGAATCCCAAATAATTTCTAGATAATAAGGTGATTTATCTAATAGCTAGGCAACCATGTCCTAAGTAATCACTGACATGACTACTTTAGCCAGTAAATATTTTATACATAATAGAAATAAAGTTTGTAAATCTGCTAACAAAAAGTTCTGTCAGAAGCAATGAATGTTACACTGAAAATTCTTGTATTAAATGAATATTTTTTTGATCATAGAATTTTTATTGAAAATTTACATTTTACATGTAAACCCCCCACCCAACAACCCCAACAAACAACCACAGCCAAAACCAAAAGAAAGGGGGAAACAAAAAAACAATAAACAAACAACCAGAGAAAAAAAAACAGACACAAAAAACAAACAAACAAAAACAAAAACAACAAAAAAAACTAACAAACATAAAAACCCAAAACAACAACAACAACAACAAAAAAGGGGTAAGATGATCAGGAAGTACAGTCCACCTCTCCTCAATCCACCACCAGGGTGCGTACATCATTGAAGTAGGTAATAAATTGTGCCCATTTTCCCAAAAATGAGTCACCCCTGCCTCTGATGTTGTACTTGGTTTTTTTCAAGTTTTAAAAAGAAGATTAAATCTTTAAGCCAGACTGATATAGAGGGGGGTTGTGGAGAGGTCCAAGACAACAGTATTCTGCGCCGAGTAAGTAACGATGCAAAGGCTACAACACTAGCTTCTTTATGGTTCAGAGGTTGACGCTGAGATGGAACACCAAAGATGGCAATTAAAGGGCAGACATCTAATTTGATTTTAAGAACGTTGGACATAGTTTTGAAGAAAGAGTTCCAAAAGTTCTGCAGTTTGGGACAGAGTGCAAACATATGACTGAGGTTACAGGGCGAAAGCTTGCATTTTTCACACATGTCAGGAACATTGGGATATATTTTAGACAGTTTACTCCTAGAGAGGTGAGCTCTATGGACCACTTTAAATTGTGTGAAACTAAGTCTAACACATGACGTGGTGGTATGTATATTATCTAACGCTCTGCCCCAGTAATCATCCTCAAACTCCAGGCCCAATTCCTCTTCCCAAGCGCTAATGGTTTTGATATTGTAAGAAATGTGCTGTGCCCAGATCGTTACATATATCCGTGAAATAATGCCACCCTTATTAGGATTCAGCTTGAACACCTCTTCCCATGCAGACTTTGTAGGTAAGGAGGGAAAACCCGCGAATAGGGAGGAGACACAATGCCTAACTTGAAAGAAACGGAATAGGTGAGACGGAGGCAGGCTGAATGACGAGGATAATTCCGAAAAGTTTGCAAACACATTATTAATGAAAAGATCCTCAAAGCATTTCAGACCCTTCTTTTCCCACAAAGAGAACGTGGAATCCATAAAGGAGGGGGGAAAGAGGTGGCTATTACATATAGGTGCCATGGTTGAGGCCGAGATGTATTTAAAATGACGGCGAAACTGATAGAAAATTTTTAGAGAGGTACATACTATTGGATTATCCGTGTATTGTGAAAGGGCTATACGAAGGGAGGAGAACACCATAGCAGGGAGGGAGGTTGAAGTACAAGACTTCGCTTCTAAGTGGCACCATGGAAGAGAGGGGGCCTTAAATGAATATTTTTTAATGAGTTAATTTCAGGCACTCTAGCAATTTATGTCTTTGTATACAGAGGTCTTTGAAAGTCTCTGAACTCTAGAATTTTCTATATTTCTGCATAAATATGACCTAAAACATCAACAGATTTTCACACAAGTCCTAAAAGTAGACAACCAGAGAACCCAATTAAACAAATGAGACAAAAATATTATACTTGGTTATTTACTTATTGAAGAAAATATCTCAATATTACATATCTGCGAGTGGCAAAAGTATGTGAACCTTTCAGTATCTGGTGGATCGATGGAGTCCAATCCAAACTCTTTAGTGATGGTTTTATAACCTTTTCCAGCCTGATGAGCATCAACAACTCTATTGACTGTGGTCCTCAGAAATGTCCTGTGTTTGTGCCATGATACATTTCCACAAACATGTGTTGTGAAGATCAGAGTATCAGAGCTTTTTAAACTTTGCAGACGTTTTTACATTCACAACAGCTCTATAACACACTACGTGAAAGGTAATATTTGAAAAACCATAACAGGTGCATTTTAAAAAGTTTTTAATTAAAACAAAGAAATAGGTGCAAAAAAATTATTTATCACTCAAAATATCACCTACACTGAGATGTAAATAAATAAATAAATAAATAAATAAATGTATTTTTATAAAGTCCAGCGATATTGTAAATCCTTTTTGGTTACCTGTGCTTCTAATAAAAATCAGCTTTGCCGAGGCGCTGACTGACCCGGATGTACACTTCTCCGTTGCTAGACTCGTTGCTATTATACATGGGCGTCAGGTAGCACGCCGTCAGCTAGGGTTGAATTCCAAATACATCCACCCTCCCTGTATTAGTTCACTTCATAGCATGGATATATGGTGAGAAATCGTGGTGTTAACACACTAAAAAGCATCTATAAGTCCGATTTGGGATACACCCAGTTAAAGAGGTTAAGTTACTCTATGAGTGGCCTCCAGTAAACCGCTGCGCGAACAGGTTAACTTTCATCCACAAGTGTGTGTAGAACAGGTTAAAAACGGTGGATTAAACAAGAAATCCGAATAAGATAAATAAATATCTTAACCGTTCGAAGTAACCAAAGGGGAAAACTCAAAAGGAATGCCGACGCGCAGGGAATCAGCACAGTGGTGATTCCGGAAACTCGGAAAATCATCATCACTGCGTGCTTTTCATGCGTGAGCCGATTCAAGGTGAAACTTAAGTGCGGTAAAGCTTATTTTATTTACGCTAAATTGCCCCAGAATGAGATGAGTGTGCGTATTCCTGGTGCCCTGTGATGGACGGACTGGTGTCCCAGCCAATAAAATCCATGGGCTGGGTTGTACTGTCTCAGGAGTTCAGCTTGATATGATATACTGGAGCTAAATGGTCCCTGTGGTGGGTCTCTACTGGTAATTTGGTGCCTTCTATTGGTGGCATGTTATGTCAATTGGATACTATTAAAGACTAATAATGGTAATGGTTTTATTGGGTAGCTGATGGTTTGTAATGGTATTTGTAGTGAAAACCATCAGAATTTCTGTGATGGTGTCTATTTTTTTCAGCAGGGTAGTTTTAAGGAAAACTGATTTAAACTAAGTTTTTACTTAGCTCAAATGTTTGCTTACATAGTTTTGAACTGAATTTATTCGCTAATGTAGCTAACAGGTAATAGAAGCTCATGGCCACCAATTAGCATCATGTTAATTCAGTTTATGCAAACTAATATTACCTCAGAATAGGGATTTCAAATAAAGTTGAACATGTTGTTCTCTTAGGCTATTGTATGACTGCATTCTGTTTTTAAAAATAAAAAGAAGACTGAAAACTAGTGGCAGACAATTTCAACCCTAACTCACTTGATTTGTGTTTGATATTTATATCATACATGCACGCCTGTTTTAGCTGTTTATTTTTAAGGAATAACATACTCCAGACCATGCAGTTGTATGAAAATAATGCACTCCGGAGGGGGGTGTGATGCAGCAGGACGTGCAGCAGAGTGCCACTTCCCACACCCCTCTCTTATGTTACAGCCTCTCATTCTCTCTCTCTCTCTCTTCTGTCCTGAAGACTTTCCCGAGCTGAGAAATTTTGACTGTAACAAAGCGCTTATAGCCGAGACTCCTTCCATATATGTTAAATAAATGTCTCCTAAATAATGTCACCACATCAGTGATGATATATTTTACTTTGTTGAACGAAAAAAACATTTATTTAATCAGTCTATTATTAGTCTTAGATTATGTGGGGGTGCCCCCTGTACTGTTACTATAGAAACAATAATGTATTAGAACAAGCATATTATTATTAACCTGTTGTTGAACTACTGTCTGAGCCGCACTATTATACAAAAATAATGCACACCTACTGACCAATCAGAATCGAATATTCACCGACGCTGTGGTATAACTCAAGTTGGGATGCAGTTTACATTGGTGGTCATAAATTTCATTAAAAAAGAAATTAAAGAACTTTTTAGGATACTTCAGTGATTTAAGTAAACGTTTTTTCTTTGTTCAGTAATAGCATAATTGTGTTTAATATCTACGTTTTGTAGTAAGTAAGTTTTGTTTCATGATTGAGTAGCATACAATTCTGAATATGTAGTCAGTAACTGATAAAGTAGTCTTAATGGTCGAGAGGTAATATGCATTTCTTTCTCCTGAGCTAATTAATATGCGTTATTACATGTATACATGTGCATTTAATGATTAATTTTTGTCAAGTAGAAAAAACAGTTCTGGAAACAGTTAGTGTTGATTTATCTTTTTAAGTGTTCATGAACTCAAGCTTACTGGCTGTACCATGGAGAAATATGAGAAGCTGGCTAAGATTGGCGAGGGCTCCTATGGAGTGGTGTTTAAATGCCGCAACAAGGAAACAGGCCAGATAGTGGCCATCAAGAAGTTTGTGGAATCCGAGGATGATCCAGTCATTAAGAAAATAGCACTTAGGGAAATCAGAATGCTGAAGGTAAAATATGTTTTTCTTCCTCTATCACTGTCATTCTGTCTCGCTCTTCATTGTCTGGTCTTGCATTGCTGGTTTTAACACTCCCACAAAAATTCCCCTTATGACTTTATCAAACACATAATTAGCCACCTGTAGCACAAAGGTACAAAAGGAAGTAGATTGTTAACATAAACTTACTTGGCAACAAGAGCAATAGCATTATTTCCTTTGTGATTTGTATGGTCTGTTTCTCGAGTTATAGCGAGTTGCTAAGTATCTAAAAGAATAAAGTAACGAAGTTGCAAATTGTACAAATCAGCTAAAGATTAGGAATTAGGAATGTATCACTGCACAGTCATCTGTCAGTTATTTAATAACTAATTACTAGCATTATATTTATACCTTTTTATCCTAGCTGTAATGTAGCAA
Organism: Ictalurus punctatus; assembly: GCF_001660625.3. Lineage (NCBI taxonomy): Eukaryota > Metazoa > Chordata > Actinopteri > Siluriformes > Ictaluridae > Ictalurus > Ictalurus punctatus. The sequence goes on from NC_030435.2 coordinate 6,227,721, forward strand.
ATTCTACCTATAATGTACAGTATAATTTAAAACACTTAAGGAACTAGCTAGCTATGCTAATTATTGCTAACAATCGACTGCTAGTTTAGCTACATTATTAGTTTTTCGTTTTAATCCTAAGGAAAGCCCAGAGTTTGCACTAACTATGCGATGGCATTTCCTAAGAAACAAGATATCTAAAAATAGATGTTGGCCAAATATAACAGCCAAGTGTACTGAAAACACTAGGATTCATTTGAGCTGAGAATTTATTCCACTTCTGCATCTCTTCCAGATGCCTATGGCCAATTGGAATACCTTGGATGTGTTAAAAACAGTATTTGAATGTAGCTTCTCTAATCAAAGTCTGCCTGAACTCATAATTATCCTGTCCATCTGGTTCTCCCTGCAGCAGTTAAAGCATGTAAACCTGGTCAATCTTCTGGAGGTGTTCAGGAGGAAGAGAAGACTTCACTTGGTCTTTGAGTTTTGCGAACAAACCGTCCTCAATGAACTCGACAAGCACCCCAGAGGGTTAGTCTTTGTCTTTTACTTACAGTGGATATAAAAAGTCTACACACCCCTATTAAAATGGAAGATTTTTGTGATGCAAAAAATGAAAGCAAGATAAATAATGTCAGAACATTTTCTCCCTTTCTTGTGAAGTTTAAACTCATTAATTAAAGTGAAAAATAATAAGAATATATATATATATATATATATATATATATATATATATATATATATATATATATATATATATATATATTTTTTAATGTTACAATAACCTGGTTGCATAAGTATACACACCCCTAAAGTAATACTTAGTTGAAGCACCTTTAGATTTTATCACAGCATTCAATCTTTCTGGGTATGGGTCAATCAGTTTGGCACATCTTGACTTAGCAATATTTTGCCATTCTTCCTTGCACAAGCATTCTAACAAGCTTTACCATCAAATTGGCCCTCTTCAGGTGACCCCACAGATTTTGGATTGGATTTAGTTCTGGACTCTGGCTGGGCCATTCTAAAATCTTGATCTTGTTTTGGTGAAGCCATTCCTTTGTTGATTTCCACACAAAGATATGTTAGAAAATAACACAAACTGAACATGTGTTGTTGATACTTTTTCCCCTACAATTATCAATTTAATTATAGGCAGGCAAAAAGTGTCAGGTGATCAGCAAACAGGATATCAGAGAAGAACCAAAGTACAAAAACCAGGACATGAGCAAAGTAAAAAAACAAACAAAAAAAAAACAGAACAGCAAAATATACAATTGTTTGGTAAGCCAAAGTGAGAACAGCTGAGCATTCCTTCTCGAAGTCTTTGTAAATGAAGTATCCTTTTTAAAGGGTGGTGTGTGTGTGTGTGTGTGTGTGTTTGTATGTGACTGGAAACAGCTAACAGTTATTAGTACTCTGGAGACTGGGAGCGTGCTGGTGCGCAGATTTGGGAGTTGTAATTTGTTTCTGCCATATTTGTAGGCGGCGGTGCATTCTGGGGATTATAGCTCTGAAACGGAATGGACATGACAATTAATTAGACATTTACACAACATGAACCTAATATTACAACTTGCTTCTGCACAAAATGATGCGAATGCGAGTGAACTTGAACTTAAGTAAGGCGCTCGGTAGAATGATAAGTCGTGTTGTGAATACGCTCTTTCTGTAACAACACACTAAAATATGGAAGATGAATAACTAAAGCATAAAGAATTCATTATATTGTATTATGGTAGTGTACTCATGGTAATGTCATTATTTCAGATCAGGCCTTCACAACAAGGGCATTTTTCACATGGTTTTGTAAATATATGTTTGTTAATATATAAAATGTCTGAATATTTGGATTCATTTTTGCACTTTCTCATCAACTAAAATGTTTTTGACCAATATTCGGTGCCATTTTAGTCAGAGTAAAATTGACTCAAATTTAAAAAAGATGACAACAAAATTCTGACTAAATTTAAAAGATATTTTCATCAAAAGACAAAAAACATATTTTGACATTCCAATTCCAGTGTCTGAATATTCTTAGGAATTAAAAGTTCATTGTGCTTTGAAAGTGTGTACTTGCATTATTATGCTGTTATTTTATCATTATATCAGTTGCATGAAATGGTCTTAAAATTACAAGATTGTTTATTGCACTTATTTTTGGGACAGTATATCTTCCAACAGAAGAAGTTTTCGTGACGGGCCTAATTGCAGGTGTTCTAGTTCAGGAAGCCTGTGTGTATATGGGGGCGTGGTTTGGGAAGGCTTAGGAGAATGACTGTTTTTGCTTGGATTTTGAGTTTTCGCTGCCAAAATTCACTGACTATACCTTTAATTAAAATAAAAGATTTATGAACTGTTTCAGATGAAGGAGTACATTTTTTGTTTCTTATCTATTTTGTACCTCTTGCACAAAACATTAGCTATAAGCCGAATGTTTAGATTAGTGCTTCTCTGCATTCCTGTGCTCTCCAATTCTCTGGTCAAATATCTGTGCTCATTTCTCATGGGATAATGGTACCAGTGAAATGAGGAGGTGGTGGTGGTGGTATCATTCCGAAATATATCCAGATAATGAAATATGTTTTGACAGCTCTGATATATGTAGTGCATAACACAATTTAAAATAATTATATAGAACAGCAGTGGCAAAGGTCAGCATTCTGCCTGGCTAAAGGTCACCTGACTAAGCCAGTTATTGCTGTCCACATAAACAATCCCTGCATCCCAATTGGCATACTATCCATATTAAATAGTACCTGAGATGAGAACTAGTGTGTCCCAAATCTTAGTGTGTTGAATCAATTATCCCAAAGGTACCCAGATGGTCTACTACTGTATTTCCAATAGATTTTCGAAGAGTGGATCCATGGACAGCTAATATTGCCCACAACTCCTTGTGTGAGGGAGGAGGAGTTTTGTGAGTGTTTGCTTCGCTGAATTCAAAGACCCATTTTAGAGAGATGTAAATGAAATTTGGAAAAATAAATCAAGTGAATGGTAAATTAAATTATATAGTATAAATTCTATAAGGATTAATTAATGAAAAAAAGCTGAAATGCAACAAGGAGTTTGTTTACGGTGACAGTGTTCTCTTCTATTACACAATGTGTTAGTATGTCCCAGTACTGTGCTTGCAAACTCTTTTAATTAGGGGTGCACCGAAATGAAAATTCTTGGCCAAAGCCGAAACCTAATATAATGAAAAACTTGGCCGAAAGCCGAAGGCCAAATACCGACACGTTTCTTCCATGTTTTTTTCCATTTATTTTGCCATTTTTTTCACCATTGCATAAATTAAGTAGTCAGAATGTGCTTTTTACTATTTTGTCTTGCTTTTCAAAGAAAAAAATCAATTACAAAAACTACAATTTCAAAATATTTATTTAACATTGAACATTTTTTTTTCATTCCAGCAGGCATAGGCTACCAACAAGGCACAATATAACTTATATAACTTCTAAAATATTTTGATGTGGTCATCTTTGAGCCCCCATTGTATAGCCTATGTTAGGCCTATAACTGACTGCTGAAAGAATGGAACACTCTGTAGCCTACAACTAAAAAGTGTACTAAAAAGTGCATTGACGAGTGCAAAAAATGTTTCTATTCGGTTCTATACAGCTGATTAGATTCGGGATATATACCGCTCGCGTCCCTGTACACCTGGCGGAGTATTATAGTAGATACTGGATTTGTCTGCCTGCCCTTAAATAAATACGTCTTTACCTGCTTCCGTACTCTACTCCCTTACGTCTCGCGACGTGACAGAAACATGCTTCGGAACAGAAACAAAACAAACGCACGTGTCCACAGCTCGTGCATGCGCGCGCCCCCTCATAGAGGTCGTGACATTCCCGCGTCTCACTCTGGTTGCTAGGCTATTTGGTTGCGTCATCAACACGTCATTGTTCAATCAAATTTATTCGGCCTTTTCACTTAATCGGCTGAACACCTAAAATACTTTTTTTTGCTATTTTCAGCCAAATAATTTCGGTTGCCGAACGTTCGGTGCATCCCTACTTTTAATACACACTCAAAAGTATGTACTTTTTCTTCACAAAAAGAGTACATAATTTTAGTACATAGTATACAGTAAGTATGCCAATTAGGACGCAGAGTAAATCTCAGATCAAGATACTGTCTCCTCCAATGCCCTCCATGCTAAAAACAAAAACAAAACTCAGTTAAATAATTAATGGTGTCATATTTATGTATTTAATATTGGCCTCACTTTTTGTACTTTTTGTACAGCCCAAAAATAATTCAGTGTGACATATTGTGATTACGTCAAATTGTCAGACAATGATGCTGGACTCAATACTGCTCCAATGCCGTCACCTTTTGCCAAAAGCCTGCTTCACAAAAACCTGCTTTACGCCAGCACCTCTGCTTTTATTCCCTGTGTCCTGTAGGGTTCCTGAGGGCCAGCTGAAGAGCATCGTCTGGCAAACTCTTCAGGCTGTCAACTTCTGCCACAAACACAATGTCAGTATCCAGCTCTTTGTGGCTCTGTAACCTCTCCTAGCCTGTCAAACAATGTGTGCTTTATATAATGCAGCTGCCGTCGCCTTGTTCTTTTAAAGGCAAACCTGGCTTGAATACATGTTGCGTTCTGTGAGCTCATCTTTAAAGCAGGATCTCTCTTCTCCTGAAGTACTGTTGTTTTCTTAGGCCTAACAACATTGGAGACATGATGCTTTATGGTGCATATGGTAGCTCTTGCAGCATATACAGTCAGGTCTATAAGTATTTGGACAGTGTAACATTTTTGTAATTTTGCCTCTGTACAACACCACAATGGATTTGAAATGAAGCACTCAAGATGTGTTTTTGAAGTGTAGACTTTCAACTTTACCTTAAGTAAAGCTTTTACTTCATACATGGAATGTCTCGCTATGATAGTTAGGTGTTATAGCAGAACAATGTGTTGTTTCACCATTAGTCTCAATGCTCAGAACTGTCACTGTGGATGTTGTTCTCATTAGCCAGCACTAGACCCAGACTTGTTTCAACAACGTGAGGAAAAAATGTGCAGGCATGAAACTTCAAATGCATAAACTAATACAGTTTGCCTGTTACTATTTGGTGTACGTAAGACCTCCAATGAACAGTATCTATGTGTGTATACATATTTTGAAATGTGTTCAACAGTGTATCCATCGGGATGTGAAACCAGAAAACATCCTCCTAACCAAGACGGGCATCATTAAGCTGTGCGACTTTGGGTTTGCCCGCATCCTGAGTAGGTCACCTTCTTCCTCATTCCTCTGCTCTTAACAAACTCTCTCGCTTTCTTTCTGTGTGTTTAGCATCCACACCATGCTTAGACCTAATGACAGTATGACTGTATTCTGTGTTAGTGGCTTAAAGTCCCTGTGAAATGCCTTGGAACACGTAGCATTATTTGATATGTTGATGTAATTTCCACTGAAACAGGAAGTCAGGGCAGGACATATCGTGTGGCTCCTTTTTTAAATAGCCAATACCGTTTAGCTTACCTCACAGCCAGAAAACCTACAACTGTTGGTGGCGGGACACTTCAGATTCTAAAGAGCATTTGACTGGACAGAAAATCCGATGAGAAGCTGAAGTGCAGAATGATATCATCAAAATTGTTGATCTGTATTGGTTATAGAGAGAGACTATAAATTTTGAATGCCTATATCTTCTAAATGTGAATTCTGTTATTGTTTTGGAGTACACTAGCTTATAGATAACCTTAAGGCTACCATATTCATACTAAAAGCCACAAAACATGAAGAATTTAGATTTCATGGGGACTTTAAGCCCAAAGGTTATGTCAGTATTTACATTGGGAAAGTTACTCATATTCAGAGATGGGTTATGCACACGCTCAAGTTGATTTCCAGGGCCATTCTGATCATGCAAGTCACCTTATGTTTGTAGTTATGCAGCTGAATATAGCCCTTATTAATTATGTTAACTGCATTTATTATGACTGTATCTATTAATCTTGAAAATGTATTTTTATAAATGTATCAGGTGTCCTAGCTGTAGAATTTCAAATATAGAATTGCACTGCACTGTTATGTTTAAACCTACTGTCTGTGGGATTTTTTTGTTGTGTTAGCAAGTGAGAAAAAAAAAAAACAACGTTTTTTTCCTCCTGTAAAACATGCTGTAAGTCACAGAGCTTGATAGTTTTCAAATGTTTAAATAATGCACCAACTCATCATCATGGCTGGAAGAATATTGGGAATAGTTTTTATGGTTATATTTAAAATGATAATTATTACTTTAACATCCCAGCTTATTAACCAGTTATTCATGACTGAGCACATTATGTGGTAACTACTAATTATAACTGAGTTAGAACAGTAACGCTTAAAAAAAAACCCTAAGGTATGAGATTCAGGCCAGTGCTTCCTGGAAGATTACGGTAGCTTAAAAGTCATCTTTAAAAATGCTGTATACTGTAATATAACAGAAACAGTGATATCAGGTTTTTCATCCCTACTCCCCACCTATCTAGCATTTAACTTGAGACTGCTAATCAGTCTTGTGTGAAATCCAGGGCCTCCCAGTCAGCTACTCTTACCTTCTTAGATTTCAGTGTATCGTTACCACTGGTTAAAGTGTAGCTTGAGTGTAAAGAATAGTGTGGTCTGATGGGTGCTGTTGTCCCCAGCATGATGCATGTCACTGTAAATGCTAAGTTATTAAAAGATCTTTTTTAATTTTGTAACTCAACTTTTTGTCAATGAGGGTCAATATATGAATGAAAGACAATGTATATGGACGTGGATCGTGTGTGTGTGTGTGTGTGTGTGTGTGTGTGTGTGTGTGTGTGTGAGATAGCTGGTCCAGGTGATGACTACACTGACTATGTGGCCACACGCTGGTACCGAGCACCGGAGCTTCTGGTAGGAGACACGCAGTATGGCCCACCGGTGGATGTGTGGGCGCTAGGCTGCGTCTTTGCTGAACTCCTTCTTGGGAGTCCACTGTGGCCTGGACGCTCAGACGTAGATCAGCTTGACCTCATCCGTAAGACTCTGGGTATGACCTGAACAAGATCAGTACAGGATAAAAACACAAAATAATCTAAGGAAGCAGTATTGGAGAAACCATTGAACTTTCTCATAGAGTTACACTAACCAGTTGTTAACAAAGCAAAAGATATAGACATCAAACTCTTTTATAGACAACTATACAGCATCTTTTAAATTAAATATTTTTGCAACACATTGTACAGTCATCCTTGTATTGCAAATTGCATCACTGATCGTTAATTCCTATTGATAATCAACTTACCAAATGTACAATTACTCTAATCTACCCCAAAGTTGATTACTTTCCTATAACAGCATATCTTGAAGTGTTTACTCCTCTTATACTTCAGCATTTTGCAAAAGCTACCATTTTTTATTTAAGAATGACACATCATTAGCTATTGTTTTATTACTTACAAAAGGTTGTTGAGCTTCACAAAATGGGAAGTCTGTAACATATTAAAGATATTAAACATGTTAAAGCTTTATGAACAAAGATTTGAACTTTTGTTGCTTCAGGTGACCTTATTCCTCGACACCAGCAGGTGTTCCGCTCCAATGCTTTCTTCAGTGGAGTAAGCATCTCTGAACCAGATACCATGGTAACACTACACTCTCACTCTTTCTCTTTCTCTCTCACTCTCACACACATGCACACAATTGGCACCATTATTAAGCTAATAAATATGGCTTATTGTAGGAGCCACTTGAGAAGAAGTTCCACGGTGCCTCTCCTCATGCCATTACTGTGATGAAGGTAATATTCATAAATTGGGCGTGTAATATGTATAGTGTAATATGATTCAATATATGTAACCATACATTAAATTGTATGTCTATGTATGTGTGTGTGTGTGTGTGTGTGTGTGTGTGTGTGTGTGTGTGTGTGTGTGTAGTCTTGTCTCGTGATGGACCCTGCTGAAAGACTGACATGTGAGGAGTTATTAGAGCTGCCATACTTCCAGGATGAGGTTGGAGTCGGATGGGGACGAGAAAGCGACCGACCCATGAGGCGCCATGAGAAAGGTGCCAGACGCAGAGTGCCAGGGGTATGTAACGTCCTATCCATGCATCTACACTAAGAGGAAGACTTGTGATGTAGTAACATATGCACATTTTTAAGTAGGTGGAAGTTTTTCACCTATTTCATCACATTCATTTAATTTATGACCATAAGTATAGCAAAAGAGTGCCATCAATAAGTAATTGGCTTGAGCCCAAGCAAAACAGTAAGAAGCCAGCATTAACCAGCAAATGGGATGAAAACGTTAAAATGTTATCATTAAAATGACCCACTGGAGTCTTTTTTCATTCTTCTTTTTCCTTTTTTAAAAAAATGGAACAAACCTAAAAATACTTGGCTCAATTACTACCATAAACAGTAAAATAATAATCATAATTATAACCATGTTTACATTTAAATACAAAGTATTCAAACCCATTTACTTTCCTGTTATGTTACAGTCTTAGTCAGAAGTTGGTTTAACAACGTTTATAAAATATCCCATTTGTTATTCCATTAAAAATCACTCACTTTCAGAACTATATCTGAACAGGCCCTGTGTAGAGATTAGAGGTCGGCCAGTTGATCAGTTTTGCTGATTAATCGGCACTGATAACCGATTGCTGGCAAAAATCCACACCGATAGTTCTTCCCAGTTGCATCCATTGTGGAAGCAGCTGAGAAGGATCCGCTGTCATTAATCTGTACGAGAGCGGCCTCTAGAGGCAAAATAAAAACAATCACTGACAAATTTTGTTGTGTTATTTGAAGTAAAAAAAAACTAACATTTTGAATGTCTCTATTTTTATTTGTTATTTGGTGTTAAGTGTTAAGTTTTGGTTCAGTTTGTATGTGTATTATTTATTTACTTTAATATTTATTAATAACTAATATATATTAATATTTATATATTTATTACATTTTAAAAGTACAGTACATTTTCATGGTACAGTCAGTACTGTTTATTTTTGTAATAAAGTTCAGCAGTATTTTACTGTGAGTGTCATGATTTCATTCAGTATCACATAAAAAGTGATAGGTACTGCCCAATTTAGTTATCATATCAGTAACATACAGTATCGGTCGACCTTTAGTAGAGATGGGAGACAATGACCCATGGCCTCTAAGTTATGTTATTTATCCACTAATTCTATGAAACATCGAAATTTATTTTCGATTGAGAAAACTTTTCATTTTGATTTCCAGGCCCAGTATTTGCCGCAACTTACCAGCAGCACCATCTCCCCAGCACCCGAGCTGAAGAACAAACACAAACCCAAGTATGACCACCATCTGCCCAACATCTAACCCTGAAACATAAATAAAACTGATGGCAAATGTTACTGGATGTTATTGGAATTTACAACAGCACAACAAAATTTATATAATCCCTGTACAATTTGTAGTTATGAGGAACATTACAAGAAGTGGCACTGCCATAAAGTTTGATGTGGATTTACTTTAAAAGGAATTACATGTGTAAGTGTAACTTATTTAGCATATTTCTGTATAATTTTAAACTCTTGATATAATGTGCAAACATTAAATGATTGTGATTAGTCAGTATATACTCTCATCTCCAACGATACGTCAGCGCCTTAGCACGTGGCCTTAGTTGAATTATTACTACCCAAGATGGATTGTAACTAATCTAAGTGACTTTACTAGTCCTAGCTTGCTCACCTTTGTGCCAAATTGAACAGGGAGTAGTATATTTTTTTTGCAAAAGGTCATCCTTTATAAGGCTTGCATTGCTCTCAGAAAACATTAATTCAAAGCTTTTAAATGCAGTTTAAGAAATGACTGCTTGTATTTTAAATGTTGTTCTTGTCTGTGGCTTCACAGCCTTTTTATACATTTTATGTGTAAGTCTTTTGCAGTTACACATAAAACTAATTGCAGGGTTGGGTGTTGCACTAATACAAACTGTTTATCATTAGTAGCAAGAAGTCTCTCTAAAACTTTTTACTTTGAAGTTAATACAAATCAGCAGAACCCAAACATGTTATGTAGATACATAGATTTGACCTTTTTAGCTATTTATTATTGGGTAAATCTCATTTATTAAATACTGACAGGGTGAGTAAGTAAGTTAATAAATAAAGATTGATGATAATCTCAGGAATAATCACATAAAGCGCATAATTACATTTTCTACAATGAAACAAGAAAGTTCCAAATACTCTGTGGTGTGATAACAGTGTATCGCAGTTATCAAAAGGAACATATTCAATATTGTATTAGCAAAATTACTATGCTACTGTATGTATAAACAAATTGAAATGACTACTGACTGTCTATGAATGCTAATGAAACAGTAACCCTAGTTAGTTTGAAAGTTACATACAGTATACTGCTTTAAGGTTGCATTATGTTAGCTAAATCACTTTAGCCATGGGAATGACTTTTATTAGTCTACGAACACAAATATGGCTGTTAGAAACTGTTAAGAGTTGTTGGGTTGCTTTTGCAAAAAAGGATCAACACAACAGTGATATCAAATTACAGCCAAAAATAAAGTACTTCAGAAGACTGTGGTTGTTATACTACCTTCTTATTAGAGCAGTAACTAATTTTGGATCCTAATGGGTGTCAAGGGTATGAATATGGTTGAATATTTGTCAGTGAGTTCAACATTCCTAATGGAGCTCATTTAAGCCTGCACTATACATGCGAAAGTATATCTGGTTTCAGAACAGGTTTTAGTTATTCAAGGCATTACTGTAGGTTTTTTCAGGCATCCTAGTGATGTAAACGCTGGTGGCTACAGTACAGTCTGACTATTATGCAAAAAAACTATTTTGTATAAAGAAAATAGTGAACATTTCAACAAAAGCTGCATGTCATCTTTCAATGAAAGACGTTCTGTTCTTTTGTTGAAGATTTTTCTATCTGTGGAACACTCAATAATTGAATAGACATATCACCTTAGGGCTTGTAGCTTGCAGGAACTCCCTATGTAAATCACCAACCAAATTATCATTAAAAAATCATGTTCCAACAAAGTAACTATAAAATACAGCTGATCGGTAGAACCAGCAGTTATATCATAGTTTATTTAGTTAGTTTGTTCAAATTAAAACATTATTTAAACTATGATCTATTCTGGTACACATCTATCCTTCCTTTAACATAAGTAGTCATTGGTGTGTAGCGCTTACATTTTGGGACAGTAAGACTTCAAATGAATTAGTAAAAAACAAACAAACAAGCAAAAATAGGAAATAATACTATTTTACCCTCTGAACAAAGGAGTTTGGTTTGGTGCTTAATTCACTCATTCAGTTGTTATCGTTTGTAATTTGAAAAAAGAGAAAAGTGAAGAGAAAACAGTCACAAAGTAATTTGAATGATGTTTATTAGTAGAGAGAGAGAGAGGGAGAGAGAGAGAGAGAGAGAGAGAGCAAATCCAATAACTGTGGTAAGAAACACCGTCCAGGTCATACACAATATTGGCATGTTCAGAAGAATCCAGATCACAAAAAAAAAACAAAAACAAAAAACCCAGCTCCAAAGGGTAATTTACATCTATAAATAACAACTAAAAATAATATGTGCTAAAACAAGCATACAATCAGTATGAATATACTGTATATGTAGAGATGGTAAAAGTTCAGTATAGTGCACAAAACTTCCAGTGAAACAGAACGTTTCAGACAAAAAAAGTCCTTCGTCAGCTGTGTGAACAGAGGCTGTAGTGAAATCTATTCTGACTGGCAGACAGATGTTCTGAGGTGTGCAATTATTTTTCAGTAAATGCACACCTAAAGTAGTTCCACTCAGGTCTTGACCACATTAAAGTTCCATATCACTTCGCCAAGTTAACTGAACTGACAGAGAAGTTACTAAAGTTACAAAAAAGCCTACTGTCCACCACAGCACACACATTTAACAACAAACAAAATTACAGACAATTTTGAGTTTCCAGAAATAAGTAAGTTATAATTGACCACGGTCCATTAACTTATTAGAAAAATAATGCGCACCGAGGTGGTAATGCGGCCACGAGTCGAAATGGAGGCTTGAGCCATTGATATGCAGTTATTGGAGCGATGAACAAGCATCAATATTTATTTCTTTATTTGTATTTTCTGCAGTAATAAAAACGAGAAACCCTGTGAATAAGTAGGCCTATCGATATTTGTTTGTTTGTTTGTTTATTTATTTATTTATTTATTTATTTATTTATTTATTTATTCTATTTTTATATTATCAGTATGAAATCTGAACTCACTCACTCTCTCTCTCTCTCTCTCTCTCTCTCCTGCATATCAATGGTTCAAGCCTCCTTTACTAGCTCTAAAATGACGTTTTGGAATTAGCAACGGAGGCTTAAGATGGGATGCGTAATAAATTAGTTCCACACACGAGAGCATTTTAAGGACAAAAACCTGACAAATGTCTTAAACTTAAACAGCTGAACAATGTCTAGAGGTGTGGTAACTGTGCTATAAGTGGAATAATTGACTCAGGTCCGTTGAATTATTAGAAATTAATGAACAGGTGTAATGCATTACCATGGCCCTTCATCAATTATTCCTTACTCAAAACAAAACATAACTATATATGCTTGTATGATATATTAACAAATACTATCTTGGGCTCTTCAATTCCATGAAAATCTATGCGAGATGAGTTCAGGCTACAATCTTTGCACTAGTAATTGCATTAAGACTGAACTGTCTGCCTGCAGTAATCTTAGTTCAGCGGGGGGTAGCGATGAGCTGGTATTTGCGAGGCAGGTTGGCAAAGCCGCTGATTTCAGGAGTGGAATCAACACTCTCAGGTCCTCCAGGTGTGGTAAAGGTGAAATGTTGCAGCAGAGACACCAGGAAAATAAATAGCTCCATACGCGCCAGAGACTCGCCCACACAGGACCTCTTACCTGCATGAAGGAAGGGCAAGTCAAGTCAGCATTGCATTACACTATGTTATGTAGTTCATCCTGATTCTGTTGTATACATTCTACACTTGTGGAGCTACAAACTACATCGTTGTCATTGTATAGCTTTGACCTGGTCTTACTCTTGTAGTACTGACACTGTATGTATCTGTGTGCAGAGTACAGAGCTTCTCTATTCTTTTGTACAGTCCTTTTTCCACAATGGAGACACTGATAGCTCTTCAGTTAAAGCTCTTTGTCAGTGAAATGGTTGCAAGTTGATAACCGTCAGAAACCTATGACAGCTTGGCTGTATGTTTGAGATGAGATTTTTCTTCACCTGAAGATCTTGATTGAACAAGTAAGGTCCATTTTTACATGTATACAGTATAGTAGGAAATAAAGTAAATAGTCACTTTTATTTAGGGACGATTTACTTTACGTCCCACTATATACACGTGTAAAAATTGACCTTATCAAGATCTGACAAGATCACACTGACAGAGATTACCCTGGGTTTGGAAAACACTCACTACCATATCGATTGACTTGTGGTTAATAATCAGCCTGAATATCAATGAAAGCATCAGTGCAAAGCAGTGCAAAGGCTATGTTGGTGAATGTGCATTTCTGTGTGTGTGTGTGTGTATATAATCAGAGATTATGAAAAAACAGTTTTATATCTATCTATCTATCTATCTATCTATTTATTTATATTATATATATATATATATATATATATATATATATATATATATATATATATATATATATATATATATATATATATATATATATATATATATATAAGCCAGTTATGGAGGAGAAAAATAGACAACATCATAAATAAATCTTAATTTGAATGCCTTAATGTAAATCTATATTGAGGAGTTTCTAATTCCGCATCGTTTTAAGGCGATAAGTAATAAGGAGCCCTATCAGTTTGCACATAATCATGATCATACCACAGAAGACACACTAGCAGCAGTAGTAGTAGTATATATATTTATGCCAGAGCACTTCATATGCATATAATCTGACATTTTACTGTCAAAAAAAGGACAATAGAAATTAATTTCTATCTTTCACTGTATGATTTTATTTTTAGAGTGCAGAAGGTGACAGTATATACAATGTCATATTCGCTAGCTGTCCATCCAATTTCCATACCACTTATCCTACACAGGGTCACGGTGGAGGCTGGAGCTTATCCCAGGGAACTTGGGTGGGGGACACCATGAACAGGGATCCAACTCATCGCAGGGCACAATCGCACACACATTCACACACTTAAGGCAATTTGGAAATATCAATCAGCCTACAGTGCACGTCTTTGGAGGCAGTACCTACAGAAAACCCCCCGAAGCATGTGCACCTCCATGCACACAGGGCAGAGGCAGGTTTTGAACCCCCAACCATGGAGACATGATGTGCTAACCACTAAGCCACCATGTCCCTTATATATAGTATAGACAGAAAACTACTGCAAGTGATGAGATACAACTTGAGAAAGTTGTTTTGGATTGCATAAATTAATGACTGTGTGTCCTTGTTAAACTGTGTACTGGTGAATAATGACAGTTCTCACCTGCAGAAAAAGGCAGGAACGCAGGATTCTTTTTAAAGTTGCCATTTGTGTCCAAAAAATGTCTTGGGTCAAATGACCAGGGCTTCTCCCAGTGTTCCTCATCCCTCAGAACAGAGTGAAGCAAGGGCAAGATTACTGTGTCCTGCAAGAGATTTACTGAAATGTTTACCAAAACTAGTGACTGTAATTGTGTTTAGTACATCAAATCTAGTCTCAGCCTGAGCTTGTACGACACAGATTCCCCCCTCATGATTTTCCATAAAAAATACAAAAATAAAAACAATTTAATCATCTAGAATATATATAAAATGACAGGAAATTAAGAGTTTTGTGTCTCCTGTGGGAGACAGGATTGCATGATTTTCAATGTTATCAGTTGTGCAGTCAGGAACTGCAATCACAAAAACTTAGCTGGATGGTGGACTATTACGTGATTGCACAGTAATGTGCAGTTAACTGTAAAAAAAGAGAAAAGAAAAAAGTACATTTTAATTAGACATTTTTATAAATCAGTTGTCCGTGTGGCTGACGTTTTCATTGTTGATCTTCTGTGTTTGACCCCAGAGTATTTAATCACTTGCCAATTATAATTACCATTAACATTATTTGTACAGTGTTAGACTTGATACCTCGTTGTAGGCCTGTGCAAATCATTCCAGATTGATTAGCTCATCTCCCATTTTTAAGACTTCTCTTTTGGCATATTTCTGAAAATGGAGTGATTTGTAAATGTACTTTGCCTTGTATTTAAAGAAAAAAAAAACGTATAAAGACGTATAAAGGTATTTGATGGTTTACGTAAATCAACTGCATAGTTTTTTGTAGATAAACATTTATTTTGAAATTGATGCATGCAACACGCTCCAAAAAAGTTGAGACAGGACAATGTAGGACTAATAATGATGTGACAAGTTGAAATTAAAAAAATGATGTAAAACAGGTGAGGCAATTGTCTAATCATAGTATTCGCTGCTGCATCCACAGATGCAAGTTAAGGCTTTACTGTGCGAAGCAGAAGGCATACATCAACACTGTCCAGAAGCTCCGCCCACTTCTCTGTGCTTAGTCTTATCTGAGATGGACAGTAGCACAGTGGAATCATGTTTTGTGGTCAGACGAGTCAACATTTCAAATAGTTTTTGGACAAAACAGCCGTGGTGTTCTCCGGGTCAAAGAGGAAAAGGACCATGCAAGCTGTTATCAGCGTCAGGTCCAAAAGCCAGCGTCTGTCATGGTATGGGGGTGTGTGAGTGTCCATGGCGTAGGTAACCTGCACATCTGTGAGGCCATCATTAATGCAAAAAGATATGTACACATTTTGGAGCAACATATGCTGCCATCCAGAGCAGGTCAACACCACCCCACATTCTGCCCAGATTATAAGTACATGGTTGCATAAGCAGAGAGTGTGGGTGCTAGGATGGCCTGTCTGCAGTCCTGACCCGTCTCCCATTGAGAATGTCTGGCGCATTATGAAGCGCAAAATA
Source organism: Ictalurus punctatus (assembly GCF_001660625.3). Taxonomy (NCBI): domain Eukaryota; kingdom Metazoa; phylum Chordata; class Actinopteri; order Siluriformes; family Ictaluridae; genus Ictalurus; species Ictalurus punctatus. The sequence continues at coordinate 6,243,679 of NC_030435.2, forward strand.
AGGCAACGTAGACCCTGTACAGTTCCACAGCTGAAGAAATAGATAATGGATGAATGGGGGAAAATTCCGCTTGCTAAACTTAACCAACTGTTGTCTTCACTCAGCGTCCAAACTCTTAATAAGTGTTATTAAAAGAAAAGGTGATGTTACACAGTGGTAAACAGTCGACTGTCCCAACTTTTTTGGAGTGTGTTGCAGTCATCAGATTTTAAATGACTATTGTTTTCAAAAATAAATTAAATTCACAAAGTAAAACATTAAATAATATGTGTTAATAATGTGTTTTTGTCATGTCATAGCAAACCAGTGATTACATTTCCCATCCTGCACTGCAGCCTACAAACATGGCCACCAGGGACTACACTTCCCCCACACACACGTTCACCTTCTCCAGAATTCTAATCACACACACCTGTTGCCAATCTCACACTCACTCACTCCACGCCATAAAAGAGACTTTTTGAACACCATGACTTTGTGTAGTATTGAGTGTATTCTCAAGCGGTTGTTCCTCATTTTGATTCCTGTATATTGACTTTGTTATTCGACTCTGATTCTAGCCTAGACAGATAAACCTGCCCTGCCATTCAGCCACTATTATATGCAGGCAAAGAGAGTGGCCTCCACACCAGAGCTCCAACCTGAGACCAACGAGGTCGTCTCACCTGCTGAGCTCCAGTTGGAGGTCAACGTAGTGACCTTGGCTCTAGAGCTACAGCCCAAGATCCATGAGGTGGTCTCTACTGCTGAGCTCCAGTCTAAGGCCAATGTGGCGACCTCATCTCCAGAGCTACAGAATGAGATCCACGAGGTGATCTCACCTGTAGAGCTCCAACATGAGACTCACGAGACGGTCTCATCCCCAGGGCTCCAACCTGAGAAGCACGAGGCGGTGTTGTGGATAAAAAATGTCATAAAAGAAACATGAGGGAGACCTAGTATCCAGTAAAGGGGAGAAGAAGAAAAGATGGGCACCAGGACACACGGAAGCGGTGTGAGGCGGATATTGAATATTGAATTGGAGTCACACTTTAAAGATCTTAGATCTTTAAGAGTAATACACTATGGTTTATTAGTCAAAAAGTCAAAAAGAAGTATACGAGCTGAGGAGTGCTAACACACACACACACACTCTCGTACAGTCAAGGGCGGGCAAGTAGACATAACACACACACACACTCTCTCGCTCTCTCTCACACATACTACTATGACTTTATAAGAATAATAAAAAGGAATATTAAGATATTATAAGGGTAATATCTTATAATAATAATAATAATAATAATATATATACTCTTTATAAAAAAAACAGAATAATAGGATATGTAGGACAGTAGAACTGTAATGATATGAAGTAGGAAGTACAGTAAACCGTTTTTCAAGCAATATAACTATATATAAAAGAGATATAGAGCAAATATGAAAATAAATTATAAACTAGAAATACAGGAAAATATAACTTACTCATAATTCAGATGGTGAAGATTCTTGTCTCGCAAGGAAGGCCTTAATTTTAAGAGAAAACCATGAGGAGTCATTTATAAGGGTAGCTGAGTCAAGCTGCACCCCCCCCGCGAGATAATAGTAAGACCAAGGTCACTCTAGATTGTTTTGTCTCTCCACTTCTGATTCTATGTGTAATTTGAAAAGCCCTGGTTTTGATTCTATGTGTAATTTGAAAAGCCCTGGTTTTGATTCTATGTGTAATTTGAAAACCCCTTGTTTTGATTCTATGTGTAAGTTGAAAAGCTCTGTTTTTTGAGCTAATGGTAAGTGGAATAGCCCTTTTTTAGAACATAATAGTAAGGTAGATGAGCTCTTTTTTAACCCTATTGGTATTGATATCATAGTCTTCTTGAAACATATGGGTTATTTACTGTGTAAATACAGTATAAATACTGGAGCTTAAGCTCAGGGTATCAGATCACTTCTGAGAATTCATCGGTGTGGATCTCGTGTGGTGGAACGGAACAATAAATTCCATTCCAAACAATAAAAAGACCCTTGCTTCTTCTCACTCACGGCTGGTGTCTTTTTTTCTATCTCCAACTGGGTTCAGAGGTAGATGTGAGTATTGGCTTCTATGTTGAATTTTAAGTGTTTTTGGGTAATAGGCTAAATTTGAGCCAGCAGCGGTCTCATCCCCAGGGCTCCAACCTGAGACGCACGAGGCGGTCTCATCCCCAGGGCTCCAACCTGAGACGCACGAGGCGGTCTCATCCCCAGGGCTCCAACCTGAGAAGCATGAGGCAGTCTCATCCCCAGGGCTCCAACCTGAGACGCACGAGGCGGTCTCATCCCCAGGGCTCCAACCTGAGATGCACGAGGCGGTCTCATCCCCAGGGCTCCAACCTGAGACGCACGAGGCGGTCTCATCCCCAGGGCTCCAACCTGAGACGCACGAGGCGGTCTCATCCCCAGGGCTCCAACCTGAGACGCACGAGGCGGTCTCATCCCCAGGGCTCCAACCTGAGACACACGAGATGGCCAAGGTCGAAGAGACAGCCTCTCATGACACGTTCCAGGCTGAAATCAATGATGTGACCTTCCACGCCAAGTTCCAGTCTGAAACCAACGTCATAACCAGCCAGGCTCTGCTCACACCTGAAACCAACGCCATGACCAACCAAGTTCTGCTCACGTGGAGTCTGCTGACAAGGACGACCAAGTTCTGCTCACGCCCAAGTCTTCTGACACGGACGACCAAGCTCTGCTCACGCCCGAGTCTGCTGACACAATCAACCACGTTCTGCTCATGCCTGAGTCTGTTAACACAGCCAACCAAGTTCAGCCTGCAGACCCGATGGAGGATGATGCTCCACCTTTCTGCTCCGCTGAGGACGACGCTCAGTCTCCCGGTTTATGCGAAGACTTTTTGCCCAGAGGGCCAGGACCGCCGGGATAGGGAGTGTATTTTTGCGTTTCGGGAGAAGCGCCCTTAGGGGAGGGTCCTGTCAAGTCACAGCAAACCAGTTACTAAATTTCCCATCCTGCACTGCGGCCTACAGATATGGACTACACTTCCCACACACATGTTCACCTTCTCCGGAATTCTAATCACAAACACCTGTTGCCAATCTCACTCACTCACTCCACGCCGTAAGAGACTTTTTGAACACCATGACTTTGCATAGTATTGAGTGTATTCTCGTTACCAAGCAGTTGTTCCTCGTTTCTCGGTTTGATTCATGTTTATTGACTTCGTTTCTCGTCTCTAGCTTCTTCCACTTCTAGATTCTAGCCTCGCCCTATTTATGCCTGTTTGTAGATCGCCTGACCCATTGCCTGTTTTGACCATGCTTCTTTATCATGATTTGGATTTGTCTGCCTGTCGCTCGTAAATAAAGTCTTTTACAGCACTTGCCATCGTCCTCAAACTCCATTACATGTTAGTTAGTTCCGTCCGCGCAGCGGGGCGCATCGGGCAACAAGCATTCGCCAGCGGGCTCGGTCGGAAGCGTCGATTTCCACATCTTCCCACTTGACATCGAGCGCTCGTAGATCTTCCATGAATGTTCGTCGCCAAGTATTCCGCGGCCGCCCTACTCTTCTCTTCCCCCGTGGCGGCGTCCAGCGCAGCGCGATCTTTGCGTGGCGGTGGTCAGACATCCGTAGAATGTGTCCTGCAAAGCGCATTCTTCGCTCTACGACCATTTCTGCCAGGCTGCGGGAGTTTGTTCTTCTTAGAATTTCTTCATTTGAAATACGATCACGGTATGATACACCGAGTATTCTTCTCAGGCATCGTTGTTGAAACACATTCAGCTTGTGGATGACTGCCCTCGAGCTCTTCCAAGTTTCAGATGCATAGATGGCGGTTGGGATGATGATGCTATTAAACAGGCGAAGTTTGCTGTTGGTGTGGATAGTTCGCCTAGCCCAAATCGGTTGTAGCTGTTGGAAGACTGCAAATGCTCTGCCGATTCTGCGATTGACATCCACGTTAGTCCCACCATCCGCAGCCACAATGCTGCCAAGGTAGGTGAACTGTTTGACTTCTTCGATCAGCTGGTTGCTCACCGTGATCCGCACCGGCGTCATCCGGCCGACGGCCATGACGTTGGTCTTGTCAGTGCTGATCCGTAACCCAACTTTGGCTGCTTCGTGCTCCAGGCTAGTGGTCATCTCCTGTAAGACTTTCCCATTCTGCGCCAATAGCACAATATCGTCGGCGAATTCCAGGTCGGTCAGGCGTCCCTGGCCTGTCCACGGAATTCCAGACGCTGGCTGTGTTAGTGCTCGTCGCATGACGAAGTCCATCATCATGAGGAAAAAGAATGGTGAAAGAATGCAGCCCTGTCTGACTCCAGTCTCGATGGTGAAAAAGGCAGTATGACCTGTGTCCGTCCGGATGCAACAGCTAGAATCCTGATATAAGTTCTGGAAAATGGCGATAAACCGCTGTGGAATGCCATATAGCCGTGCGATGTTCCAAAGCGATTTCCGGTGGACGCTGTCAAACGCCTTCTTAAAGTCTATAAAGTTGACCAAGAGCGGTTTCTGATATTCGGAGCTTTGTTCAATGATGTTTCGAAGAGCAAAGATTTGTTCAGTGCACGACCGACCGCTTCTAAACCCGGCCTGTTCGTCCCGTAGAGCCTGATCGACTGCTCGCAGTATCCGTTTGAGGAGGACGAGACAAAATACCTTGCCTGGAACAGACAGAAGGGTGATGCCTCTCCAATTGTTACAGTCTGCGAGATTACCTTTCTTAGGTAATTTGACGATGACACCCTGTCTCCAGTCATTTGGGACACGTTCCATGTGCCAGCAGTCATTGAGCAGCGTAGTGAGCACCCGTACAACTTCATCACCACCCGCTTTCAGCATTTCTGCTGAGATTTGGTCAAGACCAGGTGCTTTGTTGTTTTTCAGATGACGAATCGCTGCAGCGACCTCAGCATCCATGATGTCGCTCATGTCCACTTCCAGCTCACAGGGAGGAGGAAAGACTGTAAAGTCGTGCGTGGCTACGGGAGCCGGCTGGTTTAGGGTGTCTTTGAAATGTTCCACCCAACGCGCGTCCTGCTCTTCTTTGCTAACTAGCATCCTGCCGGTTGTATCCCTTATCGGCCCAGTGGAACCGCTTCGGGCCCGAGTGAGATCTCTGACCACACGAAAAAGAGTCCTGCTGTCACCCTGGTCCGCAGCCAGTTGTGCTTCAGTGCCCTTCCGGTCCAGCCAGTCCTTCTTGTCTGCTCGGCAACTCCTCTTGACCCTGCGGTCGAGTTCTCGGTACGCCTGCGATGCTTCATTTCGCTCCTCTTCGGTCTTTGCTTGATCGCGCTGACGTTTCTTGACCCGTCTTTCATCAAGCAACGACCATGTCCGGTCCTGAATCCACCGTTCTCGCTGCGTTCCACGCCGTCGACCAATCGTTCTCTCTGCCGTCTCTATGGCAGCATCCTTGATCTGCGCCCATTGTTCTTCGATGCTGGCCGAGTTGTCAAGAATCTGGAATCGATTAGCGAGTTCAATGTGGAAGTGCTCGGCGTTCACGCGGTCCTTCAATTTCTCGGAGGCAAATGACCGAACGGTGTTGCGTCCGGCCACTCTTTTCAATTTTAGTCGGATTGAAGTCACAAGCAAGTGGTGATCAGATCCGACGTCGGCGCCGCGAAAAACCCGTACGTCACGTAAAGCCGAGCGCCACCGTCGATGGATGCATACATAGTCGATTTCATTGTGAGTGGCCCCATCTGGTGACCGCCACGTCTTTTTGTGAATCCGTTTGTGAATGAAATATGTATTCCCGATGCAAAGGTTGTTAAGATTGCATAGGGATAGGAGACGCTCTCCATTATCGCTCGTTACTGCTGCCGATCCATGAGGTCCGATCACGTTTTCCCAGCCCTGCCGGTCGCTACTGAGTTGCGCATTCATGTCGCCAAGGAGGATCTTTATGTCATGGTTGGGGATAACTGTGATTGTGTCTTGCAGTTGGTCGTAGAAGGCGTCCTTCTCTTCATCATCTGCCTCATTTGTCGGTGCGTAGACTTGAATAACAGTAATTTTAGCATGGCGAGACTGAAATCGGGTGGTAATTATGCGATCACTGATCGGTTTCCATCCAACGAGTGCCTGTGCCGCGGTTTTGCTCAGGACCATCCCGACACCGTGCACGTGATGTTCTTTGGCTCCCGAATACAGGACGATCTTCCCGTCGCTTATCATTTTTCCATTACCCGTCCACCTCATTTCGCTGACACCAAGAATGTCAAGCCGGTAATTGTCGAATTCGTGCAGAAGCTGCTCCAGTCTCCCACACTGGTACAACGTTCGCACGTTCCAGGTTCCAATTCGTGTGATCGTATTGGCGTCGAGTATCCCATTTTGCATCGGGCGATGGACGACCTTTCGGCTTTGCTCCAGCACCGTCATCAAGGGAGAAACAGGGTCATCGCGCCGGTATTGTTTAGACCGCTGGTTTTTGCTTGTTGTTTCCGTAGCAAGATAGATTTTACGGGATCAGGGTGCTAGCCTGATGCCCAACCCTCCTCCTTTTTCACCCGGGCTTGGGACCGGCGTCGGCGGAGATACATTACATTACATTACATGCCATTACATGACACTTGTCAATATACTACGGGGTGAACAGACACGGTAAAATCTCTATATAGCACAAGCTTGTCTCAGCCTTATTTGCACACTTTTTCTGGCCATAAACTTGAGGATCTTGAAGGAAGCAATCTGATTCTTCTGTGTATACACACTTCCATGCACCGGTTTTTTGAGGAATTACAAACTTTTGAACGCCATGGTAACAATTAGTGTTTCCGGGCACGATATAGACAATAGTCTGCTGGAACAAAAAGTTTACAGAATCCAAGAAGACTTTTGTGTAATGCAGGTAAGTAGTGTTTAAAATGATAGCCTTGCATTTTACCTCTTAAAGTTCTTGGTCACATTTATTGACAAATCTGTAACAAAATTCCATCAAGCCTAGTGTAGAAATAATTTGTCGACTGGATCACAGATTTTGACCTGTTCTTGGTCCAGTAGTGTAGCAGTTCTAAATGTTTTTAAAAGTTTGACCCTGCTTTTGTGTGTTTCAGTAATTTGTTCATCATTACCTTTGGAATTGTGTAGCCTCTGAATGTAATCTGATGTGTGGTGTAATGAGGAACATTGAGCGGCACGAGATCGATATAACGCTGCACTTCATGGATTACTGCATCAGTAAATGGGAGGGACTTCCTGTCTTCCAATGAAGGGCTTCTCTCTTGTCCAATCACAGTGTCAATCTCTTTCTGCATGCGAGCTGAGAAAATGGAACGAGCAATCAGTATTGTGTACAATATATAATGTTGTACTCTGCAACTCGTACTATTTTGTATAAGAACAAACATTACTAGGGAATTATGAGTATTGCTGCTTTTATACATTTTCCTGTTACTGATTATGTTTCATGTGCTGTACACAAAATTAGCATGAACATAGGATTGTTAGCATTAGACATTTTATAGTTTCCCAAATATTTGTTCATTTATATGAGTACATAATAACGATGTACTATAAATATCCAGTTTGTTATAAGACATTGGAGATTACCTTTCCTGTGCAGAATGTGCTGTGAGGAATTTAAATTTTAAATTTTAATTTCCATTTAAAAAATGAATAATATTGGATTGCATTTCAAATGGGATTTTAGAATATTCTGGATAACAGGGAAACTGTGTAAATTCCTCGGATGGCTATCATATTTAAACCACAAACCCAAAGTTCTCATTTATGAAGTTAAACTGAATACTGAATTTATAATTTATACAATCATCACCAACATTATTAGGAACACCTGTACAATCATGCAATTGTCCAATCAGCCAATCGTGTGGCAGAAGCACAATGCTTAAAATTATGCAGATACAGGTAGAGCTTCAGTTAATGAGTGGGGGAAAATGTGATCTAAGTGATTTGTTGGTGCTAGGTAGACCAGTTTGAGCATTTCAGGAACTGCATTTCTCCTGACGTTTTCACACAGTCTCTTGAGTTTATAAAGTATGGTGTAGAAAAAAAATCCAGTGGGCAGAAATGGCTTGTTAATGAGCGAGGTCAGAGGAGAATGGTCAGACTTGTTCTAGCTGACAGGAAAGCTACAGTAATTCAAAATAATTATTCTTTACAACCAAGGTGAGCAGAAAAGCATCTCAAAATGCACAGTATGTTGAACCTTGAGGAGGATGCACAACTACAGCCAAAGACCACATCAGGATCCACTCCTTTCAGACAAGAACAGGAACCTGGATGGGTTTTTTTTTTTTTTTGCACTATTCTGTGAAATCTCTAGACTGCTGTAGATGAAAATCTGAGGAAATCAGCAATTTCTAAAATACTCAAACCAGAATGTCCGGCACTAACAACCATGCCGCAGTCAAAGTCAGTAAGATCTAATTTATATGCTGCAAAATGATTGGCTGATTGGATAATTGCATGAATAAGAATGTGTACAGGTGTTTCTAATGAAGTGGATGGTGAGTGTACATATTAAACACCAAAAAATTTATTATATATTGGTTTGTTTGTTTTAAATAAAGTTTTTATTGGAAAAGCAGAATGATTTAATATTGTTATTTCAGTACAAATATGTTTCTGGTTGGTCTTACTCTGTATTTCAGGGTGCTTGATCAGTAACATGAGAGCATATCTGATAGTAGTGCTTGTGGTCTCAGTCCCAGCCAGGAATAAGTTTAAGACAGTGGCTATCAAATTTTCATAGTGAAACTCTGTATTGGGATTGTCCTTTTCCTGTTGGAAAAATAAAAGTTGCCTATGGTAAATTTTAAATAAAATTACTGCTATGTAATCACTTCATAAAAATCTGACCTACAATACATTGACTATCAGCAATCTTACGTCTGTAGTCACATCTGGAGTTTAAACACCTCACTGCACACAAGTAACTCAACTCTGAATGCGGCCCGTAATCAGTCCGATTTTGGAGGTGAAATACTTGATCATCCCGCCACTACACTAGACACCGGAAATAAAATAAAGAAAAGTAGTGAAAAGGTTTGCTTACCTGTTTGAGTCGGATGAGGAAGCAGTCGATGAAGTCTCGTGGGTTTTCGGGGTCCAAATTGTCCTTGTGCTCTTGTACTTTGCCCCTAGAAAAGTCCTTGAGTTCATCCACATCGTTTATAAGTTTGAGATGATTACCAGGAAGTAGCTCAACCAGCCATGGAAAGATATTATACAGCTGTAAAATAAAAGGTACAAATGTAGTTAAAAAGAGTTCTGTTTCAAAACTCAGCAAAGGACATTCCACTGCGAGTCATTTATTTAGATATTTTATTATTTAATTATTTTTGTTAATACTATTACAATTTATCGCCCTCGTGTGTGTATGTGTCGTGTGATATGACTAATATTATCATTTTGATGCATAACTGTAAAAGTCAATATAAATTGAACTTATTTGATTTTTTTATGCTGAGCAGAGAACATTTAGCTCTAAAGAAAAGTTTTATGTTAGGGAAAAAAAATCACTTTTAGTGCAGTTCTACTAAGGAAAATTAACGCACCATTGAACTTATATATGAGAGATATGATGATTGAAGAATGATGATTGTTCAATGACAGTGTGTTCCTTATTTTCCTGAGGTTTTGAAGGTTTGCATGAATGGTCTCACCAGCTTCTCTAAGAAATCCATTGTGTTGTACCTGTCCCCATGTGCTGCTGCCAAACTGCAGTACTCCAGTGAAGACCTGGAGCAGACGCAGGAAGTGGCTATCTTCATAACTGAAGCGTTGACCAAACACCAGTGCGCAGACGATGTTGGACACGGCTCTGCTCAGGTAGAACGTGGGGTCAACTGGCGCAGCTACAAGAAATACAACCCCAAAAAGTTGGAACTCTGTGTAAAATATAAATAAAATCATAATGCAATGATTTGCAAATCATAAACCCATATGTTATTCAAAATAGAACATAGAATACATTTCAAATGTTTAAACTGAGTAAATGTATTATTTTAAGAAAAAATAAGGTAATTTTAAATTTGATGGCCAAAACACGTCTCAAAAAAAGTTGGGATGGGGGCAACAAAAGGCTGGAAAAGTATGTGTTACTAAAAAGAAACAGCTGGAAGAACATTTTGCAACTAATTAGGATAATTGGCAACAGATAAGTAACATGATTGGGTATAAAAAAAGTATCTTAGAGAGGCAGAGTCTCTCAGAAGTAAATATGGCATGGAATAAGGATGAAGCATATGTTGCTCTAAAACCTGTATATACCTTTCAGCATTGGGGTTGTAATATAAGCTGAAATCATAGCAGATATAAGGTTGAGCAGCTTATCCTCAGTATGTTTGCTTTACAGGAGAGCACACAGAGTTAACAAAATCATTAACACTATTTTATTAATTCTGTAATGTTCAAAATAGCAGAATGAATGCATTATAAAACAGCTTACATGCACACATTATAATTCCATGACCTTGATCTAGTGTCTCATGCCTTTAGTGTCTCAAGTTGTGCACACAATCAACCTTCGGAGCATAATATACATAAAATATAGAAAATTTCAGTCTGCATTTTCTCTTCCTGAATTTTTAAGTGCTTGTGTTAAAACTGGACCTTATTTTTTTCTTAAAATGGTACATTTACTCAGTTTAAACATTTGATATGTTTTCTATTATGTTCTAATGTGAATAACATGAGTTTATGAGATTTGAAAATCATTGCATTCTGTTTTTATTTACATTTTACACAGCATCCCAATTTTTTTGGAATTGGGGTTGTAAGCAAATTTTAAACCTCTCTCGTCATCCAGTTTTATAGATTTTTAGTGCATTCCAGTCAGATGACAGCTTTCTGTGTAGGCTCCGATTTTGGGCAGCATTTGTGCACTAGTTATCAAAGGACTGCTTCAATTAAAATTGGTTTTGGACTATACTTTTATAATAGGATTGCATATCAGTAAGCCCATAATTCTGTTCAACAATATATTTCAAAATTTTAACAAATAATGGACCAAACTGTTGCTATGTCTACAACTGTGAGTAATTATTTCTTAGTTATTTAATAGAACCAGAGCACTGTTATTGATTCTGATTGGCCAGAAGGTGTTGATTTAAAAAAAAAAATTTTATTATTATTATTTTTTTCTTCTCTAAAAGCAGCTCTGATAATAGTGTTGGCTGCAAGGCAAATCACAGATTGTGTTTGCTTTACTAAGTTAAAATCATCTAAACCATTTTTTTTTTTTTTAAACGCACTGTTATCTAACAAAAAACATCATGTAATTGTTGGTGTTTATGTAAATGTTTATTTAATGTTTTCTGGAGAAATCTCCAGTATCTACACTTTGTAAAAATATGTTATCAAACATTATGAAAACCATAAACAATATACAGTAATTGGTATTTTCCAGTGCAACCAAATGCAAATAAATAATAATAATATTAAACTTATATATATATTTTTTAAAAGGGAACAAAATCCTTACATCTCCATGTACAAAAAGAGTATTAACCTTTAATTGTTTATATACTTCCATAAGTCCATAAAAGACTTACCATCAAGATTTTCTAAAAAGTCATAAACCATTTTCCAAATGGACCAAGATATATGAAGTTTGTTTTTCATTAAATAATCTTTTCCAAGGCAAGACATGAAGTCATCCCATTTATCCACTGAGGAACCACAGGACATACTTCTTTTTTCCAAGAGCAGGCAATTACATGTTTAACCTCCAGCAAGCAAAGAGGTAACAACGATCCTTCATATTTGGTCATTTAAAAGTTCAAAGGATAAATGTGCAATATACACAGCTTGGGGTCAAGAGGTATCACTTTACCAATAATTTGACTTATTATCGCCAGTATTTTTACCCAGAAACAGTTGAATCTTGTACAATCCCACATACAGTGGAGTAAAATTCCCTTCTTTGGTTTACATTTATAACATACATCAGGAATATTTGGGTTAAAGTGATGTAACTGGACTGGGGTGATGTATTCATGATTGAAGTCTACCATGAAATATTTATTTAGATTTGGCCAAAAACTGCTTATATAACTTTCAAGTTAAGTGGTGATTGAATATTCTAGATTTCTGCATAAAACATGACCAGATTTTCACAGAAGTCCTAAAAGTAGACAAAGAGAACCCAATTAAACAAATTAGACAAAAATATTATACTTGGTCATTTATTTATTAAGGACAATTGTCCAATATTACATATCTGTGAGTGGCAAAAGTATGTGAACCTCTTGGATTAGCAATTAAATTGAAGGTGAAATTAGGTGTTTTCAATCAGTGGGATGATAATCGGGTGTGAATGAGCGCCATGTTTTGTTTAAAGAAAAGGGATTTACCATGGTTTGATTTTCACAAGACATTTGTGGAGATGTATCATGGCACGAAAAAAGGAGATTTCTGAGGACCACAGAAAAAGAATTGTTGATGCTCATCAGGCTGGAAAAGGCTACAAACCCCATCTCTAAAGAGTGTGTTCTCCACCAGTCCACAGGATTGTCAACTTGTAGGAATTGATTGAAAATCTGATTATGTTTTAGGTCATATTTATGTGGAAATGTAGAAAATTCTAAAGGGTTCACAAACTTTCAAGCAGCACTGTATCTAACCCAAACCTTTCAAACAATTAAGTGTGATATTTTCTAGTATCTGCAATTTGAATCAGCCTGCAGTACTTGCAGTACTTTAACATAGCCACACTACTATACCCTGAATAACAGCTAGCTGACTAACTAAAGCTACAGTGGGGGAAAAAAGTATTTGATCCCCTGCTGATTTTGTACGTTTGCCCACTGACAAAGAAATGATCAGTCTATAACTTTAATGGTAGATTTATTTGAACAGTGAGAGACAGAATAACAACAAAAAAATCCAGAAAAACGCACGTCAAAAATGTTATAAATTGATTTGCATTTTAATGAGGGAAATAAGTATTTGACCCCTCTGCAAAACATGACTTAATACTTGGTTTAAAAACCCTTGTTGGCAGTCACAGAGGTCAGACGTTTCTTGTAGTTGGCCACCAGGTTTGCACACACCTCAGGAGGGATTTTGTCCCACTCCTCTTTGCAGATCTTCTCCAAATCATTAAGGTTTCGAGGCTGACGTTTGGCAACTCGAACCTTCAGCTCTCTCCACAGATTTTCTATGGGATTTAGGTCTGGAGACTGCCTAGGTCACTCCAGGACCTTAATGTGCTTCTTCTTGAGCCACTCCTTTGTTGACTTGGCCGTGCGTTTTGGGTCATTGTCATGCTGGAATACCCATCCACGACCCATTTTCAATGCCCTGTCTGAGGGAAGGAGGTTTACACCCAAGATTTGACGGTACATGGCCCCGTCCATCGTCCCTTTGATGCGGTGAAGTTGTCCTGTCCCCTTAGCAGAAAAAAAACCCCAAAGCATAATGTTTCCACCTCCATGTTTGACGGTGGGGATGGTGTTCCAGGGGTCATAGGCAGCATTCCTCCTCCTCCAAACACGGCGAGTTGAGTTGATGCCAAAGAGCTCCATTTTGGTCTCATCTGACCTCAACACTTTCACCCAGTTATCCGCTGAATCATTCAGATGTTCACTGGCAAACTTCAGACGGGCATGTATATGTGCTTTCTTGAGCAGCGGACCTTGCGCGCGCTGCAGGATTTCAGTCCTTCACGGCGTAGTGTGTTACCAATTGTTTTCTTGGTGACTATGGTCCCAGCTGCCTTGAGATCATTGACAAGATCCTCCCGTGTAGTTCTGGGCTGATTCCTCACTGTTCTCATGATCAATGCAACTCCACGAGGTGAGATCTTGCATGGAGCCCCAGGCCGAGGGAGATTGACAGTTCTTTTGTGCTTCTTCCATTTGCGAATAATCGCACCAACTGTTGTCCCCTTCTCACCAAGCTGCTTGGCTATGGTCTTGTAGCCCATTCCAGACTTGTGTAGGTCTACAATCCTGTCCCTGACATCCTTGGAGAGCTCTTTGGTCTTGACCATGGTGGAGAGTTTGGAATCTGATTGATTGATTGCTTCTGTGGACAGGTGTCTTTTATACAGGTAACAAACTGATATTAGGAGCACTCCCTTTAAGAGTGTGCTCCTAATCTCAGCTCGTTACCTGTATAAAAGACACCTGGGAGCCAGAAATCTTTCTGATTGAGAGGGGGTCAAATACTTTTTTCCCTCATTAAAATGCAAATTAATTTATAAAATTTTTGACATGCGTTTTTCTGGATTTTTTTTGTTGTTATTCTGTCTCTCACTGTTCAAATAAACCTACCATTAAAATTATAGACTGATCATTTCTTTGTCAGTGGGCAAACGTACAAAATCAGCAGGGGATCAAATACTTTTTTCCCTCACTGTAGCTAGAGGTTAGCTGCTTAAACTTGCTATGTACATAAGAAGTGAAATTTGAACTATTTTTCCTAGTTAATTTTAACCACATCTATGAACAAATATAACAAGTATATATGTAAAGCAAAACTGTAAGTAACATTAGCTATAAAAAAAGATTAGTCATTGGTTAAAATGCTGTCTAGCTCTCAATGAAACACTATTTGAATGCCAAGTAGTAATATTCTAGATTTGTGCTTGGACTTCTACCATTACCATTTATTTGAAAGACTTCATCACTTCTTAATCAACTCAGATGAATAACAGAACATCTTCAAGATTATAAAATCATTTAATCAGATTAAACTATAACTACTAGAAAACCACACTCACAGACTTTTTAATCAACTAAACCAGAATCATTAACCAATATTTGGTTCATTAAAAATGACATGAATTAGGCCACTCACAATTTGTTTCCTTGATGGTATCCAGCAAGTGTCTGCTTTCTTCCTGTATCCACCCCTCCATCCGCTTGCGTCCCATGCCAAAATCTCTCAGTGTAGTGAGTGTGAACCTCCTGAGCTGACGCCAGCGCTCTCCATTACTGATCGTAATGCCTTAGAGATGAAGAGAGGGTTATGAATGTGACCCAATGAATCAGACATATATTCAGAATTGACTAGTTAAAGCTATCTGTGGGCTTTTTGGGATGGATAAGCCACTGCACTACCAAACATGAAGATCAACACCTCTGGCCCAACCTCAGTAAAATACAGTGCAATATGGTGGAGTAAACGAAAACTCATATGTAATGAGGTGTCACCTCCTTAGAAAACATGAACTCTATCTAATTTGAGGCAAATTTTACTACGTGGCTAACACTACCTGGCTATATTTATCCAAGTTAGTCTGTTTGCTAATGAAAGGTTAGATTATTATGGATTCCAGTAGCTACAATAGGAATACAATAGAGTAGCTAGACAGGAAGTCAGATTCTAGCTAATGGTAAATATATATTTTTCCCCACCATGATATTTTACTTGTAATGGATTAATTAACAAACTACATAACATTATATGTGTATGATCTGCAAACTTACAGAGATTGAATGCATACATGCTTTAAAACAAAGATCATCTTGCAACAGTTTTAAATAAGTAATAAACATTACTTTTCACATAAAGACATGACATAACTTATTTTAATCAGTTAAAAAACATTTACTTTCTACAAGTAGTATTTGCCTGATTTCTTCTGTTTTTGTGTATATCTCATACTAAATAGTTTTAGATCTTCAAATGAAATACAACATAAAAAAGGCAACCTGAGTATGGACACAATACAGTTTTTATTTATTATTATTTTTAATTGAAGCAAAAAATGTTATCCAACACATATCACCAATGTGCCAATTGCCCACTTAAACTTAAACTCTGGTTGTGCCACCTTTACCAGCAGCAACTGCAACCAAATGCTTCAGATAACTGGAGTTCAGTTTTTCACTTACTGCTAGGACTAGGACTTTCTCTTATGCTTTGGATCATTGTCTTGCTGCATAATCCACTTGAGTTTCAACTTACGTACTGAAGACTGGACATTCTCCTTTAGGATTTTCTGGTAGAGAGCAGAATACATGTCCCTCAATTATTGCAAGTTACCCAGGCCATGAATCAGCAAAGCATCCTCACACCACCACACTTCCACCACCATGCTCAACTGTAGGTATGATGTTCTTTTTGTGGAATTCTGTGTTGGTTTACACCAGATGTAATGCGACCACTGTCTTCCAAACAGTTCCACTGTCGACTCATCAGTCCACAGAACATTTTCCCAAAAGGTTTGAGGATCATCAAAGTGTATTTTGGCAAATTTCAGACAAGCCTTAATGTTCTCCTGGGTTAGCAGTAGTTTTCACCTCACCACTCTTCCATGGATGCCATTTTTGCCCAGTGTCTTTCTGATAGTGGAATCATGAACAGTGACCTTTATTGATGCAAGGGAGCCAGTAGTTCCTTTAATGTTGTGCTTGGCTCTTTTGTGACTTGCTGGATGAGTAGTTGCTGAACTTGGAGGAATTTTGGAAGGTTGGCCACTTCTGGGAAGGTTCACTATAGTGCCGAGTTTTCTCGATTTGGAGATAATGGCTCTCACTGTGGTTCTTTGGAGTTTCAGAGCCTTTGAAGTAGCTTTGTAACCCTTCCCAGACTGATGTATTTCTATCACCTTCTTTCTCATCATTTCTGGAATTTTTTTTCAACTTTGGCATAGTGTGTGACCTTTTAATCAACTTCATGCTGTTGAAAAAGTTCTATGTAAGTGTTGATTTGTAATGTATAATTATGTAATAATTTGAGTGAACATGTTTGCAGTAATCGGGTCTGGTTCTGTCCAGACAAACTGAACCCAATTTTGAGTGCAGTTTCATAGATCTGGGGAAATAGTAACTACGGTGGCAAAGGCATTTTCACACAGGACCAGTGGTATTGGATAACTTTTTTGCTTCAATAAATAACATTATTTTGTGTTTATTCAGGTTCCATTGTTTTATCTTAGATTTTGTTTTAATTTCTGAAACAATTTACTATGAGATATACACAAGAACAGAACCAATACTTTTTTCACAGCACTGTACTGGAAGAAAATGTTTGGCTACATATTTCTGATTGTGACACTTCTGACACTTTCTGATTCTTCATGTAAGTATAATTTATCAGCACTTTCCACCCCTGTTATCAAATATTATAACTTGTAAATAAATAGCTAGTGACATACATTATGTTCTGTTTAAAATGGTAAAACCACAATTTGAGAAGCTCTAGACATGTAATAGGTCTGTAGTTTTGTGTTTTTGGAATGACAGAATGACAGATGGTGGACTGAGGACAAACATGTCTAATAGTTAACATTTTTTTTACTTTCTTACCATAGCCTTTCAGAACTTTCTGAATGAATGGAACAGGGGCTCTGCCAATAAAATCATCCGCGTTGTCAACAAGGGCTTCTTTCACTGTGTCATAGCCCACCAGGATAAGGACTCTCTGGGTTCCCAAATACACCGTCATCACAGGACCATAAGTCTTACTCCACTGTTAAAAGATATAGACTTTACGATATAGATATAGACTTTAAGTTTATCCTGAATAGGTTAAAACAATGATATCCAAAAACAGAATACCAAATACTCTGCTTCACAAACTGTAAAGGGGACAGCAGTGGCTCAAAGTTTAAGGCTCTGGGTTACTGATCAGATAGTCGGGGGTTCAAGCCATAGCACCACCAAGCTGCCGCCATTGGCCCCTTGATCAAGGCCTTCAACCTCTCTGCTCCAGGTGGCTGACCATGTGCTCTGACCCCAACTTCTTAACAAGTTGGGATATGTGAAGAAATGAATTTTTCTGTAATGTATATGTGACAAATAAAGGTTTCCTCTTCTAAAGAGCACAATGTCTAGGGTACAGGATCTTCAAAAATTAAGATAAAGAACCATCAAGTTAGACTTTTGTAGTAAGTATTCAGAATATTATATTGTCCTGTTTATTGTCATGGTAGTCTTTGTGATTACAGGACAATATATAAGACAGCACTTTGTGCATTAGCACCAAACAGGTTTTTGCAGTGCTTGTGGACTAATGTATAAATGTATAAATAAATAAGTAAATAAACTAACTTTAGAATAAAATAGAGATAGCGATAGAGATAAGTAAAACAAGTAAAACAAGTAAAACAAGATAGAGATTAAATAAAACTTTTACAGCAGGGGCTCAGAAATCAGTCCTGGAGGACCACAACACATTTGTTATGAATGCACAGTGTTGGTGCTGCTGTGGAAAATTTCATGAAGACCTGGGGGGGAAATCCTGCTTACCTTTAAAAAGGTTTTAAAGGGAGCTCGGTTGTCCAAGGTAAGAATGTTTCCGAGTAGAGGCAAAGCTGTAGGTCCTGGAGGAAGATTATGTGGCTGATTCCTCCATCTGAGCAATATTAACAGAGCTATCACTAAACCCAGCAAAAGTAAAGTGCTGGAGATATCCATAGCTCTTCTTCAGAAACAATATTTACACTTTTTTGAGTTGTGAATCTGTTACTCACTTCTGCTGAAAGCGTTCTCCTGCAGGGACCTGCAGAGTTTATATGTTTGTCAGTAGATGGGAGGGGCTGAAACATGTGTAAACCATGTGACTACTTTATCTAGAGTACACATGAACTCCTCAATGGGTGTAGCTCACTGATTAAAAAAGTGAGATTTAGAGAGTTGGCGTAATATTTGGCGAAAAATGTATGTACATAATCAGTTATAAGATATTCATCTAACTGTAATAACATATTGAGCTAGAGTGCCTATCACTAATATTGGCACCCTGGTAAATATGAGCAAAGACGGTTGTGAAAAATTGTCGTTATTGTTTAACCTTTTGATCTTTTGTTTAAATGCTCTGTGCTCATGGATATCAAACAATTACAAACACAACACAGGTTTATCAAAAAACCAAAAACAAATCTGAAATAAGTATAAAATAAGTGGATTTTTGATGATGGGGTTTCTGTCATATATCAAGGAGGTAACGCTGGACTTCAGTTCCCATCAGCCACTGCACTGTACTACATGTCACATGACCACCTGCACCTGAATCATGTTTCTGTTAATGAGCACACTTATATATAGCCATTGTTTGCACTGCTTCTCTGTCTTACGGTTCTCTTAGACCACTGTGTTCCATGTTACTATGTTTATTGAGCTTGTTAGTTTGTGTTTAGTGTTTGCCACAGTATTATGCCAAGTTGTCTTAGTGTCTTTGTTTTGTTGTTTGATTGTTTAATAAACTGTTTGAAAATCTTTGATTGCTTCCGCATCAACCTTGAATTGTGACATCAATGAGGTGCGCAAGAACCCAAACTTTAGAGCAGGGCTTCTCAAACTTTTTGCAGCCAGGAAGCAATTTAACTGTATAAAAGAAAAATTCAGCAGGCCCCCTAAGTACAGAATTATTTAACTATTCAAATATTAGGCAAATATGACCAATAATATCAGGCCAGAGTTTTTTTTTGTAAATAATTTTTTTATTATTTATTATATATATATTATTTATCAAGTTATACAACTGCTTCAGTCATTTTTCTGGGTGAGCCATTTGGTTTATGCAGATTACCTTCCGTAATTTATGGCTCCAATATTGCCAGATTTTTCTGGAGTAGAAACATCTGAGACAGGGGTTTTCAATATACTCTAGACCAACACCTTTAACTACCAACACGTTCCATTAAGCCTGAAAAATATTATTGGTAAATCGAGAACAAGAGTTTCTCAACGATAATTTAAAATTGTCAGTGAATGTTAGATCTTGATTTTCTTAATTAATTTTAGTTAATTAATTAATTTTGTTAGGTACTTATTTATTTTTTTGTTTGCTTATTTATTTATTTATTTTTAGTATTGGAATTGTATCAACCTTTTTTGTATTTATGCCACCGCTAATATGATTTTAAAGGATATTTTAGGCACCCTTTCATGCTACATTTTTGAAGACATTCAATTAATAATGTGACAAAGAATTTTGAGTACTTTTGTCATTATGTTTGAATTTTTACCCCAATATGTTCACTTAAATATATTCGTATCAAATTTGATTGTGGAAAATGTATGAATACTACAGAAGGATGTAAACAAATATACCTACAATCAATAAAAATATAATAACTAAAAACAAAAATGCAGATTGAAGAAGTAAACAGCATTTTTCTTTGCTGTCAAATATAATACTGTATGTCACATAAAGCAAGCGACGATTTAAAAATAAAAAATAAAAAGGACTAATATGATGAGTAATATGATGGCATATGAATGAGAAGATGGCAAGCATTGAAAACATTAACATCTAATAGGACTCTAGCATATTGCCAGTATACTCCTGCATGAATAGACCTAGTAGTAATTATCACATTAATCACTGCAATTATTTTTTAATTTAACATTCTGGCTTCCACCCTTTTTTATTTAGCAGCTTATAAAATATCACTTGATCCAACATGTCCTATTACATTTATTATTGCATTTAATTTTTTTTATGCCCCATGCACACAATTAATTGTGCACACAACTTACTGAAGGCATGAGACACTAAATCACTGTCATGAAATGTGTGTGTGAGATCTTTTCACACACTGAGCTATTTTTAGTTGTCAAATTAATTAAAAAAAAACAAAACAATGTGAATGTTTTTGTTAGTTCAGTGGGATCTCTCATACAAAAACCCATGACAAGACCTGCTGTGCTCAATACAAACTTAGATTATAACTTGGTCAACAACTACTATGAGTTTAGATAATGCTTCCCACAAGTAATTCTTAACTGTTGGGTATACATACCGGATTATACCTGATTAACATATCCAAACATTAGTAAACTTTGTAATTACACACACTGATTACACTTTATATCCTTCACTCTCTCTCTCTCTCTCTCTCTCTCTCTCTCTCTCTCTCTCTCTCTCTCTCTCTCTCTCTCCCTCTTTCTCTCTCTAATGCATATCAATGGCTCAAGCGTCCTTCACTAGCTCTAAAATGACATTTTGGAATTAGCAACGGAGGCTTAAGATGGGATGCATCATAAATTAGTTCCAAACACAAGAGCGTTTTAAGGACAAAAACCTGACAAATGTCTTAAACTTAAACAGCTGAACAATGTCTTGAGGTGTGGTAACTGTGCTATAAGTGGAATAATTGACTTAGGTCTGTTGAATTATTAGAAAATAATGAACACCCGAGGTGTAATGCATTACCATGGCCCTTCATCAATTATGATTACTCAAAACAAAACATAACTATATATGCTTGTATGGTATATTAACAAATACTATCTTGCGCTCTTCAAATCCATGAAAATCTATGTGAGATGAGTTTAGGCTACAATCTTTGCACTAGTAACTGCATTAAGACTGAACTGTCTGCCTGCAGTAATCTTAGTTCAGCGGGGGGTAGCGATGAGCTGGTATTTGCGAGGCAGGTTGGCAAAGCCACTGATTTCAGGAGTGGAGTCAATGCTCTCAGGTCCTCCAGGTGTGGTAAAGGTGAAATGTTGCAGCAGAGACACCAGGAAAATAAATAGCTCCATACGCGCCAGAAACTTGCCCACACAGGACCTCTTACCTGCATGAAGGAAGGGCAAGTCAAGTCAGCATTGCATTACACCTGAATATGAATCACATGAAAATGAATCTCATGAAAATTAATCACATGTAAATGAATCATACATAAATGAATCACATGAAAATGTATCACTTGAATATGAATCACATGTAAATGAACCATATGAAAATGAATAAATAAATTAAAGACAGCATTGCATTGCACTATGTTATGTAGTTCATCCTGATTCTGTTGTATACATTCTGTCATTGTATAGCTTTGTCCTGGTCTTACTCTTGTAGTTCTGACATTGTATGTATCTGTGTGCAGAATACAGAGCTTCTCTATTCTCTTGTACAGTCCTTTTTCCACAATGGAGACACTGATAGCTCTTCAGTTAAAGCTCTTTGTCAATGAAATGGTTGCAAGTTGATAACCGTCAGAAACCTATAACGTGTATGTTTGAGATTCAATTTTTACTCACCTGAAGATCTTGATTGATCAAGTAAGGTCCATTTTTACATTTATACAGTATAGTGAGAAATAAAGTAAATAGTCACTTTTATTCCTGGACGATTTACTTTATTTCCCACTATATATGTGTAAAAATGGACCTCATCAAGATCTGACAAGATCACACTGACAGAGATTACCCTGGCTTTGGAAGACACTCATTACCATATTGATTGACTTGTGGTTAATAATCAGCCTGAATATCAATGAAAGCATCAGTGCAAAGCAGTGCAAAGCAGTGCAAAACAGTGCAAAGGCTATGTTGGTGAATGTGCATTTCTCTCTCTCTCTCTCTGTGTGTGTGTGTAATCAGAGATTGTGAAAAACAGTTATGTTATAATAATATATATATAATATAATAATATAATATAAGCCACTTATGAAGGACAAAAATAGATAACATAATAAATAAATCTTAATTTGAATGCCTTAAAGTAAATCTATATTGAGGAGTTTCTAATTCTGCATAGTTTTAAGGCAATAAGTAATAAGGAGCCCTATCAGTTTGCACATAATCATGATCATACCACAGAAGACACACTAGCAGCAGTAGTAGTAGTATACATATTTATGCCAGAGCACTTCATATGCATATAATCTGACATTTTACTGTCAAAAGAAGGAAAACAGAAATTAATTTCTATCTTTCACTGTATGATTTTATTTTTAGAGTGCAGAAGGTGACAGTATATACAATGCCATGTTCGCTAGCTGAAGCGCCACAAGAATGCATCAATTTAAAGTTATTTACAGTACATTGTAAATGAATTATTGCAAAGCTCATGAACCAGTTGTTTTTATATTTTCTGCTAATTCTACTTCATTAGCTCTGCTTACAAACAAAGGCTGTGAATACTTACTCCATCACCAACGACAATAGCTGAAATTATCTACATTAAAACTACCTACACAATATTAGCCAGGGGGTTTTAACATTTGGTGTGTGTACATATCCGTCCAATTTCCATACCACTTATCCTACACAGTGTCACGGTGGAGGCTGGAGCTTATCCCAGGGAACTCGGGTGGGGGACACCATGGACAGGGTTCCAACTCATCACAGGGCACAATCGCACACACATTCACACACTTAAGGCAATTTGGAAATATCAATCAGTCTACAGTGCACGTGTTTGGAGGCAGTACCTACAGAAACCCCCCCGAAGCATATGTACCTCCATGCACACAGGCCAAAGGCAGGTTTTGAACCCCCAACCATGGAGGCATGACATACTAACCACTAAGCCATCGTGTCCCCTATATATTATAGACAGAAAACTACTGCAAGTGATGAGATACAACTTGAGAAAGTTGTTTTGGATTGCATAAATTAATGACTGTGTGTCCTTGTTAAACTGTGTACTGGTGAATAATGACAGTTCTCACCTGCAGAATAAGGCATGAACGCAGGGTTCTTTTTTAAAGTTGCCATTTGTGTCCAAAAAATGTCTTGGGTCAAATGACCAGGGCTTCTTGAATGCCTTGAATGCCTTGAATGCTTTTTTTATTGTCACTATACACATGTACAATGAAATTAAGAGCCACTCCTTTTTTTTGTTCCGTGCCAACATGTACATAGAATAAACAAGAAGAATAAACAGATAAATAAGATAAATAAACAGATAAATAAACAAGATAAATAAACAAGATAAATAAACAAGATAAATAAACAAGATATTGGGGCGGATGGGGGAGGTACTATGAAATGCACAGTTTTGAGACACTATATACATATGCTGTGAACTCAGTACATGTATGTGTTTAGAATGGTAATAGCTTTTGGGAAAAAACTATTCTTAAATCTATTAGTCCTTGTTTTGATGCACCTGTAACGTCTCCCTGAGGGCAACAGATTGAACAGATCAAAGCCAGGGTGAGAACTGTCCTTAATGATGGTTTTTCCTCTGCTGAGGCAACGGGAGGTGTAAATATCCATCAGGGAGGGGAGAGGGCAGCCAATGATCTTCTGTGCTGCTCTTACTACTCTCTGAAGCCTCTCCCTTTCTGCTGCGGTGCAGCTACCATACCACACCGTGATACAGTATGTCAGCAGGCTCTCGACGGACGAGCGGTAGAAGATCAGCAGCAGATTGGAGTCCAGATTGTACTTCCTGAGAACTCTCAGGAAGTGTAGCCGCGTTTGAGCCTTCTTGATAACCGCTGTGATGTTGTCCGTCCAGGAGATGTCTGCAGAGATAAGGACGCCAAGAAACCGGAAGGTGTGGACCCTCTCCACACACTCACCATTAATGAAAAGGGGGGCCAGCTCATTGTTGTGCTTCCTGAAGTCTACAATCAGTTCCTTGGTTTTCTTGAACACCAGGCTGCCAAGTTTAGGACTTCCTCTCTGTAGGCTACCTCATCTCCTTTTGAGATGAGTCTGACCACTGTGGTGTCGTCAGCAAACTTGATGATAAGATTATTGTTGTGGACTGGACTACAGTCGTATGTGTAGAGACAGTACAGGAGGGGGCTCAACACACAGCTCTGTGGAGAACCTGTGCTCAACGTGCGAGTGGAGGAGAGGTGGGGTCCGAGTCTCACTGTCTGAGACCGGTTGGTGAGAAAGTCCTTTATCCAGGCACATGTGAGGCGGGGGAGGCCAAGGGTGACCAATTTGGTGATGAGAATGTCCGGAATTATTGTATTAAAAGCCGAACTGTAATCCACAAAAAGCATCCGGACGTAGCTCTGTTGCTGCTCTAGATGTCTCAACACGTAGTGGACAGCTACGGCGATAGCATCCTCTGTGGATCTGTTTGCGCAATAAGCAAACTGATAAGGATCGAAGTCTGGGGGGAGGTAGTCCTTGATGTGCTGAAGAACCAATCTCTCAAAGCACTTCATGATAACTGGAGTGAGGGCCACAGGACGATAATCATTCAGGCTAGTGGTGGGCGACTTCTTTGGCACTGGGATGATTATGGCTGATTTTAGGCAGGCCGGGATAACTGCTTGGGCCAGGGAGAGATTGAAGATTCTGGTAAAGATGTGGGCAAGCTGGTGGGCACATGATCTGAGCACCTTACCAGGTACACCGTCTGGGCCAGCAACTTTCCTGGGGTTCACTGCCAGAAACATCCGTCTAACATCGTGTTCCCTCACAGTAAGTAGAGTGGTGCAGGAACCAGGAGGGGATGGAGGCAGGGCTGGACTGGTACGGGGGCCAGATGAGGGTGGAGGTGAGGCTGGAGCAGATGAGTGCTGTTGTTGTGATGTTTCAAAGCAAGCAAAGAAGCAATTTAGCTCTTCTGCCAGCATCGCACTCAGGTCTCCTGTTGTCACATCACGGCCTCTGTAGTTTGTGATGTTCTGTATGCCCTGCCACACCTCCCGTTTATTTTTGCTGGACAGGTGGGACTCTATGCTTCTCTTATAGACCGCCTTAGCTTCCTTAATACCACCTTTCAGCACCTTTCAGAGCTCTGTACAGAGCTCTATTACCAGACCTGAAGGCAGCGTCGCGGGCTTTGAGTAGTGTGCGGACCTGTTTGGTCATCCATGGTTTCTGGTTTTGGAAAACCCGAATGTTTTTGTCCACAGCCACATTTCCGATACAGAACTTGATATAGTCCAGTACCGTTCCTGTTAATGTTTCTAGCTCTTGATGTTCAAACAAATCCCAGTCTGTCTGTTCGAAGCAGTCCTGTAGTTTGCAGAATGCATCATCAGGCCAGGTGGTAACAGTCTTTATAGTGGTCTTGACACTGCGTCTGAGGGGGGTGTAGGCAGGGGAGAGCAGGAGGGAGAGATGGTCTGATTGGCCGAGGTGGGGGAGAGGTATGGCTCTATACACATGCTTACTGTTGGAGTAAACATGATCCAGAGTGTTCGCCCCTCTAGTAAAACACTTAACATGTTGATAGAATTTCGGGAGTACAGTCTTCAAGTTCGCCTTATTAAAGTCTCCTGCAATTATGTGAACACCGTCGGGGTAAGCCCGCTGCTGTTCGTTTATGGTGTTCAACAGGAGAGAGAGCGCCGTGTTCACATTGGCGTCGGGTGGAATATACACAGCCGTGATAATCACTACTGTTAGCTCTCTCGATAGAAAAAAGGGCCGACATCTTACAGACATTTCTCCCAGTGTTCCTCATCCCTCAGAACAGAGTGAAGCAAGGGCAAGATTGCTGTGTCCTGCAAGAGATTTACTGAAATGTTTACCAAATCTAGTGACTGTAGTTGTGTTTAGTACATCAAATCAAGTCTCAACCTGGGCTTGTACGATACTGATTTATTTTCCCCTGCTCGTGATTTTCCATTTAAAAAAAACAAAAACAGTTTAATCATCTAGAATATATATAAAATGACAGGAAATTAAGAGTTTTGTGTCTCCTGTGGGAGACAGGATTGCATGATTTTCAATGTTATCAGTTGTGCAGTCAGGAACTGCAATCACAAAAACTCAGCTGGATGGTGGATTATTACGTGATTGCACAGTAATGTGCAGTTAACTAAAAAAAAGAGAAAAGAAAAAAGTACATTTTGATTAGACATTTTTATAAATCAGTTGTCCATGTGGCTGACGTTTTCATTGTTGATCTTCTGTGTTTGACTCCAGAGTATTTAATCACTTGCCAATTATAATTACCATTAACATTATTTGTGCAGTGTTAAAGCTGATACCTCCTTGTAGGACTGTGCAATCATTCCAGATTGATTAGCTCATCTCCCATTTTTAAGATAGCTCTTTTGGCATATTTCTGAGTGATAACACACACGAATATACTCTGATGTTACAACCCAAATTTCCGAAAAAGTTGGGACTGTAGGGAAAATGCTAATAAAACAAAGAGGAGTGATTTGTAAATGTACTTTGACTTGTATTTAAACAAAAAATATATATATTAAGACAAGGTACTTGATGGTTTACATAATTAACTGCATAGTTTTTTGAAGATAAAAGTTTATTATGAAACTGATGCATGCAACACATTCCAGAAATGTTGGAACGGGGCAATTTAGGACTAATAGTGATGTGACAAGTTAAAATAAGAAAGTGATGTGAAACAGATGTGGCAAACATCTAATCATAATATATAAGGAGCCTTCAAAGAGCAAGGATGGGTCGAGGCTCGCCAATCTGCCGACAGATGCGTCAGCAAGTAATCCAACACTTTGAGAACATCTTTCCCCAAACGCATATCGGTAGGATTTTGGGCATTTCACCTTCTACAGTGCACAATATAATTAAAAGATTTAAGGAATCTGGTCAAATCTCGGTGTGTAAAGGGCAAGGCCGAAAACCACTCCTGAATGCAAGTGATCTCTGATACCTCAGACATCACTGTCTTAAAAACCGTCATGAATTTGTAATGGATATCCTGCCATGGGCTCGGGAATACTTTGGTAAACCTTTCTAAATCAACACCATTCGCCGCTGCGTCCACAGATACAAGTTCAGGCTTTGGTCTGGTTTGGGCTT
This sequence comes from Ictalurus punctatus, assembly GCF_001660625.3. Classification (NCBI taxonomy): domain Eukaryota; kingdom Metazoa; phylum Chordata; class Actinopteri; order Siluriformes; family Ictaluridae; genus Ictalurus; species Ictalurus punctatus. The sequence goes on from NC_030435.2 coordinate 6,271,041, forward strand.
ATCTGAGATGGACAGTAGCACAGTGGAATCGTGTTTTGTGGTCCGACGAGTCAACATTTCAAATAGTTTTTGGACAAAACAGCCGTTGTGTTCTCCGGGCCAAAGAGGAAAATGACCATGTAAGCTGTTATCAGCATCGGGTCCAAAAGCCAGCGTCTGTCATGGTATGGGGGTGTGTCAGTGCCCATGGCATGAGTAACTTGCACATCTGTGAGGGCATCATTAATGCAAAAAGATATGTACACATTTTGGTGCAACATCTGCTTCCATCCAGAGCAGGACAACGCCAAATCACATTCTGTCCGGATTACAAGCGCATGGTTGTGTAAGCAGAGAGTGTGCGTGCTAGCATGGCCTGCCTGCAGTCCTGACCCGTCTCCCATTGAGAATGTGTGGTGCATTATGAAGCGCAAAATAAGGCAACGAAGACCCCGTACAGTTGTGCAGCTGAAGAAATACATAATGGATGAATGGGGAAAAATCCTCTTACTAAACTTAACTAACTCGTGTCTTCAGTGTCCAAACACTTAATAAGTGTTACTAAAAGAAAAGGTGATCTTACACAGTGGTAAACAATCGACTGTCCCAACATTTTTGGAGTGAGTTGCAGTCATCAGATTTGAAATGAGTGTATATTTTCAAAAATAAATTAAATTCACAAAGTAAAACATTAAATAATGTGTTAATAATGCCTTTTAAACATAGTACAGGATGAATTGAATTTCAAATGACTTTTTTTTTTTTTGCATTTTCCATACTGTCCCAACTTTTTTGGAATTGGGGTAAATTGTCTAACATAATATAAATAATATAATATAAATCCATCCATCCATCCATCAATCTTCTACCGCTTACTCCTTTTCAGGGTCACGGGGAACCTGGACAGGGTATATGATATGATATGATATGATATGATATGATATAATATAATATAATATAATATAATATAATATAATATAATATAATATAATATAATATAATTTAAGGATATGGTGGCAGTGTAAAATAATGCAGACACAGTAAAATCTCTATATAGCACAAGCTTGTCTCAGTCTCATTTATACACTTTTTCTGGCCATAAACTTGAGGATCTTGAAGCAAGCAATCTGATTCCTCTGTGTATACACACTTCCATGTACAGGTTTTTAGAGGAATTACAAACTTTTGAACGCCGTGGTAACAATTAGTGTTTCCTGGTACGATATAGACAATAGACTGCTGGGAAAAAAACGTTTACAGAATCCAAGAAGACTTTTGTGTAATGCAGGTAAGTAGTGTTTAAATGCATTACAATGCCTTGCATTTTTGCTGAAGGCCTACAAGAAAATGTTTGTGATTGGTCATCTGCCATGCCAGTCAAATCGCCTCTTAAAGTTCTTGCGCACATTTATTGACAAATCAGTAACAAAATTCCATCAAGCCTAGTGTAGAAATAGTTTGTGGACTGAATCACAGAGTTTGTCCAGTAGTGTAGAAGTTCTAAATGTTTTTAAAAGTTTGACCCTGCTTTTTAAATAATTTGTTCATCATTACCTTTGGAATTGTGTAGCCTCTGAATGTAATCTGATGTGTGGTGTAATAAGGAAAATTGAGCGGAACGAGATCGATATAACGCTGCACTTCATGGATTACTGCATGAGTAAATGGGAGGGACTTCCTGTCTTCCAATGAAGGGCTTCTCTCTCGTCCAATCACAGTGTCAATCTCTTTCTGCATGCGAGCTGAGAAAATGAAACGGGCAATCTGTATTGTGTACAATATATAATGTTGTACTCTGCAACTCGTACTATCTTGTAATAGAACAAACATTACTAGGGAATTATGAGTATTGCTGCTGTTTTATACATTTTCCTGTTGTTACTGATTATATTTTATGTGCTGTACACAAAATTAGCATGAACATAGGATTGTTAGCATTAGACATTTTATAGTTTCCCAAATATTTGTTCATTTACATTTTTTATATGAAAACATACTAACTATGTACTATAAATGTCCAGTTTGTTATAAGACCTTGTAGATTACCTTTCCTGTGCAGAATCTGCTGTGAGGAATTTAAAACTTTCCATTTTAAAAATGAATAATATTGGAATGTATTTCAAATGAGATTTTAAAAACTTTGTAAATCCCTCGGAGGCCTATCATATTTAAACCACAAACCCAAAGTTCTCATTTATGAAGTTAAACTGAATACTGAATGTTTGCAAATGCAAGACCCTTAATTTATACAATCATCACCCACTTTATTAGGAACACTTGTACATCTGCACAATTATGCAATTGTCCAATCAGCCAATCGTGTGGCAACGGCACAATGCTTAAAATCATGCAGATACAGGTCTAGAGCTTCAGTTAATGTTTACATCAAACATCAGAGTGGGGGAAAATGTACTCTCAGTGATTTGCTGGTGCTAGGTAGACCAGTTTGAGTACTTCAGGAACTGCATTTCTCCTGACATTTTCACACACAACAGTCTCTTGAGTTTATAAAGTATGGTGCAGAAAAAAATCCAGTGGGCAAAAATGGCTTGTTAATGAGCGAGGTCAGAGGAGAATGGTCAGACTTGTTCTAGCTGACAGGAATGCTACAGTAATTCAAATAACTATTCTTAACAACTGTGCTGAGCAGAAAAACATCTCAAAATGCACAGTATGTTGAACCTTGAGGAGGATGCACAACTACAGCCAAAGACCACATCAGGATCCACTCCTTTCAAACAAGAACAGGAACCTGGATGGGTTTTTTTCACTATTCTGTGAAATCTCTAGATTGCTGTAGATGAAAATCTGAGGAAATCAGCAATTTCTAAAATACTCAAACCAGAATGTCCGGCACTAACAACCATGCCGCAGTCAGTAAGATCTCATTTTTGATGTGAACCTTAACTAACACTCATGACATATGCTGCTAAATGATTGGCTGATTGGATAATTGCATGAATAAGAATGTGTACCGGTGTTTCTAATGAAGTGGATGGTGTGTGTACATATTAAACATCAAAAGTTTTATTATTTATTGGTTTGTTTGTTTGTTTTAAATTAAAAGTATTTATTGGAAAATCAGTGATTTTAATATTTAGTTATTTCAGTACAAATGTTTCTGGTTGGTCTTACTCTGTATTTCAGGGTGCTTGATCAGTAACATGATAGCATATCTGATAGTAGTGCTTGTGGACTCAGTCCCAGCCAGGAATATGTTTAAGACACTGGCTATCAAATTTTCATAGTGAAACTCCGTACTGGGATTGTCCTTTTCCTGTTGGAAAAAAAAGTTGCCTATGGTAAATTTTATATAAAATTGTTACTGCTATGTAATCACTTCATAAAAATCTGACCTACAATACATTGACTATCAGCAAACCTATTCAAGTAGGGCCCTATTAAGAGTTGGCGTTTTAAGACCAGAAGTTATGATAGAGATACTCATATTCAGTTAAACACCACTTTTATGCGCTCCCCATTCAGATTATGCAATTTACCTGCATGCTCTACAGACTATAACTATAGTTCACACCTTCACAGTCACCAGATTTTTCTTTAGTAGAATCTTGTACAACATGAATCGTGCTTATGTCTGTAGTTACATCTGGAGTTTAAAACCTCACTGCACACATGTAAGTCACTCTGAATGCGGCCCGTAATCAGTCCAATTTTGGAGGTGAAATTTTTGATCATCCCACACTATGCTTATCTACTTTTACTGGATGACACCGGAAATAAAATAAAGAAAGTAGTGAAAAGGTTTGCTTACCTGTTTGAGTCGGATCAGGAAGCAGTCAATGAAGTCTTGTGGGTTATCGGGGTCCAAACTGTCCTTGTGCTCTGGTACTTTGCCCCTAGAAAAGTCCATGACTTCATCCACATCGTTCATAACTTTGAGATGCTTACCAGGAGGTAGCTCAACCAGCCATGGAAAGATATTATACAGCTGTAAAATAAGCGGTACAAATGTAGTTAAAAAGAGTTCTGTTTCAAAATTCAGCAAAGGACGTGCCAGTGTCAAATATTTAGGTATTTTATTATTTCATTATTTTTGTTAATACTATTACAATTTAGCCCATCATCAGTGTGTGTGTGTGTGTGTGTGTGTGTGTACGAGTCGTGTGATATGACTAATATTACCATTTTGATGTATAACTGTAAAAGTTAATATAAATTGAACTTATTTGATTTTTTTATGCTGAGCAGAGAACATTTAGCTCTAAAGAAAAGTTTTATATTAGGAAAAATCACTTTTAGTGCCATTCTATTTTAAGGAAAATTAATGCACCACTGAACTTGGATATGAGAGATATGATGGTTGAAGAATGATGATTGCAACAATGTGTTCCTTATTTTCCTGAGGTTTTGAAGGTTTGCATGAATGGTCTCACCAGCTACTCTAAAAAATCCATTGTGTCATACCTGTGCCCATGTGCTGCTGCCAAACTGCAGTACTCCAGTGAAGACCTGGAGCAGATGTAGGAAGTGTCTATCTTCATAACTGAAGCGTTGACCAAACACCAGTGCACAGATGATGTTGGACACGGCTCTGCTCAGGTAGAACGTGGGGTCAACTGGAGCAGCTACAAGAAATACAACCCCCAAAAAGTTGGGACGCTGTGTAAAATATAAATAAAAACAGAATGCAATGATTTGCAAATCTCATAAATCCATATGGTATTCACAATAGAACCTAGAACACATATCAATTGTTTAAACCGAGTAAATGTACCATTTTAAGAAAAAAATAAGGTAATTTTAAATGTGATGGCCGAAACACTTCTCAAAATAGGTGGGATGGGGCAACAAAAGGCTGGAAAACTAAGTGTTACTAAAAAGAAATAGCCAGAGGAACATTTTGTAACTAATTTGATTAATTAGTAACACATATGTAACATGATTGGGTATATATAAAAAAGAATATCTTAGAGAGGCAGAGTCTCTCAGAAATAAATATGGCATGGAATATGGATGGAAGCATATGTTGCTCTAAAACCTGTATATACCTTTCAGCATTGGGGTTGTAATATAAGCTGAAATCATAGCAGATATTAGGTTGAGCAGCTTATCCTCAGTATGTTTGCTTTACAGGAGAGCACACTGAGTTAACAAAATCATTAACACTATTTTATTAATTCAGTAATGTTCAAAATGGCAGAATGAATGCATTATAAAACAGCTTACATGCACATATTTTAATTCCATGGCCTTGATCTAGTGTCTCATGGGTTTATTAAGTTGTGCACACAATTAACCCTCAGAGCATAATAGAAATTTAAAATAGAAATAGAAATAATATAGAAAATTTCAGTCTGCATTTTCTCTTCCTGAATTTTTAAGTGCTTGTTTTAAAGCTGGACCTTTTTTTTTTCTTAAAATGGTACATTTACTCAGTTTAAACATTTGATATGTTTTCTATTATGTTCTATTGTGAAGGGTTTATGAGATTTGCAAATAATTGAATTCTGGTTTTTATTTACATTTTACCCAGCATACCAACTTTATTTGGAATTGGGGTTGTAAGCACATTTTAAACCTCTCTCGTCATCCAGTTGAATAGATTTTAAGTGCATTCCAGTCATGACAGCTTTCCAGGTAGGCAGCGATTTTGGGCAGCATTTGTGCACTAGTTATCAAAGGACTGCTTCAATTAAAATTGATTTTGGACTATAATTTTATAATAAGATTGCATATCAGTAAGCCCATAATTCTTTTCAACAATAGATTTCAAAAGTTTAACAAATAATGGATCAAACTGTTGCTATGTGTACACACACACAGTATTTAGGTCAGGATTAGAGCCATGTTTACTCGCGAAGTAAACGCTGCACAGTCTCGTCTCTGTCATTAACCAAGCCGTTGTTATTGTTTAGGATTAACCTGGTTTCCTTATTTAGTGCCTCATTTCTTGACCACGATTCCCTGTCTAGCCTTGTATTGTCTGTTTTCCCACTCGTCTGACTACTGCATGCCTTACGACTACGCCTTCTGCCTTATCCTCTCGTTTGGAGCCATTCCTGCCTGCGCTCGCTTACATCTCAGGTACAACACGTAACACTATGTTGCTGTGAGTAGTTATTTATTAGTTATTTAATAGAACCAGAGCACTGTTCTTGACTCTGATTGGTGAGAAGGAGTTGATTTTTTACATTTATTTTATTATTTGTTTTATTATTTTTCTCTAAAAGCAGCTCTGATAATAGTGTTGGCTGCAAGGCAAATCACAGATTGTGCTTGCTTTAATAAATTAAAATCATCTAAACCGTATTTTAAAAATGCACTGTTATCTAACAAAGAACATCATGTAATTCGTGATGTTTATGTAAATGTTTATTTAATGTTTTCTGGAGAAATATCCAGTATCTACACTTTGCAAAAATTTTTTAACAAATATTATGAAGACCATAAACAATATACAGTAATTGGTATTTTTCACTTCAGCCAAATACAAATAAATAATAATATTAAACTTATATTATTATTATAATATATAAGCAAGGCAAGACACACTTGTCTTTGTACTCCTCACCTGGTTGCCGCCACACAAGCTTGAAACCATCTGAACCAAATACGTTTATCTTGGTCTCATCAGACGACAGGACATGGTTCCAGTAATCAGTGTCCTTAGTCTGCTTGTCTTCAGCAAATTGTTTGCAGGCTTTCTTGTGCATCATCTTTAGAAGAGGCTTCCTGCTGGGACGACAGCCAGGCAGACCAATTTGGTGCAGTGTGCGGAGTATGGTCTGAGCACTGACAGGCTGACCCCCACCCCTTCAACCTCTGCAGCAATGCTGGCAGCACTCATACGTCTATTTCCCAAAGAAAACCTCTGGACATGACGCTGAGCACATGTACTCAACTTTTTTGGTCGACCATGGCGAGGCCTGTTCTGAGTGGAACCTGTCCTGTTAAACCGCTGTATGATCCTGGTCACCGTGCTGCAGCTCAGTGTCAGGGTCTTGGCAATCTTCTTATAGCCTAGGCCATCTTTATGTAGAGCAACAATTCTTTTTTTCAGATCCTCAGAGAGTTCTTTGCCATGACTTGCCTTGTTGAATTTCCAGTGACCAGTATGAGGGAGTGTGAGAGTGATGACACCAAATTTAACACACCTTCTCCCCATTCACACTTGAGACCTTGTAACACTAACAAGTCATATGACACTGGGGAGGGAAAATGGCTAATTGGGCCCAATTTGGACATTTTCAGTTAGGGGTGTACTCACTTTTGGTGCCAGTGGTTTAGACATTAATGGCTGTGTGTTGAGTTATTTTGAGGGGACAGCAAATTTACACTGTTATACAAGCTGTACACTCACTACTTTACATTGTAGCAAAGTGTCATTTCTTCAGTGTTGTCACATGAAAAGATATAATCAAATATTTACAAAAATGTGAGGGGTGTACTCACTTTTGTGAGATACTATATATATATATATATATATATATAAGTACCTTTAGAGTCAGAAGCCTCTCAGAGGCTGACTCAAAGGGCTCAAATGGGGCCCCTAACAGACCTTCCAAGACCACAGAAAGGTCCCAGGAAGGTATGCGTGGCCTGCAGATGGGCCTCAGCTGTCTGACACCATGCATGAACCTCGAAGTTATAGGATGTTGCCCCACAGAGTCTCCATCAACGGGGCGTGGCTGGCCGAAACGGCAGCCACACAAACCCTGATTGTAGAAGGAGCCAACCCTGCTGAGAAACATTCTTGTAAGAACTCCAGGACTGTAGCTACTGCGCTGTTCACTTGGTCTAGCTGATGTTCCTCACACCACAAGACAAAAAGCCGAAACTTGAGCTCGAGCAGGGAAATTTTCTCCGAGAACCATATTCGAGCCGGCCAGTAAACAGCAGACGTAGACGGTCTTGGCGAACTCTCGCTAGAACTTGTGGGAGCAGAGTGATCGAGGGAAAAGCATATAGACCTGACCTCGGCCACGTGTGCACCATGGCATCCAGCCCCAGTGGTGCGGGAGGAGTGAGAGCGAACCACAGTGGGCAGTGTGTTGTCTCCTTGGAGGCAAACACATCCACTTCCGCTTGTCCGAACCTCCACCATATAGACTCCACCACTTGTGGATGGAGCCTCCAACCCCTGGGCCTCAGCCTCGACAGGATGTCTGCCCCTACATTCCGGCTGCCCGGAATGTACATTGCACTCACTGACAAGAACTTTCCCTCTGCCCAGAGAAGGATTAGTTGTGCCTGCCTGAACAGGGGGCGTGAACGTAAGCCTCCCTGGTGGTTGATATATGAGACCACCGCTGTGTTGTCTGACACAACTAGCACATGGTGACCTCTCAACTGAGGAAGAAAGAATTTCAGTGCTAGGAATACGGCCCGCATCTCTAGGCGATTTATATACCACTCCAGATGAGGGCCGCTCCAAAGACTGTGAGCTGGACAGCCATTTAAGACTGCACCCCAGCCCGTGAGGGACGCATCTGTCATTACCATCTTGCAGTAAAGAGATGCCCCTAGAGTGTGGCCCGAGTCTAGAAACTGGCATCGCCGCATGACACTGATTACTCTCAGAAGTTTCATCCTCGGATGAAACCCCTGACTGTTTCATCCACCACTGAAATGGTCTCATGTGCAATAGGCCCAACGGTATGACGTTGGCTGCTACTGCCATAAGGCCCAACAGTCTCTCGTAGAGACTGGAGGGGATGCCCAGACCTAGCTTTATCTTGCTCAAAGTTGATAGGATCGATCCTACGCGTGTTGGGGATAGAAATGCCCTCATTGTAGTAGAATCCCATATAATCCCTAGAAAAGTTGTCCTCTGCACTGGAGAAAGCATACTTTTCTTGAGGTTCAACCTGAGCCCCAAGCTTCTCATGTGGGCGAGAATGACATCTCGATTCTGAACCGCCTGTTCCCTGGATCGTGCTAGAATTAACAAGCCATCCAGGTAGTTTAGTACATGGATGCCCTGGAGTTGCAAGGGAGCCAGAGCAGCATCCATGCACTTTGTGAAGCTGCGAGGGGATAAAGCTAGCCCAAAGGGAAGAACCTGTAATTGGTATGTGTTGTCTCCAAACGCAAACCTCAGGAACGTCCTGTAACTGGGCAATATTCCTATGTGGAAATATCTTTCAGATCTATCGTCACAAACCAGCCTCGAACTGAATCTGTGGAACGATAAGTTTGAGCATCAGCATCTTGAACCTGTATGTCCGAAGAGTATGGATCAGATGACGCAGATCTAAAATTGGCCGCATACTCCAATCTTTTTTGCAGACCAGGAAATAATGGCTGTAAAAACCTCCCTCCCTTGGGGAACGGGGTACATGTTCTATGGCCCCTTTGTCCAAAAGGGAACTTACATCCTGCACTAACATTGGGCTCTGCTCTGTGCTGACAACTGTGGTGAGCACACCTCTGAACCGGGGAAGTCGAGCGCTGAACTGGACCCGGTAACCCTTTTCTATGGTAGACAGAACCCATGGAGACACATTTGGCAATAGTTTCCATGCTGCCAAATGGTCTTTCAGTGATGTTAGCTTTCCCACATTCCGTTGGAGGGAAAGCATCAGATTTACGTTGCCTTGTGACAGCTCGCTGACCAGGGAAGGCTGAAAACGTGGGATGGCCTTGGCCAGGGCAGGCCCTACAGTAGCACTGGGGACTATCTGCCCTAATGACCTCATGTCCCCTGATACGTCCCACCATGGCCCATCAGGACCGTTCCTTCCTTGCCTGATTTTCTTTTATGATCATTCTTAGATCAGGCCTCTTAGCAGGCTGTGGCTGTGGCTACCTGGTCCCCCTGGCTCTCTGCGGGGGGAGGCGGGCCGCCACACTCACCTTCTGTGCCTCCCTCGCACTAGTGCTCCACTCATGGATGCCTGGGCAAACTCAACATGACGGGGAAGGAACAGGCTGAACGCCCCCGTTTGCTGTTTTGCCTCGTGAAACCTGTCGGCGATGGCATTAACCACGCCGCCAAACAGGCCGTCAGGTTTAACAGGGGCATTCAGCAAGGAGACCTTATCTTTGTCCCCCATCCCTGAGAGGTTGAACTATAGGTGCCTCTCCGCCACAACCAGGCTACCCATTGAACGGCTGATATGACGGGAAGTTTGTTTGGTCACAGATAAATCTGTGGTGCGGCACAGCTCTGCCACTGCCTCTGTCCCAATTCCCTCCCCAGTATCGAGCTCACTCAGCAAGTCTGCTTGGTAGGCCTGCAAAACTGCCATTGTATGCAGTGACCAACAAGAAAGACCTGCTGCCGCATATGCTTTGCCCACCAATGCTAAGGTGGCCTTACATGGCTTAGAAGGTAAAGTTGGCCTCCCTAAATTACCTGCTGTTGATGGAGAGAGGTGGCTCGCAAGCGCCTCCTCCACCTTCACTAAATAGCCGTGCTGCTCACTCCCCATGATGGCCGAGTAATCAGATGTTGCGGGGTTATAAACACGGCCAGTGTATGTTTTTTTCCAGAAGCGTGCTATCTGATCATGCACTTCTGGAAAAAGGGGAGTTTTCTGCGGTGTGAGGGAGCTTTTTATTTTTTTTCACTGGAGAGGAAGTGCTCATCCAGCCTGCTACGAGCCACTTCCTCTTCCCCAGGCCAGTCTATATTCAAGTTTTCAACTGCCCTAGTAATCACCTCAAGCAGCTCTTTATATGCTTGAGAGCTGCTGTCGGTTTTTGGTGCAATGGCACCCTCTACCGACTCCTCGGAGTCAACGAGGGTGTTTTGGCTTTCCATAGGGGAAGGAGGAGTCACGATGCGAGCTCCAAAGTCCAAAGACCTGGAAGACAGAGCAAGAGATAGAGCAGCGCTTGTCTCCGGCTCCTCTTCCAAATCCATACGAGAACCCCACGACCTTTGATCCGAGAGGCTCTGAAACCCAACTCCCTTCGGACGAGAAGAGAGCGAACTGAGAGCGGAGCTGCCAAATTGTAAAATGTTCACAATGCTGACAGAGATACCCCTCGAGGGCTGCTGTCGCATGCTCTACGCCCAAACACTTCACACAGAAAGCGTGTCCGTCTCCTTTCGTGATGAAATGGGAGCAAGGCGTAACACACTTTCTGAATTCTTTCTCGCTCATTCTTTCCCTCTCTTTTCTTTTCTTTTTTGTCAAAAAAGGGATAGAAAAGTCTAGAGATTTTGAGAATATAGACTAGAAATGAAGCGTTTTTTTGTCACAAAACAACAGACATGTAGTCTCACTGAAGATAATAAGGCTGGCGGTGTGGTTCACAGGTGCGATATATATATATATATATATATATATATATATATATATATATATATATATATATATATATATATATATCAGGCGACGTGCTTTTAATTGCCACGTCACCTGACCATGGCAGGCCTATAAGTAGAGGCATGATTTTACACAAGCTTCAGATACCGGTCACGCTCCCATCTCCCATACTGTTATGCTAAAGGCAACATCAAAGTTCCCTTTGAAAGGGAACCCATCTCTAAAGAGTTTGTTCTCCACCAATCCACAGGATTGTCTACTTTTAGAACTTGTGTGAAAATCTGATAATGTTTTAGCTCATATTTATGCAGAAATGTAGAAAATTCTAAATGTATAATGTACTGAATTATATTTTCTAGTATCTGCAATTTCATACATAACAAAATGCTCTTCTGAATAACAGCTAGTTGACTAACTAAAGCTAGCTATAGGTTAGCTGCATAAATTAGCTACATACATAAGCTGTGAAA